>NC_135444.1:23378274-23734774 GCF_051991255.1 Vanacampus margaritifer
AATGTTTGATGACTCACCATAAATAAAACTCAAAAGCGCTAACTAATCAGGCAACGTGGCTAAAGTAAAAGGTTGTGGCACCACTTGTTGATTTTGTTATCCTGAGGGGGGTTAATGAGGGATTGTAAATGGGGCGGAGCCACCATTTGAAGCGCTACACTAGATCATCAAAAGCTAACGTGCAAAGAAAACCCTGAAATTAACTCTTGCCAACACCCTTAAAATTCCCTGAAAACCAAATCTGGTGACTCACAGGCGCCACATCGACATCTCTACAACGAGTCTTCCATGCGGGTACATTCAGCCACCAGGGACAAAATGGCTCATCGGCAGCCGACAATCCTTCAATGAGCAGTGGTTCGAGATTGACCCCTAAGCAAACTCCAACAACATCTGCTTCAGCCAGCAGGTGTCAGCGAAGGATCACTGCAAATACTTCCAACGCCGCCCTCAACCAAGAAGCACCAAAGACAACAAACTGACATATCGGTCCGTTGTGATCAGGATTGACAAAACAACAGGAAGTAGCGTAATACGAGGAGTAACAATATTTATGCACAGATTTGAATACCAACACATAGCAGTAAAAGTTCCCTGCGTGTGTCTAGATACGGACAGAATAAAAATAAAATAAACCTTCAATTGCAACTACTTTGCAATGACAATTCCGATGCTGCAACGGCTACTGTATATCGTCACTGTGGGGCGGAAAACTCATGTGTCAGACAAATCGTCAATTTCAAGCTATACAAAAAAAAAAAAATCACTACAAACAGTATGTCTCCACATCGGTTGTTAATTTGACACAATAACCATTTTAAAGTGCAGAAAATCTCACTAATCAAACAGTAGATAAATCTACTTACTCTCTTAAACTGTTAAGTGTAAAAAAAACAAAAACAAAAAAACTCCGCCTCTTTGCTCACTCGGCGGGAGCCGTGCGGCCTGACGCTGCCACAAGATTAAAATTCGGTTTCGTTTTACAGACAATAACGAGTAAACAATTTCCAGACATTTTGAACGATGCAGTGTTGGGGTAACAAGATGGCGTTTCTTTTCATTCCTAAAAGTAGTGATTTTGGACATGTGAGGGTTCCGCCCAACAGCAACATAATGTGGATCTCATTCCCAATAAGGATGACGACATTGAGGTCGAGGAGTGCTGCAATGTAAATGTTACTTCAGTTTAAAAAAAAAAAAAAAAAAAACACTGAAAAAAAACAAACGTTCTACTATTGATGGCAACTTTGCGACATACTGTAATACACATGCCAGGCCAGCAGTTGTCACTAGTGGGGTTTCCATGCAATTGCTTCGAATTTTTTTAGTAAATTTACTGAAAATGCGTAAAGCGGACATGCGACTTATGCCAGTTTCCATCTGTTCTTCTTTTGCGAATATTGCGAGGGGGATTTAAAGGAAGAAGTCATTTAAAAGAAGAACAACAAGAAGCGACTGCGCCGTGTGACGACATTGTAGGAGTTTGCTTTTGTAATTCTTAATAAAGCGTTTTTCTTTGTCGTTTTCAATCTAAAATTGCATGAATATTCGCTTCTTTAATTAATTACAAAAAGCTTTGTTTCGTCGTCCCACATTGCTTTGGGACTACAAACGTACGTGTGACGTCATATCCGGTCAAAACGTGCCACGTGTATCTGGTCTTCGCAAAAGCTGTTTCCGTAGCCCAATTTTTTTTTTTAAATCCACCCCCTCCAAGCAGAATTTTTTGGGGGGGGCGAATTTGGGGCCCTTTTTTCGAATTTGTAGCGTTTCCATTCAGTTTTATTTTCGCATTTTTAAAAAACTTTTCAAAACGGGTGGATGGGAACCCGACTCGTGTCACCACTTAACTCATTCAATGCCATTGACAGCTATAGACGTCAAAAATTAATTTGAACTATTTCTAGTTCTACTATGCAAGTTTTCATCGAACGGCCTCTGAATTATTACAGGTGGACTCGGTGGGGGCCATCGGAACTTTACAAGGACCATTCATTGCATTTGTACCACTGGAACTTTTGTCTGACTTCAGGAGGGGTAGTACTTTGGAGAGATCGAAAACTTTTCCATTTCCAGGAACTCTTGTACAAGTGCCAAGAATTAAAGTCTTAAGAATTTTAGGTGGAAATGCAGCTTTTGAGCCCAAAACCGTGTTTAATGTGTAAAGCGCGTTTTTTCTCTCTGAGGTTCTTAACTAACAAGCCACAAAATTTGCACAGGCTCGGGTGGAACCAGTAACTTCATGGGGTCCACTGGACTGTTCCAACTATTATCTGAATGCAGTTCCACAAGTAGCATTGTAAACGTTGGAAGAAATTTAGGTAGAACTGCATTTTTGTGTAAACCAAGAGCCATAGCGACATCATTGTGGGCCCCAAATTTTTCAGAACTTAGTTTCTGGGCCGAAAGAAGACCAGTGGTGGTGTACTAGTCAGAAGTCCAGGAGCCTTCACTCTAAAAACAGTTGGGTCAAAAATAACCCAGCTATGGGTCAAAAATGGACCGACCCTTTACTTGGGTCAATTTGACCCAACTTTGAGTCAAGAAATGGTTCTTTTAGTGTAAAACAACTCCTAAATATTGTTCAGATCCTTTACTTGGGTCAAGAAATTGGGTCATTTTGTAGAAAACAACCCAGAAAGTTGGGTCCAATTAAACCATAATATGGATGGGTCCATTTTGGATCCATAATTGGGTTACTTTTGACCCAACTGTTTTTAGAGCCTTTGAGGTGGATTCCGAAGCGCCGGATTGGACCCAATTTTGCTCCATGACGTACTGTCCAAGTGCCAAGATCCAATCGTTCCTGACACTTGAGCCTTTTGAGACCGGTTTGCATTCTGCAAAACAGCATTTTTGTGTAAACTAACGGTCAAAGCGACGCGCTTTTGTTAGCATTTCAACTACATTTGCGCAGGTCCGGGGGGGTCCGCCAGGGCCAGAACCTGCAGGTTATGGCACTGAAGTAAGAAGCCCTCGATGCCAGCATTCCCGCTGAGCGAGTTGCTGTAAAACAGGTTCTGCTCCGGCGGCAGGACGCTGTCCGAACCCCAATCCGAGTCAGAGTCGGAGCTGCCGTTCCCGGAGCCCTCGGTACCGGTGGGCGGGTAGCTGAGCTGCTCCAGCTGCTCCACCAAATCACTAAACTGCGCGGCCGAGCTGCTCTCGGAGCGCACCGAGCACGCCGGGAAGTTGACCATGGAGCTGGCGTCCGACTGCACGCCGGAGCCCGGCGGGCGCGGCGAGGAGGCCGAGTCCGGAGCGGCCGACATGGACTCGCCGGCGGAACTGAGGCCCAGGTTGTCCAGCGAGCTGCACTCGGAGCGGTTGTTGAGCAAGGAGCTGGTCTCGGAATGAGCCGCCACGCTGTCGGGGTCGGCGCCGCCGTTCAGGTCTTCGATGCCCACGCTGAAGAGCCCGTTCTTAGCCGACACGCGTTCGTAATCAAACGGCTCCGCCGCGTCGCCGCGTCCGTAAGGGTAGGCTTCCACCCCGCCCCCGTAGAAGGACATTTGCGTGGGATCGTCGTCTATAAACTCCTCGGTGACGCGCAGCGGCGAGAACATTTGTTTGGTTCGCAAAAGCTCGGCCTCGAAAGCCTCGGGGGTGAGAACCCCCTTCCTGCCTGCCCGCCTACCCAAAGGCTTCCTACCCTCATTTTTGGGCGCGGTGCCGCCTTCTACACACACAAACGCGGGGCTGAAGTGAGCGGTGGTGGGAGCACCTGTGAAAGAGTAGTGAGTCGGGGGCTTGGCGCCGTTCACGACGTCTTCCTTCGGGGGGGCGTGAGGCTGCTGCTGCGGCTGCTGCTGCTGTTGAGGGGACGCCGGCGAGGGCGGCATGGCGGCGGAAGGCGGCTGCTGCTGATGGTGGTGGCGAGCTGGCGGGTCTTTGCGCGGGCTTTTGCTGGCGTTGTGCGGCGAATGGAAGGGCAGCGAGGACGAGGCGGTGGAGCACGGCGTGCGGAGACGCTCGCTGAACGACAAGCTCTGCGACCACAACACAAGACCGTGACGACAGATTGAGAAAACAGGAGGTACACAATCTCATCTGGTTCAATCTGCCTTTACCTTGAAAATAATGAAGCTCAGTTTTGTAAGCGTTCCAGTAACTTCTTGTAGTTCTTGTTACCAGATAGCTTAAGTATTGTATACACACTGGAGCCAAATAAATCCAAAATCTTTGTGGAGCCGCATAATATTTGAACATTGTGATGAATGAAATCGAATGAAATGTTGGTTTAATGTACTGAGGGCCCAAGAGCTCATTAGAGCTGCACTAGAACATAAAAATAGGCAGCATCCAATTCCTTTTCTTCTACTTTTGTCTTCCATTCTTGGAATTTTGTTGTCGTTGTAATTTTTCTCTGCCTTTCTGTCTGACATTCTTGGCAATTTTATGGGCATATGTTAATTTTCTGCCTCTCTTCTTGCTATTTATTTATTTATTTTTTATTTTATGGCTTTAAAAAAAAAAAATTCTACCTTTTGTGCTCTCAATTTTCTGACATTTTTGGGTAAATTTGTGGAGATTTTATGGTAATTTTCTGGTTTTCTTCTTTTGTTTTTGGACATTTTATAATTACTTCTTGTACGTTTTATTTTCTGCCTTTAAAAAAAAAAATCTACTTTCTGACTTTTTTTTGGTTGCAATTCCAGAGACATTTTAAAGTAATTCCTTCCTTGCCTTCTTTTGTTTTTGGACATTTTATGGTTACTTTTTGAACATTTTATTTTCTGACTTTTATATTAAATTCTCTAACATTTTTGGCAATTTTATGGTAATAATTTTCAGATTTCCCCCCCCCCCCCCTCTTTTTGGACATTATGTGGTCAGTTATTGGACATTTTTAGACATTTTTTTCCCCCCCACCTACCTCTGACAACTTAAAAATTTGGACTGACATTTTTTGAATATTTATTCATTCATTTTTTTATTTAATCATTAATTCACTTAAAGAATATTAAATCTAAAAATCAACATGTAAAAAATATTAATTTCCACTTAATTATTATATATATTTTTTTTAAAGACAGGGAGCCACAGGAGAGGAACTAAAGAGCCACATGTGGCTCCAGAGCCGCAGGTTGCAGACCCCTGAATTAGCACTTTGAAGAACTTTCTCTTTGTAAAGGCAGATAATGTGACCAACCTCCTAAGAGTGGGTGTACCTAATGTTCTGGCTACCAACTGCATGTAAAAATCATATTTCAAAACGGCAAAATTGACAAACTGACTGACCTGTTTTGGCACATCTAAGGTGAGGGAGCGAGACGACGTCTGTATTTTACTGTTTCTCCTGCCAAATATCAAAGATATTATCAAGACAATGTGAGATCGTTTCCTAACCAACATTAAAGGTAAACTAATTAGTTCAATAGAAATGAACACACCTCTGATACGGTGTTCTCTTGGATCCGTTTTCCCTTACGTACTCCACAAGTTGCTTCTGCGTCCTCCCACTGAAAGCAACAAACTACAATCAATCATTTGAAAATGTTGTTTGTGCAACGTCATCATTGCCGGATGAGCAAATAGGGCTTAGATTTGGGTCTTAGCGAAAGGTAGCATTCATTACCTGTATCGGAAAGAGGAGCCTCTGGTGAAAAGTAGGGTCTTGGGTTTTGCTTGGGATTGGTCAAAGAGACGGAAAAAGGAGTGATATTCCACGCAGATCTTCCAGAAGACTTTGCACTGGTCCCTGCTGCCCATCATGAACTCAAGAGTGTCTTGATGCGGGCCCTGGAACCACAAGACAGACCACCGTCCATCACATCTGACCCCAGACCAGTCATCTCGGCGCTTTCGTACGTACGTGGACTTCCGGGTGGAGCTTGATCAGGAAGCGCTTCCTCTTGAAGCTCAGCTTGCGAATTTTGGACCAATTGAAGGTGTTGATTTTGGTGTGGCCCTGAAAACCAAGCCGGGATGTGTTCAGGCGGGCGTTTGGCAACAACGTGCGACGGCGAGCATGAGCGGAAGGTCACCTGAAAGACCTGCAGGCCCAGGTGAGCCACGGCCAGGTTGATCTTGGTGCCTTCGCGGTCGGCCGCCGGGTGGAAGCGCACGCCGTACATATCCAGCTTGCGAGCGATCTCTAAGATTTGGAAGTCTGATTCGGCGGGGGTCTGGCCACTGAAGGGGGGGGGGGGGCAACAAAAAGGGTTTTACACACACGCTTGGACAGTAATAACAAACGCAGCGCTGCAAGGCTCAACCAAAAATGGGAAAGCCGCTGCTCAATTTCAGACAAAGATCCTTGACATTGTTCAGTCATGACCAAAATGTCCCGTCCAATTTCATGTCAGTGCGGTTAAAACTGCTGTCAGGGACGACTGTTTTCAAAATTTCCAGGGGTTGCTAATCAGCTCCAGATTGTGCTCACTTGAGTAGTAGAAAACAAGTGCTCAGCAAGATTATGCAGATTTTCATGTAAAAAAATTTTTTTTAAATTAAATAAAAAAAGAAGTGATTACAAGCATGTTAGAAGGACATAACCGTCCAATCATCACTGCATTCTAATTTGGGTGATCCGTTAAGCGGTTAAATCTCCTCTTAGGGCCCCTCCCCTGCTGCCCCACTGGCCTTAAGGCTAATAGAGCGAGGACAGAGAGGGAGACGGAGGAGGACGGGGATTAGGCCGCTTGGACTTCCACTCGGGCGAGCGAGCGGAGAGATTAGAAAACTAACGCACAGTGTTGAGAAGAGACTGTTGGGAGGAGAACAGCGGTGGGAAAAGTGGGAAAATGCACTCTTTGCCAACTAAAGATGCCAAATTCGGAGTAAAAAAAATCGAATAAATAACTAAAAATAAATATATATTGATATATAAATAAACTTAATATATAGGAGTAAATCAAATTCAAAGTATATATACGTAACGAGTCCCTTTTTTTATATTTAAAGACCAAATATGTATTAAAAAAAAAGGAATAAATGAATGCTGTCACTATCGAATATTTTTAGAATTAATTCATCAATCGATTATTTGACTAATCTGGTTCATTTTAATTTTACACAAAACCGCCAAATATGGTCAGTCATAAAGGGAAAATAAACCATATAAAATGTATATTATTTTATATAAATTGAATTTAAATATAGGAATAATCAAATACACTACATAAATCTATAATTTTTTTAAATATAAATCCAAAGAAAAACAAAATCTAAACTAACTAAAAAATAAGGTAAATTATAATAGCACACAATATTATAAAGAAAAATACACATAAAATACAAATCTAAGTATAAAAACATGTATCATATAAGTTAACATATTCTAAAATCATAAAACCGCACCGAACATTCAAAACTTCACAGCAAAGTAAAAGAAAAAGTGGTGCCATGTAAGCTTGAAGGGGTCACCAGCAGGAAGACAAACACTTACAGGTGCCTGCGGTGGAAGTCCACAATGGCCTCCAGGACCTTCTCTTGGTACGGCAGCAGCTTATTGTTCATCAGGAAGTCTCGGTCGGCGGCTGCGTCGTAGTCGCCGATCTCGGCTGGCGACCAAAGACGGCATTATTACATTTCACGTGTTCAGACAACATCAAGCCTTACAATCTACATTCCATCCACAAATATATATATATATATATATATATATATATATATATATATATATATATATTCATGTCTACTTGATAATGATAAGCAAATGGTTTTCAAGTGTACATTGGACGAGGTGAGAGGCGAGGAGGGCTCCGGTGTTTTCTGTGCAGATCAAGCGTCCCTCCATCAAATCCCTTTTCATCTGCAGTGAGAACAAGTACCTAAAAAAAAAAAAAAAAAAAAGGAAAGGAAAAATAAAACACAGGTTTAGTGTCCAAATAAACAGCATCATCTTGTGTGTACAAAGAAAAGTCAAGTCCAGATTTGGCTCGTTCATTGTTGTGATTTGGGAGTTTGTAATTTAGGACCTGGTGAACTCCTCCTGCAGCTGACCAGGATCTGGAGGGAAGAATTTCACGGCCAGTCTAAACAGAGAATTTGCCGGTCCTGAAAAACAAACAAAACGTTAGATTACGCCGTATCCGCTGTTATTACATTCATATTAATGTTATTCCAACTTACTTATGACTTGCTTCACAATGAGTTTGGTGGGCTCCAGCCAAAGCTGAATGGACACAAACAGAGAGTTGACTTTTAGATGACCACCAGCCCGGGATTATACATGCAAAAGTATTGGGACGCGTGCCACCAAGGTTTTTGGCTTGCCATTTGAAACAATTACGTTTTTTTGCATTAGAAATACTTCACATTTCTTCTTCTCGTCATCACCAAACTGTCAACTTCCAAGCCTTTGAGATGCTGTTTGCCTTTGACACTTTGTTCAAAGTGTGTGTGTGTGTGTGTGTGTGTATGCACATGGATCTACACACCCAGCTCATCTGCATGTTCCGAAACTCCAGCCCAAAGTAATCACTCTCGATGAGGTTGCCTCTCACAAATACCTCCGAGAGAAGATCCTGCCCGAAAGCTCGAGGCTGAAAGAACATGGGGGGGGGGGGGGGGGCGGAGAAGAAAAATATTATTGTATTAATCTCATCCCTGTGTCAACATCACAATAACAAAACTTCAACGTGTCTAATGAAGAGCAGTTTGCATAACAGGTTTTCATCCAAAATCAACAACGCCTTCAATGGATGAAAGAAAAAAACAGTTACGTTACTATTAAGTTTCCGTTTATCAGCAATGAGTATCAAAATATAGAGAAGTTTCATCATTATTCACAAATCTGTTGAAAACAGTGGGGAAAAGAGCTTGTTGCAACATGGCCCTGGTTGGTCTCTTATACTCTGCTGCCACCTGCTGGACGTTTTTGGAATAACTACCATTGCTTCGTGCATTCTCTTCAGCTCAGTGTCAGAGTCTGCATCGAATAATTATGTATGCTCTAGCATAAAAACTATATAAATATGTCTTTGGGACACTTAGAACATTTGACTCATTCACTGCCATTGACGGCTATAGACGTCTAAAATTCATCTGAACTATTTCTATTAGTTTCCCCCCACTTTTGTTAAGAGTATGAAAACCTAGAAAAAAAATATTGTACATTTATAACAGATATAAAAATTTGTGATTAGTCGTGAGTTAACTATTGAAGTCATGCAATTAATTACAATTTAACAAATGTAATCGCCGGACACGATTAATGAAAACGAAAAGATTATTAAAATTTAGGGGCGTCAGGCGATTACATTTTTTAATCGTAATTAATCGCATGACTTCACTAGTTAACGCACGATGAATCACAAATTTGATATCTGTTCTAAATGAACAATTTTTTTTAAAAAAATCTAGGTTTTCATACTCTTGTTAACAAAAGTGGGAAAAAAAGTTAAACTAATAGAAATAGTTCAAATGAATTTTTGACGTCTATAGCCGTCAATGGCAGTGAATGAGTTAAAATAGAACATATTTATTTATAGGTTTTTGGGAGCAAACGAGTTCAACAATTTTCTCCCGACAAGAAAATAAATGCTGTCTGCGTTTGTAAATGCTTCATGCGTCCCTTCCCATCATTCTGCTTTCCGCGACTTAGACAAGCGAGTAAATAACGACAAACGGTTTCACGTTTCCCATCGACGCCAGCAGGAAGCGTGTCCAAGTGTGGCTGCTGGCGGCTTCCTTTTGGCTTGATTTTCTCTGGGCCAACTAACTAATTACGACGTACTCGACACACACGTCACTTGAGGTTTGGACATGCAGCAGGCGAAATTATAGCCTTGCACATCTGGTTGTAATGTAAAATAGTATTTCTTTTAAAAGACGGGTTTTTAAAAAGGAACCGTCCCACAATGTTGAAAGTAGTGCAAGTCAACTTGAGATGTCGTTTAGCTCCCCCTTTTAACCAAAAAGTAACAAATGATTAGAGCTGACAACAGCTAATAAGTCTCGTAAAGCTCATTTTTCCATGAGTCCAAAATGTGTCATTTCAGTCCATCCCCGAACCAAAGAATAAAATCTGATTATTACACATTTTCCTCTTTGACTCAACTCACAATCCAGACACGCTGCAATCGGCGGGAGCGTTCGGAGGGGTTTTGTCTCACGTTACAACATTCTGCAAAGTTCACGGAGAGACGATGTCATGTAATCCAGCAACCACTGAAAAGCCGACCCAAGAACTTCCAGACACCGCTTATGTGCAAGCACAGTACACCTTTTCTGGGACAGAGGTTTGACTACCGTCACAATCCAATTTGCAGGCGTCCGAGGTAGAATCAAACAACTGCAGTTTTTATGCAGAAAAATTGAGCATCACTTCAAAACGGCAGCAAAGTCAAAAACAAATAAGACACAACAATGAGGGCCCAAATTGAGTTGTGTTAGACGACATCCTAATGTCCAGGGGAGGTCGTTCCATAGTATCGGACCAGCGACAGAAAAAGCCTCCTAGTTTCTGTTCAGACGTCTGGTCAGCTGACCTTCGGCAACGAGCACGAGTGCATGCAAGGTTGGAGCAGCCCAGAGAGGCAAAGTGGGGTGAGACCATTTCCAGACTTGGAAACAATAGCAATGGATTCTGCTCCCTCGTACGAGTTCCAGTTCAGAGGTCAGCAACAACATTTTGAAGCAACTTGACACATTTGAAGGAGGACCGACCGACTCCAAAAGTCACGTGCATTCAATCCGTCATGAAAAGCGTAACGGCAAAATATCCTTACTTTAGCAAAAAGCACAAGTACATCGTTGAAACGCGAATGAGCGTGCGGGCTACGACCTAAAAATCTGTCCGGTGTCGTTTCACGCAAATCCGACGCAGTGACGCGTTGAGAGGCGGCATGTTTCAATGTTTCAGAGGTCGGGCGCTAAGGCGGGTTAGCGGGTCACGCAATCACGTTCAGAGAAAGTGGCGGCCGCGGATTAGCACAAAGCAGATGGAAGATGCCACGTCTGGATGCCGTCTTCAATCGCGGGTGGAACTTTCATCCACAAACCTCTGGGAGAGCAAATGTTTGTTGCACAGAACTAGTAACCGTTCGCCAGCTCAAACAACCATCGCATACATTGATTTTCCATATGCAGGAGTTCAGGACGTGTGAGAAAACGTAGTCATCAGGTTTAGATGCTAAGCGACTAAGTGCACCCGAGTAACCGGGATCAGGCCCAACCTTAGCGAGGTCCAACTTCGACATTGTTTGCGTAGTCCAAGGAAAGTTAAAAGCAAGAAACACAACTTGTCGGTGTGGGAGAGGGGAAAAAAAAAAACATGATCTAAAGTCAAATGCTTTTTGTAAATCCATAAAAACACTTTCTAGAACATGTTTTTTAATCCAAATTTCTTCAGTCAACTCCATTAATGCCAGGGCAGTTGAGTGATTGGAGCGAACCCATATTGGCTATTATTTTATACTTATCTATAAATTGGTTTAATCTTGTCGCATACAATTTTTCCAATATTTTAGAAAACCGTGGAAGTAGAGATATCATTTTAAAAAATCATTCGTACTTCATTTTTTGAAGAGTGGGACTACTTTAGCTATTTTCATTTGTTGTAGGAAAATTCCTGTTATAGACGATAAATTGCAAATGTACGTGAAATGTTCCATAATCATGTCTACGATTTGCTTTATCAGTGACATATTCATGTTATATAATTATTATATTTTATAATCGTTTGATTTTTAGCATTCAAACTAGTTTGTCCAGCCTCAAGAAAAAAAATACAATTTACATGGTTTGGTGTAATTCCATAATCGGTATTTTCATCAGGGATATTTTGTGATAATGTTGGGGCAATCTTCACAAAGCATTACAACACACAAGTAACTCAAAAATAGAAATAATAGTAAAAACAGGAATTAGCGAAAAAATTGAATAAAAAGGTAAACCACCAACTAAATAATACTACATAAAAAACATACAATGAAAAATTAACAAAAATGCACTAAGTAACTTCTTTTTTTTTTAAAAATATACTAAATAAAATTTGGGAGAAAAAAATAATTAGTGAACTAAAATGTAGCCCCCCAAAAACTAGGGAGAAAAATATTAGCAAAGGGTTAGCAATAGCACGAAATTATTAAATAAGCAAAAATAAAAAAGTAAAACAGAAAAAAATACAGTAGTGACTTGAGAAAGGAGTTTAATTCATTAGACAGCGCGACATAAATGGTATATTAGCCCGTCTAAGGTGTTTCCCATTATGCGTTAGCATTAAGCTAACTTTTAAATACATGCAATTCCGCAACAAAACAAAACAGACAAAAATACTGTGCAATAATATATTAGAAATAATAGTTCAACACATCCAACAGAGACACATTTAATCGACCTTAAAAAAAAAAACTGGCACCAAACCAACAACCTTTCACTGCTTCTTGGTCTGCCTTTGGCACTTTAGCAGTTGCATATGCTAACATTAACCCCATTACATAATCCACAACATCGCCACAACGCTCCCTCTCTCCCAGTGGTTAAAATTCCAGACCCAAACTTTGCTCGCCCCCCCCTGCCGACCAACTCAAACTTTGCACTCCCTCCTCCTCTTCCTTGAGCACGCCTTGCGGTTGTCAACCTCGCTATTTATGCGCTTGTTTGCCTTAAAGCAGAGCCCGTCCACATCTAATGAATGCAGCGCCGTCTGTACGCGGCGAGGCCCCGCATGCGAGTGAAGGCCCAGCGGAGGGGCAAGGCGACCCGCCGCATCAAAGGAGCCTGTGTTTCAGGGACCACAAGGCCCGGCTTTCTCCTGCAGCGGCGGTGGGAGGGGCCACCGCGCAACAACCACCACGCAAGCAAATGTCATCTTAAAAAGAAAATGGAGATAACCGATACGACACATGATGCTCGATCACATCATGCAAAACCGAGAAAAAAAAAAAAGTAATAATAATTTTCTATTTTCCTTTACCAAAATCTACTGTTGTGTAAATATAAACACTCTTCTTGGACACTATTTGGAGACATATAAGGTTCTATAGTCTCTTAAAAAAATATAGAATCACGGTACATTAACTTCAAGCAGCATCCTACGCCACTTTTTCCAGTCTGAGGTCTTAAATTTCCCACTTTCCACTTTCCAGGGACGTGAACCGACGACAGCGCCTTCGCTCGACTGTCACAGCGTTGACACACCAGGCAAGGCCGTGCTGCTTTCAATGCGGCGAGCGCATCCGTTCACATGGACGGCGAGCCAGAGTACCGCAACATGTGCAAGGGAGGGCGGGCCACAACCATTTCAAACATTCACCACTGCAATTTGCTGGCTATTCTTGTACACAGTGAGCAGAAAAAGGGCACAATCCTGAAATGAAAAAAAAAAGGGCCGCAGTTGCCCTCAGAGCAAGAGCGAAACATTTGGAAACACAGAAAATACAGAAACACGTTTCTGCTGGAAGCCAAGCATATATAGAAAGGACGTTATTGGCTCAACAGTGCTTCTGTACAAAAGAGACGAGAAGTGAAGGAAGAGAGGCACTCGGAAGCCATCTTGTTTCTTGGCAGATTACAGCCTGCTGGACAGACACACATTCAGTGCACGTTTTGCTTTGCTGAACGTTTTCCGGCTCGCAACTACCCCAAAAATTCTTGACAATAATGTTATATATGTGACCTCACTAGTCTAAACATAACATTCTGATTAATATTACATTTGTGGAATATGAGTTATCCAGCAAAATCCAGCCGTTTTTGTCCATCTCAGGGGGCGGCCATTTTGCCACTTGCTGTCGACTGAAGATGAAGATCAGTTTTGCTCAACCAATCACAGCTCAGCTTCAGAAAACAGGTGAACTCTGATTGGTTGTTACCTGAGACCTGAGCAACTGTGATGTCCTCTTCCGTCGACAGCAAGTGGCAAAATGGCCGCCCCCTGAGAGGGACAAAAACGACTGGATTTTGCTGAAAAAAAACGGCTGGAACTCAAATGTAATATTAATCAGAATGTCATGTTTAGACGAGTGAAATCACATATAACATTATTGTCAAAAAGATGTTTAAGGTTGACTTCCACTAACACCCGAGACTCAAAGCTCAGACCACTTTGTGTCGAAAGCAATTGTTGCTGTCCTACAACAGTAGTCGTGTTTCCATCAAATTGTTTCGAATTTTTTAAGCAAATTTACTGAAAATGCGCAAAACGGACATGAGACGTATTTACGTTTCCGTCTGATCTTCTTTTGCGAATATTAAGAGGGGACTCCGCTGCTGTAGGCGGCGCTATACACCATAGAGAAAGATGAAGAAGACAAACAGGAAGCGACTGCACCGTGCGATGACATCGTATGAGTTTGCTTTTGTAATTCTTAACCGTTCTTTGCTGTTTTCCATCTAAAATTGCATTAATATTCGCTTCTTTAAATAATTCCAAAAATATTTCTTTTTGTCCCCGAAACCCCCCCAACATACCTTACATACCTGTAAACTCGTTTCCAAAGCCAAAATTCGCATTTCCTTCTTTTTTTTTTGATACACTTCAAAATCCACCCCCTACAAGTGAAAAAACTTTTGGGGTGAATTTTGGGTCCTTTTTTTGCAAATTTCTATCATTTCCATTCAGATTTTTTTCCGCATTTCTTGAAAATTCGAATAAAAATGGGTGGATGGAAACTCCACTATAGTGAGGCACACTACAGACTTTGTTTAAAATTCCGGTTTCTGAACGAGTTGGAATAACCCGTTTACATGCACAAGTATGCGCAGTTATTCTCATGGACAAGGTGTGATCGATCCGCATCCAAACCGTGAAACACGGGCAGCATCATGAATCGTCACGCTGCGCCCAAAATTGGCCAGGTTTGCTTATCTTTGCACGTGTATTTCCGGTGGGTAGCTCGCGATATACAAGTACTTCCTGTACTCAAAAGTCCAAGATTCTTTGTGGATCGAGCATTTGCACAACACAAACCAATGATCCTTTCAAACGAGGCATTACAAACATGTTTCTATGACCAACTATTGGGTTTAGAAAGCTGCATGAAAGTGCACTATGGACACGGCAAACAGCACACTTCCACGAGGTTTCTCTAAATAAGCACAGCTGAATACGTAAATGCCGGCTCCACCGTTACAACCAATTCGTCAGGAAGACAGTGTGAAAGGGGCTTAGATGCAGTGGCTTGTCAACAAAGCAAGCTCGTTTTCACACTGCCTGGCAAAGTTTATCCTGGCTTGCTTTCCGGCGCACAAGGTACCAATGTGGGACGTGGATCAGCCCTCCCTCAGCTGACATCTGGATTTTGGCCTGTTTTAGTGCCGCTTCTCTTATCCCACTTGCCACCTAAACCGACTTTTTCATGGCTCGCTGTACTGTGTCAAGCATACCGATAGAGAGGAAGAGGAAGTTGCTAGCATCTAACTTTATATTATTGGTGGAATGCCAGTGTGTAAGGCAGGTCACCCAACTGTGAAGTTTAACACCCCACTCACTGCCTAACACCCCCTTTGTGCCAAAAGGATTCATTGCTGACATGGACGCGCATCTAGTTGTCAGAATGCATGAAGCGGCAGCAGCTGTGTAAACAATCTGATGCATTAAAGGCACAGGCAAGTAAATGCTGGCACTACCGTTACACATCCGATGCGCTGATGTCAGGAAAGCAGTTTGAAAGGGGCTACAGAACTGCCGTTTGAAATGTGTTGACAATGTTATCTTGTGTGTTTGTCAAACGGTTGCACAAGTCAGTGAAATGCACTTGGGGCGACAAACGTGTTTTTTTGCATATGGACACAGATGTTTTCTTACACGGGCATTGGGAAAAATAAAGCTTTTTTTTTTTTTTTTAAACATACCGTAGAACATGCGGGTCATGTTTAAATCCATGTCAAGTCTTCAACAAAAAAATCCTTCAACTCTGCATGGACCCACTTTGAATCAAATTAAACGTGACTATTAGTTACAGGGTTTGAGACAACATATGGCGCCTTAGATTATAAAATGTCCATCTCAGCAGTGCACCAGAGAATCAATCCTAACTGCTGAGACTACTTGAGGATTTATTAGGGTGCAGTATTTAATTACACAACGTCATCAGTGAGTCTTGAATGCTTCCTTCACGCCGGTGATTTAACACCGGACTGACTTAAAAAGACAGGAAAGAGGCTCATTTCTATTGGCTTCCTTATTGCTTCCTATGTGAATGACGGCAGCAGCAAGTTGGCAGGCCGACATGCGGGGAAACAGGAAAGCATATCAATGGCGACTTCCCTCTAAAGTTACTAACAGGACAAAGAACTTGCAATTTATGGTTTTGAACTAGACCGAATAAAAAATGGTCAATTCTGTTGGTACCATGGTAAGATGATGGAATAATTGCCCATTAGAAGAGTAAAAATCTTAAGGGCTATTTTGTGTGGGGTGTGCCTCAAAAAAAAAAAGAAAAAAAGATTCTCATTAGAATCGGGATTCTCATTTAGTACGATTCAGAATCGGTTTTAAATGTTCCAAAACTAATTTTATTTTAATTATTTTATGCCGTCTTGCCCTTGTTTGTGTGTGCCTTTATTGGGAGCGCTGTTCATATTGTACACTATTTGGCCACTTAGGGGCAGTGTAGTTCGACGCGTTCTGGTACACTGTTAACTTGTAGCCACATTAGAGAGTACAAGAAAAAAGTCATGATCAAGTTATTCTAATTAAAGTTGTTTTTAATTTCAGCGTAGGAAGAGCATGTGCTGCTGAGTCATGTTAAGATGCTTCTCTGAAAACATTCCTGAAGCATTTTGTATGAATAGCCGTTCTTTTGAGTGATAAAAGTGCCACGAGTAGCGCACTAATTAGCATTAGCGAGTCAGACTGGAGTAGATCATGACAATTCTTAGCACATCTATAAATTGAAGCAGGAATCAAATCATTTTGAAACAAAAAAACGATTCAGAATCGAACGGCAGACCCAAAAATCTAAATTGAATCGTGAGACAGTCAAAGAGTCCCACCCCTATTATTTTGTCAAAACTACAGCCACGCCTACTAGCAGACCGCCAATCACGGCATCGTTCAATGATGCATTTCCTAATAATGCAAAACCAACAAACAACGGATATAAAACTGGTCAACAAAGTTTTCATTGCAGAACCCGCTAAGTGTCATACCCGTATTGACTGTTACCTCCATTTAAGACAATAACAAAATTCATACAAATTTACATTATTGAGATTGTAGTCGATTAGTAGATTATTCTAGTACATTAACATTAGTTCACAAAGCATAACACTTAACTATTTCAGTGTAATTTTATACTTGATGAAAATGTTGAACCGTTTCTTTGAACTACCGGTAAATTGTTCTCTGAGAGTTGTCTGATTTAACCCAAATTAGCCTCTTGAAAGCTTACCACATTTAACTTGTACCTTAAACATCAACCAACAAATAACAAAAAAAAACAAATCAGATTTTTTTCCCTGCCACCCACCTAGCCAAAGCGACACATGAGTGGACATTGTGTTGTAAACATGACTCAGCAGTGATTATTTTCGAGCTAATCATTACACAGCAAAAATCAATTTGGGTTTACAGATACTAAACTCATCAGATTGAGACAACAATACATCAAATCATTATCCAATCACAAGAATTGATGTCCTCAGCAAAGACACTAACTCAAACTTAAAGGAAAGCGCCAAGCTGGTAAATACAACAACATAAGAAGCGAAGGGATTTTCGCGGCAAAGCCACATTGCAGCTGTCACCAACACACAAACCGGGTCAACCGTGGCCCTGCTGTGCACGGCTAACTAACAGCAGACTTATCGCAGCGTGCCAGGAAGGCGGAAGAAACACTCACGTCTAAATCGAAGAACTCCACGGATTCGTCCAGACCCTGAACACGGACCTGAAGCCCCCGACCGGGACCCTTGGCGGCGGGGGTGCCTGCGACCACCACCACGTTGGTGCTGAGGCTCTGGCCTGGCTCCAATGTGCTGATGCCCGGGTTGAACTGGGCGCCCAGTCTCGTGCCCGGGGTCTGCAGGACCCGGTAGGACCCCTCTAGTTCCCCCATGACTGCGCCCAAACCAGCAGCTCCTTTGGAGAAAAAAAGGAAAACAAGAATCTCTACATGAGGGGAAAAAAACGGTGACAGAAGTGGATGTTGATAGACCTGTCTCGATAATTAGTAGATCGACTTATCGTTTTATAAATAAAACGGACACAATACCCTCCCCAGACTTGATAAATGGTCGTTTACATGCGTATTTATTTACCTACGTCATCATCATTTGTGCCATTTCGTTTTCTCTCTATAAAGTCTCTATAAAGTCATACTTTTAAGGCAGTGTTAAGCCTCGGACTTCAGGTGCATTTTGCCCCAAATCAAGTTAATTCTATTGTATTTATTTTTAAGAGTACTGTTGTAAACTGAGTTTGGGAGCATGGTGTGGTGTACAGTAAACAGTATTTGGGGTTTAAACTATCAATATAAGCAATTATGAACATAATATTTGATATTGTTGACAAAGTGAAATTTTACATGACTAATTGGTGTTCACGCTATGCGGCTCACTCACTATCTGTACGTCATCCATTTTACAGTTGCACTCACAATGAATCAAATCTCAATTGAAAATCACATGCATTTGAACATTTACGAGCAGAGAATGGGTGAATTTAAATATCTCAACATAACTCATATTACACCATTAATGTGTCATTCTAGTTTGATTGAAACTATTAAAATCAAGACAAGCAAGCGAACAAAAAGGTTAATGTCCCACTGAATGTTAAAAATACACAAATACTGGCTTTTAAAAGCGCTTCGGTGCGTCACAGTCTCATCGGTCATTGTTTAAAAACGAGCCAAACGAGTTAAATGTCACATTCGAACCGGAGGAAAAGTTTAACGTGGCGTTGTTTTTTTCGGCTTCAGAAGTGTGAGATCGAACTCGCAAGTTTTTAGCTAACTTGACGGTGACATAAATGTGGCGCAGCACAAAAGAAAATAAGAATGACTTTGTTTCGAGGAAATCGGTCACTTACCGTTGGGGTTGGTGCGGAAAGAAGGCAGTCAAAGTTTGTGATCTTAACTAGGGGACTACTAGCACTCGTCCCGACTCCCGACCATGGCCCCAGGCCCGTCGTGCATACGCCATCCTCAGTGCGCAACCGACGCCTCTTTCTGATTGGTTGCGGCGCGCCAACTCGGCCTCTTATTGGCCGACATGTGGCGTCTGGATCGCTAACCCATTTGCTCGCCTCCCTTCTCAACCTCGGCTCAAATTAGCCGTGATGGACGCCAGGGATTAACATGTCTCCAAATAATGTTGGTAAATTATATATATATATATATATATATATATATATATATATATATATATATATATATATATATATATATATATATATATATATATATATTTTTTTAAATCCCCCCCTTTAAAGTTTCATGCTTCCAAACAAATGCAGGACGTGTCGTTAATCTTGCCCCCCAGTCGCGTGTGTCTTCAACTGGGTTAAAGTTCGCGGTGACATACAAACAGTTTTTAAGAAAAATTTAGACACGTTGCTCCGAAGAGATTACGTGGCAAATTAACGACTATTTTCGTCATTCTAACGAATATGGAGCGAAGTCACTAGTCCATTTAGTTGTGTTGTGGATACTTAAAAAAAACTCATTCTAAACGCGAGTCATAAAGGTACGGGAATGGTAACTTTGGCAAGCAGCGCCCCCTCGTGCAGCGGAATCGGCATTGCTGTATGGCAACTCTTGGATCATCATGTACTTTGTACAAGGTTCAATAAATGTATATTAATATAAATGTCATCCATCCATTATCTGAACCACTTATCCTAAATTAGATTTTGTATTTGATATTATCATGTAAATTATATTTGAAGTTGGTCATTAGGACACATGCATTATTTCATTGAGAATTATTAATAATAAATGACTTTGTGTATAACAGAAAATACAAATAGCTCGGAAAAAAATACGAAGTAACATAATGTATAGGGCACATTTTTATATATATATATTTTTTTAAATGTACTATTAATGTGTTTTTTAAGCTATCACACTGGGGAAAATATTATTTTTGTTGTACTGTATTTAAATGTAAAAATAATGGAGCAGTGGACAATATTAATTTTATGTGTATTGAAAAATGAATAGTTTTGTATAGCATTTTGTATTCATGTGGCAAATGTACAGTATGTACTGTTAGATACTGAATGAAATTTTATACTATTTTAAGGTAAAAAAAAAAATAAAAAATTCAATGTTCTTGTCTGTCCAACTGTGATGTAATGATAACCCTAGAACAGGAAATGGCACTTACTGCAATTCAGTCAGTTTGTGATATCAGCGATGTCAGCCACCGTCTCCATTCGCCCCGTGGTCATTCTTCTACCTCAAATTTTTCCAAGCATGTCTTTATATGGACCTGGCTTTGTGGGCTAGGAACAGAAAAGGCCCCCTCCCCAAACGGTTCCCATTAAAGTTGGAAGTTGTCTTTGAATTTAGATAAGATAAAACAAGTAGAGGCTCTGATTGATTGATTGGTTCCAGTGTCTCATGACTTTTGTTCAGATACTATTGATTGAGGAATAGAGTGAGTGAGTGATAATGTCATCCATTTTACAGCGCTGCCTAAGCATCTGTACTTCACTGAGGGGCGAAAAATTGCAAGCGTTTGCATAGGTAGTGAATGTTGATTTCTCTTCAGAGTTCGTTCAAAGTCGCAAACATTCGCCAGACGTTCACCAACAGTTTGAATGTTTTTTCTCGTCACAAGGAAATTTTTGAACATGCTCAAATTTTGAACACATGCTGATTGCTAAGCAATTACTGTAACTTAGGTTTTATATATATTTGTTAATTTATACATACTGTATATATGTATATAGGAGGGCTTTTTTCGTCTTCTTTTTCGCGAAATTTTGCTGGTATGCCCGTCGCATATCGCTCGCGATTACCGGGGTGGGGGTCTACCCGTCCGCCGTTCACTTTACTTCGACTGGGCTAAACCGTAGCAAACGAGTACGTGGTGCTCCGGTCGTGTAACAGGACTCCGGCGTGACGTCGGAGGCCAACGATTGGTGGGCGTCACTCGTATATATGCGTCACGCGTCACTCCCACCTCCTCGCCAGTGGAATTTCATCTCTGCTTCTGCACCTTCTGGGCAGACGAGAACACAAAAAAACAAGTAAGTCTTTGCGTTTGGACGATTTCTCACGTTTTTCCACGTCATTGACAGCCGCTGCGTTGGCGCAAACGTGTGGTCTCGTTGCTCGCTTGAACGCGGCAGGATGGGACTCGTTAGCAGGCCGGGTTTAGTCGCTGAACCCCGTCTCTCTTTTTTGGACCTCGGCGTGTGTTCTGGCCTGGACTCGGTGTCATTACGCTTCCTCCGCCTACTCTGTTAGCAACACTGCCTACGTGGACTTAGCCAGCTAGCAGTGGTAGCCGTGGAAGCTAATTGAAGCTAATGCTAAATTAGTCCAACTTGGTACTTTTTGACAACCGTATCGACAAAATTGATGACGAACACATACACGAGAGTAACCTAGATTTAATGTAAGACTTCCATGCGATTTTTGTTTAGATTTTAGCCACAGTTTACCTCGCTGTCATTTGAATGGTTTATTTAAGTCGTAGCTCGGGAAGTTGTGTCGCAATGCTTGCTAGGGGTTTGCAAAGAAATGCTAGCAGTTAGCCATGTTAGCATTAGCCGTTGCGGCTACGTGTCACTCTGCTCTTGCCCTTCGTGCAAAGTTTGTAGCCGAATTGCAGGGAGAAGACAGGCACTCAACGGCCGTATTGCAGCTCATTTTGTGTTTGTAATGTTGCTTTACACCCTGTCACCTAATGTCGTTTAAAGGAGTAGATTTTTTTTTTTTTCAAAACTCGATTTCGTGTCGTTTCGAAGCTGTCCGTAAACGTAGACGCGCGCGCGCGCACACAGCTACTTAAATCCCTAATCTGGGATTTGCATTATCTTTTTAAAGTGTTTGTATCGTCAATGCAAAGTGGTTAATTCAAGTTGTGCCAGCTCGACCAGACGAGTTAAAACTTTCGACTCAAACCAGTTCCTAGTGACAGCTAAGTCAAAATATGTTCTATATGCCCTTTAAGCCTAAACACTTTTGATTAATATTGGGTGAGCGGAATAAGAATTAAATAATTAAAGGATCTAAGCATTTAAGACAATCAAAGGAGACTGACATTTTATGCAGCACCACCCCCTGCTGTTGACTGAAATTGACATCAAAGTGCTCTCGGGTTTGCATTAAGGAGGTTACGGCTCACTTGTTTGGTCGCATTTGTCTCTCAATTTCCCGAAAAAGCTTCATGCCGTTTTGTGCCACTCCCAGTTAAGTTTACTGTACAGCAAACAATAAAACAATTACACTTCAAGCAACCACATAATCATAATTACCTTACAAAAAGGATGCTAGCAACACACAGAACAAAATTCCATAGTTGGGCTAATGAATAATATGCATGGGCTGCTGTCATATTAGTTGTATGATAAACGTGAGCAAAAATGGCTGCATCATAGTATTGCATTTGCAGCACTAAAATGGACATTTTTCACATCTCTGGTTGTGTTTTTATCAAACTGAGGTGTTGTCAGTGTCCTCTGGCTCAGTCTATAAATATGCCTGTATTATACTGCCTCCAGGTGGCCGAGGTGCACACATCAGAAGGAGCAGAATCATGAGCACTGAATTGAAGTAAAAAAAGTTATGAAAATAGTAATATTTTTTTTTACATTCTGTTTAATTATGTATTTAAAAAAACACCAGTGCCCCCCCCCCCATAATACAAATTGCAATATTTTGTTGTTTTTTATGTCTTGTGAGGTTGAGTGCAAAAATATATAAATGTACGTGTCTTGAATTACAAGCCTGGCATGGAACAAATTACATTTGACTGCTCCTGGAATCTTCCACCATGCTGCTATTTGCCGTCAAGCCGGCTTGCTGTTGGCCAACGCCTGACACTAGCTTATTTCTGCTTACATGATTTCTCAGAAGTAATGCGGTTTAAGCGCTATCCAGGCAGGTACAGGAAGAGCACAAAAATACACAAAATGTTTTATGAAAGGGCTAGTGCTTGGTTCACTTGGTATATTCTGACTTCTCAACATATGACTCGTATTGTTTGTAATTGTATTTTCTGAATCTACAGACAACGCTAATCTCTGCTTTTCTTTTTGTGCCCAAAGGCAAAAGCTGGCAGGCTGACGGGAATTTGCATCTTTACAGGACGGATTATCTGGTAACTGACCATTTTGCTGGTGAGTCCTTAGACTTATTTTTCTTTCCGCATACATGTGAGTTAAAGTTGATTATTTTTGTCACTTATTGTTTTAAGACTCAAAATAAGAAGAATCTATTTTTATCTGATTTAGCGATGGGATAATCGTCACAATGCTCAATTCTAAAAAATATTTTATAGCTGCAGCCCAACATGTCCTATAATGAATGAATGAATGGGATCTCCCCTTGCGAGTTATTCCTAAATTACTGCCACCTTGTACAGTAGAAATAAACAACATGGCACAAGCAAGTCAAGAAAAAGTGTATGGGGTGAACAAGAACATGCCTGTGTGCAATCTACTCGTCCTATAATCAATGTAACTCCGCCTTTTGGCAGATATTTGTGGTTACCATCACCTTGCACAATAGAAATAAGCAAAAAGACAAGAATGCGAGTGTGCCTGGTGTGTACACAAACACTGCGCTGATGGGACAAAAACGGGATGCAACCAACCCACCAATGACATTTGATAACGGCAGATTAGATAATGGAGGGGAATCCAAAAGTCCATTCACGATAAACTTTTGTTTTGCTTTACACGCGCACGTTGACACAACTTTCCACCCATGGTGCTAATTTCAGAACCTGGACGCCGACAGTGAGCAAAGGAATAGATATGTGATGATGACCATCCATCATTTTTTTCGCCCTGTTGTGTTGGAAACAATTGTCCCCGTCCAACTCTTGTTACTGGGTTTTGCGTCAAAACCTCAAACTGATAAATGCCAGCATTAGTTGACGATGCTAAATAAACGTCACACATTTCAGATGCTTTTAAACACAAAAATTGAAAGCATAAAATAGTATTATTATAGCTACATTTTCACCACCTGAAGGAAATAAAATATCGTGCAACCAATCAAAATTATTATCTATAAAAAAAATAATCTGAATCGGCCTTTTCTACCATGACCTAATTTATTGAGATGCACCTGTACATGACAAGCCAATCTCTTGCAAGTGTGGCGCAGGACATTTAAAGTTCTTTTTTTTCTCCTCCCCTCCGACCCCCCCCAACAGTGGCACACTCGGACTCTGTTTTAAGCGTGGGATTTCAACCATGAGCTCAGTCGCCGTACTTACGCAGGAAAGCTTCAACGAGCACCGCATCGGGCTCTTGCCGGAGCAAAGTGGTGGTAAGCACTACACACCCCCCCCCCCCCCTTTCTTGAATGTGTGAAATTCAAGAACGATGGAAAATTGTCTCTCTCTTTGCGGTATTAGCATCTACTGCTGCTGCTGGTGCTGCTCCAGTTGTAGCAGCACCCAGCGCCGCCGGGGGAGAAGAGGAGGACACCCTTCCCACCTACAAGGATGCCTTCCCACCGCTGCCCGAGAAGGCGGCCACGCCCGAAGGCACCCAGGAAACCGCCAGCGCCTGGGCCAACAAAATGCGTTCTCTGAAGTCTTCCGTCATCACCCAGGTAACGCCGACACACAATCCATCTAGCTTGTGTCTGCTGCTTTCACTTACACTTACTTACTTCGTTTACGTTGCATTTAATGTTAATGAGGAAGGTTGAGAACGTTGTTGGAAACTTTCCATGGAAATTGAGCGTAATTCAATGCAAAGTTTTATTATTGAAGCCGTAGCCATGTCTCATAAAAAATTGCTATGGCTGCCACCAGCTTTTGACCTCTATAGGCAACTGTGAACCTTTTTGGGTGGGTGTCAATTACTTGTGAATTTTTGCTATTTGTAGGAGGCCTCACAGTTTAAATAATTTCAGTTCAGCCTTTTTTAAACATTTGGGCGTTCCTACCATACCGTACTTAACCCTAATTCTTGATGTGTCGAACCAGGTTTTCCATGTTCCTCTGGAAGAGCGCAAGTACAAGGACATCAACCAGTTTGGGGATGGCGAGCAAGGGAAGGTCTGTGTGGACATCATGCACAAGACTGGAGCCCATCTGGAACTCTCCTTGGCCAAAGATCAGGGCCTCTCCATCATGGTGTCCGGAAAGCTGGACGCCGTGATGAAGGCGCGCAAGGAGATTGTGTCCCGACTGCAGACTCAGGTGCAGAACACGTTCTCACTTCTATCTCTATTTCTCTATCTAACTATCTATCTCTATCTAGTTCTCGTTCTCTCTGTAGCTAGTCGCTATCTCTCCATCTCTCTCTATTGCTAGCTCTAGCTAGCTAGCTATATCTCTAAATTGAGTTGCACAGGTTAAATCACATTAATGGTGCAAATGTTTTTAAAAAAATGATTCATCTTTTCCCTACAGGCCTCGGCTACTGTGGGCATCCCCAAAGAGCACCACCGCTTTGTCATCGGCAAGAACGGGGAGAAGCTGCAGGAGCTGGAGCTGAAGACCGCCACCAAAATCCAGATCCCAAGACCCGACGACCCCAGCAACCAGATCAAGATCTCCGGCACCAAGGAGGGCTTGGAGAAGGCCAAGCACGAGATCCTGCTGATCTCGGCTGAGCAGGTTTGATCAGGGGGTCTTTATCAGGGTTTGAAATGAGGAAAAATTGTTTATGAAGCCTGACGTTTTTGGGGCTCGCTTTTAGGACAAGCGAGCCGTGGAGAGGGTGAACATCGACAAGGTGTACCACCCATTCATCACGGGCGCATACAACAAGCTGGTCAGCGAGATGACGCAGGAAACGGGCGCTCGCATCAACGTGCCGCCTCCCAGCGTCAACAAGACGGAGATCGTGATCACTGGGGAGAAGGAGCAGGTGGCCCTTGCTGTGGCTATGATCAAGAAGATTTACGAAGACAAGGTGCGCCTTTGGAAGACTGCAAGGGGACCTTTTGAGTCTCTCGTCCGATCGGCTTCGAACCTTTTTTCTTTTGTTTTTGCAGAAGAAGAATGCCACCACCATCGCGGTGGAGGTGAAGAAGTCTCAGCACAAGTATGTGATCGGCCCCAAGGGAAACACCCTGCAGGAGATCCTGGACAGAACCGGCGTCTCGGTTGAGATCCCACCTTCCGATAGCAGCTCGGAAACCGTCATCCTTCGCGGGGAGCCCGACCGTCTCGGCCAGGCCCTCACTGAAGTTTATGCCAAGGTGGGCGTTCTCAGTCACTTAATTGAAACCTTTTGACTTATTGCTATGAATCATACTTGGCGTCTTTTCTAAAAATATTGTTCTTTTTCTCTTTGCAGGCAAACAGCTACACGGTTTCCTCGGTAACAGCTCCCTCTTGGCTCCATCGATTCATCATTGGCAAGAAGGGGCAGAACTTGGCCAAAATTACCCAACAAATGCCCAAGGTGGATCAAATGGAGTTGTTCAAATGTATTTATTTTTTCTCTAAATGCATGTTTACTTCATGCAGGTGCACATTGAATTCACGGAGGGAGAAGATAAGATCTCCTTGGAAGGTCCCACCAAAGATGTGCAGATGATGCACAGCCAGATTGAAGCCATTGTTGCGGATCTCGTGAGTTAGGACTTTCCAGCACAATCTGGTGTCCTAATACGCTCGTTTTCATCCCGCGTCTACTTTTCCTTAACAGATTAGTCGCATGGACTACACAGAGATCAGCGTGGATCCCAAATTTCACAGACATCTGATTGGGAAGGCTGGCGCTAACAGTAAGCAATCTGTTGTGCACATACTGTAATCGGCCTGGTAACCCTCCTCCTCTTAACCAGGCTTTCTTTTGATTTATTTTAAGTCAACCGCATCAAGGAGCTACACAAAGTGACCGTCCGTATCCCTCCCGACCACGAAAAGAGTACCCTGATCCGCATTGAGGGGGACCCCCAGGGTGTGCAGGAGGCCAAGAAGGAGCTGTTGGAGCTTGCGTCGCGCATGGTCAGTGCACTTGCAACACCCTGTGGATGAACCGTCTTGTCACTGTTGGTCACTCGACGCCCGCTTCGTTGCAGGAGAACGAGCGTACAAAGGATCTGATCATCGAACAGCGTTTTCACAGAGCCATCATCGGCCAAAAGGGGGAGAAGATAAAAGAAGTGCGCGACAAATTCCCAGAGGTGAGCCGGAAACTCTTTTAGCTCAATGCAAAGGAGTGATTATGGAAAAGCTAATTTCGATTACTTGTGATGTGCTTCAGGAGTACCTGGCAGTAGCTAGTAAAAACTGTGATTTTTCTTTTCTGGTGCACTTTTATTTTCAGTGTACACCTAGTTGTATAGTTGTCGGACATTTTACCGATGCGCATATCAGTAAGATGATAATCCTTTTGTAGTCATAACTCATACTCCCATTGGCACATCACATTGTTGAGTGGCGCAGGCTGAGACAGGCCACGCTAACACTTGAAGACACATATGAATTGTTTAATTTGTCTAAAACTTCTCCTTTTTTATGTCCCTTTAAAAAAAAA
Organism: Vanacampus margaritifer; assembly: GCF_051991255.1. NCBI lineage: Eukaryota > Metazoa > Chordata > Actinopteri > Syngnathiformes > Syngnathidae > Vanacampus > Vanacampus margaritifer. The sequence continues at coordinate 23,405,798 of NC_135444.1, forward strand.
TTAGGTCATCATCAACTTCCCCGACCCTGCGCAGAAAAGTGACATTGTTCAACTGAGGGGCCCACGGACCGAAGTGGAAAAGTGTTCCAAGTTCATGCAGAAGATTGTAGCTGAAATGGTAATGCGGCGAAAGCCTTTGAGTTGTAAAAGTATTTATTGTCTTGTTAAACGCTAACGTTGAGTGTTTTACCAGATGGAGAACAGCTTCTCGCTCTCCGTCCCAATCTTCAAGCAGTTCCACAGGAACATTATTGGGAAAGGTGGATCCAACATCAAAAAGGTAGTGTTTGGAGAGTCTCAAATGTGACAAGGTCTCATTTGAGTGCATATGAAGGAAAAAATATATAAGACTGGAAAAGGCAATACTAGTATTTAGCATAAAATATTAGCTGAAAATTATTACTTATTTGCTCTAAAAACAAAAAAAAATCCATTTAGGTTTGTATATTTTTCATCAAATACTGTAATTACGACTTGCATAAAATAAAATGGCAATACTAATCTTCCCTAAAAATTTTTTATCATGCTTTATCATTGAACTGCATCATCCTTTAAGCACTTGCATGTTTAATAATGTGCTTTGACTTTCTTTTGTTAGATTCGTGAAGAAACCAACACTAAAATTGACCTGCCTGCCGAGAACAGCAACTCTGAGATGATCATCATCACAGGCAAGAAGGCCAACTGTGAGGCGGCACGAGTGCGCATTTTGGCCATTCAGAAGGAATTGGTAAGACGTGCAACGGTATGGTTGCTTCCCCATGCACATGACAATACAAATTGCGTCGGATAATATGCCCTTATGGACCATGTATTTTTTTTTTCATTTGACATTCATTTTTTTTCTTTTCTTCAGTGAAGCTCGAGGGCCTAGCTGCAATAATTACTCGCTCTTCCACTTTGCTAGTGTTATATCGCGTATCAATGTGTTCAAAGAGAAGTAGAGTCGTATTCCGTAATGCCAGTTTTCATTCACAAACGCAGACCATTCATTTCAGTGGGTACAGGTGAATGTCAAGGCACCACCGTATACCCCAAAACTTCATTTAACGTCTCATCACTAGGCAAACATCACTGAGCTGGAGGTGTCCATTCCCTCCAAACTGCACAACTCCTTGATCGGCTCAAAGGGCCGCTTCGTACGCTCCATTATGGAGGAGTGCGGCGGCGTGCATATCCACTTCCCCAGCGAAGGCTCAGGCATTGACAAGGTCACCATTCGGGGTCCTGTGGAAGAGGTGGAGAAGGCCAAGCAACAACTTCTGGCTCTGGCTGAGGAAAAGGTACGTTGTAGACTTGGATTTGTTCTCTGCAGTTTCACTGCATTTGTATTTCTTTTGTAAAATGAAATACAAATGATTGGCGTATCATCACATCAGCAAACAAAGAGCCACACAGCTGAGCTGCGTGCCAAGCCCGAGTACCACAAGTTCCTCATCGGAAAAGGCGGCGGTAACATACGCAAGGTGCGCGACAGCACCGGCGCCAGGATCATCTTCCCCACCGCCGACGACAAAGACCAGGAGCTCATCACGGTCATCGGCACCGAGGAGGCCGTTCGTGACGCCCAGAAGGAGCTGGAGGAGCTCATCAAGAGCTTGGTACGACAATAATAATTTTTAAGGAAGCAGGAAAATATCTACATCAATTCTGCATAGAAAACATTTTGATTTCATTATAAGAGCATATCGCCCTGCTCTTAAGCTTAACACACATTCTCCTCTCACAGGACAACGTCATTGAGGACACAATGAGCGTGGACCCCAAGCACCACCGCTACTTTGTTTCTCGCCGCGGCCAAGTCCTGCGGGACCTTGCCGACGAATACGGCGGCGTGATGGTGAGCTTCCCACGCACTAGCGCGCAGAGCGACAAAGTCACCCTTAAAGGAGCCAAAGAGTGTGTGGAGGCAGCCAAAAAGCGCATGCTGGAGATTGTCGAGGACCTGGTGAGTGAGCGCGCGCTGTTTTCGACTTGAATTACAAAACCACTTTAATGCTCTCCCGTTATCTCTCACAGGATGCTCAAGTGACCATTGAGTGCACCATTCCTCAGAAGTTCCATCGTTCCATCATGGGCCCCAAGGGCTCCCGAATCCAGCAGATCACGAGAGATCACAATGTACACATTAAGTTCCCTGATCGCGAGGACCCTCAAGGTAAGGAAGGGAATAACTAAAAAGATAAATGGCCTCTCGTTAGGTCCCTGTGGGTGCTTCAAATTGTATAAACTGTTGCTATTTCACTACCAATGGCATCTCTGTTAGAATAGCAAGTTTGTTAGAGAAGCCATTGACATAATTAGATGATCTACCGCTGTAGCAAAATGTCTTTGGCCCAATATCGCATCCATATGCAGTCTGTTGTGGTAAACCTACAAATTAAAACTTTTTAGTTTTTTTTTTTTTTTTTTTTTTTTTTTTTTTGTCGCTTGTAACAGCAAGTTTTTTAAATTACAAAAGCATTTCACATTTTTAAAAAAATGCTAAATTTTCAGATGAGCACTCTTCAATAAGCAGCAAAAATATTGATAAAAAATATATACACAGAAGCCTGATTTATGCATATAATCTCTCTACAATCACTATTGTTCCCCATTTGTGTTTGTTTTTTTTCTCCCTAAAAGCTCATGTTTTAACTCTTTGACTGCCAGACGTTTTCAGAAACGGGATGTCTCCAGTGCCAGCCGATTTAAGCATTTTGACTGATCTTTCAAGGGCCACAGAAAATTATGTGTTTGGACTATGGAAACACACATACTACCAAATGAAAGATTGGACTCTCATCTTTCATCAGAAAAAACAAACGTCTTTTAACGTCTTTGGCACTCCTCCATAGGATTTTACTAAACGTTATTTAACGTTTTTGGCAGTCAAAGAGTTTTAAAAGGAAAAAAAAGAAAAGAAAACTCCTTGGTAGCTTAATACAAAAACAATTAGCATTAACCTGGAACCGGAAATAAAACAGATTTTACCCAATTACCAAAAATAGTTGTCTGCATTTGTTTGTTTTTTTTAAAGAAAACTTAAAATTTGGATAAATGTGCTCCTCAGCGGCCTCTGACAATCTGTATCTTAGCATGTAAGTGGCAGAAAGTGTTTGAAGTTAAGAAGAAAGGGCTTGACTTGAGTTTTTGAAAATGACCATTGACCAACTTGTCAGCTGTGGAGGCCATCCAAGAGAACGGCGAAGCCAACGGTGAGGAGAAGGAGCCCGTCGATCCAAACGCGCCTAAGAAATGCGACGTGATTGTGATTTCTGGCCGTAAGGAGCGATGCGAGGCTGCTGTGGAAGCACTTAAGGTTTGAGTCCCAAAAGACAAACTGTATTATTTTTGTGTGTTTTTTTTTTTTTTACTAACTTGTCTGTGGTTGTTAGGCTTTGGTTCCCGTCACCATCGAGGTGGAAGTGCCTTTTGAGCTTCATCGTTACATCATCGGGCAGAAAGGAAGTGGAATTCGCAAGATGATGGATGAATTTGAGGTTTGTAGACAAAGATTGTAATGTCAGATTGGTGTATTGTATCGTCATAGAATGCCCCAAAAAATACTTTGCCGTTGGTTAGAAGTAGCCTTTCTAGAAACGACCAAATTTGGATTTTTTTCATATCTGATTACATTGACACAAAAAAAATCGAATTTTAGTATCTTGTTAGTACTTTCCTTGTCTTGAAATTAGATGGCTCTAATGTTTGTTTTTCCCCTTCCTGACAGGTAAATATTCAAGTGCCTGCTCCTGAGCAGCAGTCCGATAAAATCGCCATCACCGGCTTGGCCAACCACCTTGAGCGTGCCAAAGAAGGACTATTGGAGCGCGTCAAGGAGTTGCAGGCCGAGCAGGAGGATCGGGTAAGTGTTGTGGCACATTTGCTGGTAGTTTCACATGTACGAGCAGCATCGAACTCATTGTTTCCACATGCAGGCACTCAGGAGTTTCAAGCTGACCATCACTGTGGACCCCAAATATCACCCCAAAATCATCGGCCGCAAGGGTGCCATTATTACCAACATTCGTACCGAGCACGATGTTAACATCCAGTTCCCAGAAAAGAATGATGAAAACCAGGTAATTTATCATCCCTGTCCTTGTTTTCAGGGCTATCCCATACGCTGGCGAAAATTAAGTACATTCTAACAAATAACCCCCAAAGCTGGTCCACGTTGGCGACGATGTATCTCAGACTTTGTTTTCTTTCTTCTCTCCACAGGACCAGATCACCATTACAGGGTATGAGCACAAAGCCATAGCTGCAGGCGACGCCATCCAGGCCATCGTGGGGGAGCTGGAGGAGATGATTTCCGAGGACATCACTTTGGACAGCAGGGTCCACGCGCGCATCATCGGGGCCCGTGGCAAGGGCATTCGCCGCATCATGGATGAGTTCAAGGTGGCGGGGGAATTTCGAGTTAGCCATACGATACAATGCTACTGTATTTTTCTTCTTAATTCAAACTTTTATTTATTTTTATTGAGGGAAGTTTGTAGTCACAAAATGAATCAAACTTGTATATCAAGGCAGCACTGTACACTTCCACTCTATTGACTGGTTTCGTCCTTTCCAGGTTGATCTCAGATTTCCTCAGAGCGGAGCCGCCGATCCCAACCGTGTGACAGTGACGGGTCGTCCCGAGCTGGTGGACGAAGCCATCGACCACCTCCTTAACCTCGAAGAAGAATACGTAAGCATGCCCCCCCCCACCCCCCCCAACCTTTTTTCTGGTGTGGATATTAACGCAGTTTGCATTTCAGCTGGCAGACGTGGTGGAGAATGAGGCGAAAATGGCATACATGAGGCCCTCGGGGGGCAGCCATGCTGCTGCCGAAGAGCATCGCGGACCTTCCAAAGGCTTTGTGGTGAGGGAGGCTCCCTGGACCACCGGCAACGAGAAGGTGAGACTTTAGCTTCCTCTGCTAGCTCGTTAATTAAAAAAATTCTGTTCAGACACTTGTTGAACAAAGCTTGCAAAAGTGCAGAAAGGTGGAAATCCCCTTGTTTTAAGTAATGGATATAAGGAACAAATTAAATTTGTATCTCAAGACACCACTGTATTTTCCCCATAAAAAAATAAGGCTTTAAATGGTGAATATCTCTCTTGAACATCAATATTCTTGATTTTTTTTTTTTTAATGATTATTATTTTTTATATATAGGCTCCTGACATGAGCAGCTCCGAGGACTTCCCCAGCTTCGGGGCCCCGGTTGCAGCCGCCGCCGCCGCCACCACCAAGGCTTTTTCGTGGGGGCCTAAGCGCTTTTAAAGGAGAAAATCTTCAACCTGACACAATCTTCCCCCGTCCGCACCCCTGAACCCCCCCCCCCCCCCCCCCCCTCCTGGACTGACCCTTTCAAAGTCCCTCAGTTCTCGCTCATCCGTAAAAAAACAAAAAAAGCCTGACATTTTCTTTTTGTTTTGGTAGAGCTGCCCTTTTAATCCGGAGTTGCCTTGGCAGGTTTTTGGAAGGGGGCAGCTCTATTAGTGCCCCTGGTATCCATGCGTTCAAGTATTTGTCATTTGTGCGTCCATTTGCTCGTGACACCTCGTCGCCTTATCGTTCACTTTGACGCAAAACTGCCAGATGCTTGGAGATGATGCAACTTCCTTTAAACATGAACAACACTAGTACACCTCTGGCGCATCAAACCTCACACTAAAAGAAAAAAAAGAAAACAAAAAAGCTTAAAAAAAAAAGACATGTCTACTGTCATCTCATCTGATGTTTGGGGGTCAGTGTCCAGTCATGTTTGTCTTCCAGTTGCTAAGCAGTTTTTCTGTTCAACAGCAATGACCCTGTTTTTTTAAATAAATACATCAGCCTTAAAACTAGGAGAGCAAACCAAGGCGGAAATGATGTCGGTCGATGACTTTTAGTTTCCTCCAGAGAGTAAAAGTTAAAGAGCACTGAGCGGCATCGTCGCCTGCGTTTGCGTCGCCTCCCAGTTCCATGGAAAGTTATGCAATTGAAGCGTGAACGGTTAAGGATGACACTGGAAAAGAAATCGTCCAAAAATGTCAATAAAAATGGAAAATCTTAAAAACTGTGTTCCTGCCTGTCTTTATTTCATTACATTTTTGGAGGGCAGCAGTTATGCCAAAGGTTACACTGGCAGAAAATTCAAAAACTGAATTAACCTTAACTAACTTAACCAATTATGGCAAAATGGAGTGATTTGTTCTTTTAAATATTTTTCTTCAATGTACAGTACTTTGTTCAGTAGCTTCAAAAAAATTAATTTTATCCAGCTGAAAGAAATCGACATGAATCAGACAAAACTTGTATTCTTTTAATTGCTAAACTAAATTGAGCAACATGCTAGAGCAAACTCAGTTTAATTGCTTTATTTTATTTACATATCTTGGGATTTTTTGTAACCTAACCGATAGATGCATGTTCAGGTAAAATCAGCTTTAATGAAGTACAGTATTTTTCATTTTTAACGTTCATATTTTATTTTTACACTTTATATTGGGTATTAAGCGTGCTAAAAGAACCTAAGCCAATTAAGGAAGATAACTCTTCCTAGGCATGTATTGTTTTTAACATTCTTTTTTCGGTATGTTTTGTTCCTCAAGGCGATCCGTAGATATTTCAAGTTGGCTAGTCGGCGGAAGTTGCACGCATGCGCAGTAACCAATTACGCTGACATTACCTACAAAGCTAAGCAGCGCGCTAACGCGATTGTGTCAAAATGTGCAAAGTTGGAATCCTGAGAACGTTGGTGAAGCAGCGACTAAACGTGGCTGTCGAAGAGATATTTCAACTGTTTGAGAGCACGATAGCGGAGTACGAGAAGGAACTTTGTCGGACTAAAAAGGAAAAAGCACGACAAGACGAACTACTAGACGCTGTTCTCAAACCTCACGTTGTACTACGCAGAGCAGGTTGATTTACTAATTGCTCACGTTATTCATGTCTTTAAAAACATTATGCTGCTCTCAACGGAAATGCAATGGGTTCCAAGCCCCCCCCCTCTCCCCCCATTTTAAAGAACTTTTTAGAATAGATAAATAACACTCAACAGCATTGTACTGTTTAAAGACAGTAATATTTGCTTAACCTTGCCAGCAAGATGAATTCTCGCGGTATTTGTGATTTCACAAACTCCGGCCTCTGATACGTTTGCGGCGGATCGGACCAAGGCAATCAGCCGTTGTTTGGGCAGGACGAAACCAATAAGCGCCGGTGGTGGGGGGGGGAAACAAACAAACCTAACAGACGAATGTATGCTGCAATTCTGTTCTCGCAGAAATACTCACCGTTTCTTTGTTGAATTTGAACAGCGAGAGGAGTTTCGTGCATTTGTTTTCTGGTAAAGATGTTCAAAGGTGATCATAGTAGTTGTTAATTTGTTTAATGATCAGGTAATTGTTGATTAATTTTGATACCTTTAATGTAGTTTTTATTTTTATCCATACTAATTGTTTATATTTTGGTCCAACAATGACTAGATAATTTGTCCAAAAATTGTAGTTTTCCCAATTCCCATTCCATCTGTGTTTGTGTCCCTTGTCTGGCGAAGACGTCCAGCAGGTGTCTGTGGCGATTGGAGAAGAAAAGCAGGAGGAGCCGGCAGAGCCTCCGTGCATTAAAGAGGAAGAAAAGCTGAATGACGAGGCTGATATCAACACGTTCACATGGACTGGTCTCCACGTGAAGAACGAAGATGATGAAGGTCAATTCTCACAGCTTCATCACACCCCATGTGAGGAGAAATCAAGTCAACACACCGCAACACAAAGAGATGGAGTTCATTGCGAAGCATCACACACACGTTACATTGCTCCACTGTCAGATATGGACAACATGTCAAACTCTTCTGACACCGATCACAGCAACATCAACCCTTTGGAGACCAATTACAAATCTGAAGGCGTTACGATGCATCACACTGACTACAATCGATTCAAATGCTCTCAGTGTGAGAAAACATTTCCCAACAAAAGAGGGTTAAAAAGTCACGCCGTATCACACATGGGAGTGAAACCTTTCTCTTGCCTCGTTTGCAATAAAAGATTCTCCTTCAAACGGAATGTCAAGAGACACATGAGAAGGCATACGGGGGAGAAACCTTTCACATGCTCAGTTTGCGCTCGAAGATTTCATGACAAAGACGACATGAAAACACACATGACGATACACACCGGGATGAAACCTTTCCTGTGCACAATTTGCACCAAAACGTTCTCTCGTAGGTCGTATCTTAGCGTACACATGAGAATACATACCGGGGAGAAACCTTTTCCTTGTGCAGTTTGTGCAAAACGCTTCACTCGTACGACGTCGCTCAGAAGACACGTGAAAACACACGTCGGAGAAAGCTCTCGGTTGTCAAGCGAACACATGAAAACAAAAGCTGACGGAGAACACTTGAGCTGCTTCAAATGTGGCAAAATGGCGGAAAACAAGGTTTGAAATTTGCATTTATGTTGGTAAATAGTGGATTGGTTGGTCCTATGTAGCAGGGTCAAGTAATAACTTAAATGTCTCTCTTTTTTTGAAGGGATACTTGAGCCATTTTCAGCAGTAAAATGTTAATATTTTGTCCGGAATTAATTTGATAACTTCATTTGTAATACGTTTAAAAACACATTTCTCCGATTGCTGTCAACTGTGAAGATGACATCACCTGTGCTGAGGAAATAGGTAACGACCAATCACCTGTTTTCTGGCTTTGGCCTGCAATTTGAGCCATGATTGGTTGTTACCTACTTCCTCAGCACAAGTGATGTCATCTTCAGTCGACAACAAGTGGCAAAATTTGTATTTAAAGGTATTAATTGTTCATGAAAAATAATGAAGTTGTCACATTAATTATAGACAAAATATTATACTAATGGCTCAATGAGTGAAGTATCCCTTTAAAAAAAATAATAATAATCAGAGTGGCTGAGTGTTGATTTTGTACGTGTTGCCTCTAATTTCCACACAATAAATCTTGTATAGCAGTAGCAGTGAACAGCAAAGTGTGTATAATGACATCTTAAGTCATACTTGGATTTATGTAATACCAAAGTTTGTCATCAATAAATACTCCAATGATTTTTGTTTTGTTTTTAGCTGTAAAGTGTTTTTTAGTTGTAAAGCCATATTTTGAGACTTTGGAAACATTGCTGATATCATTCATATACAGTATTGTATAAATGAGGGCCCAGCACAGATCCTTAGAGAACCCCGCAAGTGATCATTAATTGATTTTTCATTATTAAATTAAACATTGAAATATTTTATCCAAGTAACTTTGTATCCACTTTTCTGCCAGACCTTGTCATATCTCTCTATGTTATGGTCAATAGTGTAAAATAAATGTTTTAAGTCTATAAAAACCCAAATATTGAATTATTTATTAATGATTACATTTATCATTAATCACTACAATCATTACTAGTACAGTGTTTTATTTTCCTATGTTTATGTGCAGTGCTAATTTCTAAACTGCATGGAACAGTAGCTGACAAAACTTCTTTGTCAAGACTCGTTAAAATAAAGTCCTAAAGGTGGCAGTATTGCACTCAAAAGATGTTGGCCAACCCGCCAATTAAACTCACAAAGAAGGAGGAGAAGAAGAAGAACAACAACTGCGGCGTGTCGGAGATGTTTACACGTTGCGGTTGACCTCTTGTGGTTTCATTTTACTTGCTTCTAACCGTACGTATTTTGTCTAATAGGAAACACTTAAATTGGACTTTCGTCCAAGTGGACTTTGCAATCGCTCGCGTTAGCTTAGCTTGTTAAGCATCGCGAGAGACGCAGAAATTCTCATATCACAGCTAAGCAAGCTCGTAACTCGTTTGTTAAAAATGTGCAAAGTGAGAATTCTGAGAACGCTGGTCAAGCAGCGACTGGACGTGGCCGTCGACGAGATATTTCAACTGTTTGAGAGAACCATAGCCGAGTACGAGGAGGAACTTTGTCGAAGCAAAGAAGAGAACGAGCGACATCGTGAACTACTGCACGCTGTTCTCAAGCCTTCCGTTCGACTACACACAGCAGGTTGGTTGATTTATTTCCACGTACTCAGTCATTTGAACGACTTTAAAAAAAGGGATATTGCAAATTTTATCAACTACTTGTCTGACATTGTGAAAGGACAACCCTGTTTAAAAATAATAAAAAGTGGGAAAATAGAATGGGAGGGAAAATACTCCGATTTAGCCTGATATCTGGTATGTTTACCCTACTTCTGAACATCCGGGCATTTCTGATATTTCCGCAAAGCAAATGCTTTCTTTACACGGTGAAAACAAACGGCGTGTTGTATTGCTTTAGCCTGTGACTAGCATACAAACACGGCTATAGTAGTCATACAACATTGCATCACATTTTGAAATCCTCATTAATCAAATGACAACGATCCAAAGTCCAATGCTTTTAAATGAGCGGAGAGCTTCCTTTCACCAAGTTGACCACCATTTTGATTTGTGATGTAAGCTCAGAATTTTAGCGAAACCAATTTGTCTTAACCGTACACTTTCACACGCTGCTGTGCTTTCTTTGTCTTGTTCAGATGTGCAACAAATGTTGCAGGAAAACGTACCCTCTGAGGAGCCAGAAGAGCGCCCCCACATTAAAGCGGAAAAGGGGGATGTGTGGAGATGTCTGGGTGAGGAGCAGCTCCATGGTCAGGAGGAGGAAGCTGATGTCTACAAGCCCATATTAACTATTGTTGATGTTAAGATGGAAGAAGATAAAGCTCAGTCCTCACAGTCTCAGCACGGTCAGAGTGAGGGGAAGTCAAGTCCACACATGACAACAGAAGCCAATGAAGATGTCTACTCTGAATCGGACTCACTCTTTACTCCGCTATCCGATATGGACAACATGATGTCGCACTCGTCTGACACTGATCATAGTCACTGTGGCAAAACATTTTTGAAGACTAAAAAGAAGTCAAAAGTGGATACGACGAGTCATACGGAACATGACAATCATCGCAATCCGTTTAAGTGCTCTGAATGCGGAAAAAGGTTTGCCATCAATGCACGTTTGAAAGCACACATGTTAACGCACACCGGCGAGAAACCCTTTTCTTGCTTAGTTTGCGGTAAAAGATTCGCCATAAAGCAGAATATGAAGAGACACATGGTGATCCATACTGGGGTAAAGCCCCATTCCTGTTCAATTTGTCCTAAACGATTCTACGAAAGGTTCGAGTTGAACAGACACATGCGCAGGCACTCCACCGAGAAGGCAAAACCGTTTACATGTTCTCTCTGTGCCAAACGTTTCTGTAATAGCAGTACTCTCAAAGTGCACATGAAAAGACACACTGCGTAGAAACTGTTGAGCTCCAAGCGTCTCAAGTCAGAACGAGATGCTAAAGGCCTTTTTTTTTTTGTAGTTATTCACATTTCAAAAACAAATGTTATTTCTAATGTGAACGAAATATTTGTGATGAGGTCAAATGATTTAGTGCTTATGGAAGTAAATGCAGCCATTCGTGTAGGTCTCAATCTTGGTGCATTTGTGACTGATTAATTTCAAGGAATTTGTTATTAATATGTTTATTAATTATAAAATCTTTTAACCACTGTTTTGTGCTATATGCTCCATCATTGCTTTTTGCACCATCCATTTTGTGGAGCTTCTGTGACATTTGTCATCTTTTGATGGGATGACATCAAATTCGGATGAATGGAACCTGAGCGGGCAGCACGGTGGCTGACTGGTTAGCACGTCCGCCTCCCAGTGCAGAGGACGTGAGATCGAGTCCGGGCTTCGGCCTTCCTGGGTGGAGTTTGCATGTTCTCCCCGTGCTTGCGTGAGTTTTCACCGGGTACTCCGGTTTCCTCCCACATTCCAAAAACATGCATGGCAGGTTAATTGAACACTCCAAATTGTCCCTAGGTGTGAATGTGAGTGTGGTTGTTCGTCTCTGTGTGCCCTGCGATTGGCTGGCAACCAGTTCAGGGTGTACCCCGCCTACTGCCCGAAGCCAGCTGGGATAGGCTCCAGCACCCCCGCGACCCTAGTGAGGAAAAAGCGGCCAAGAAAATGGATGGATGGAACCTGAGCGACCACTCTTGAACAGTAGGTGGCGGTATGCACTTAAAAGTTGCTTGCAAATGCGCCAAGGATTGGAAGAAGAAGACGTTTCACACAACCTCACTTGGACGTAACAGACAAGAACGGCTTGTTTTTACAGTATTTGAATTTTGTGTTTCTAACCGCACATGTTTTGTCTAGCAGAAAAAACACTTTAATTGCCCTTTCATGAAGTGGACTTTGCTGTTGCACGTGTAAGCTTATCTTAACTAGTTAGTTAAGCAGCGCAAGAAAGCTGAAATTTGGTTATTCGCAGAGAACTCGTGTGGGTTGTGTTAAAAATGTGTAAAGTCCATTAAATATTTAAACTGAGAAGAATACTCTTCTCTTTTAGTAGTTAAAGATGAATGAACTGGTAGAAGTGAATACTGTACATTTTGGTAGATTTCCCAAGGCGAGCTACATTCCTCCTTCCTGACGGTGGCGGTAATGCGCCCTAAAATATGCCCCCTCCCCCGCCGCCATACTCAAAAAGGTAAACAACAGCGGCATGTCGCGTAGCTAAAACTAAAACCCAACAGGGAAGCACTCACACTGTGTTGATTTTAATTACATTTCGCTTCTATTAGCACACAAGTCTGTCGTCTCTTAGACAAACGTTCTCCTTGTTTCCGGTGGAGAAAGTCGTCTAATTTTGAGCTGTTTAGCGAGTTCGCTACACTTCGTTAAGTAAGCAGAAGCAGGAAGTGAGAGATTTGAAGAAACGCTGACTTAACGTGGAAACTTATTTGAAGAGTTTCAAAGAAGGACCGTGGAATACGAGGAAGATAAAAAAAAAGAAAGAAGAGGAAATTACTACACGCTTTTCCCAAGCCTCGTCTTCAGCTACACAAAGCAGGTTCGTGTAGTTCTTTAACATTATTGTCAGGTCTTTATCCAACAGTCGTTTTGATGTATATAACACTACCTCGTTTTTTTTAAATTGTTATTGTTGTTGGTGAAAGTCAAAAGTTGATTATTAACCGTTGTACAAAAGTGCTGTATTTAAATGAGCCGCCATTTTGGGTGTACCCAATCCAAGTCGGATCTCGCGAGAGCGGCTGCGAGGACGCTAATACCCGAACGTTAGAGTTAATTGTAACACAAAAAATCTAAGAACTACTCCTCCTGCCTAGTTCGAGTTATTATTCTACTTTTCAGCAACTGTGAGGAGCTTCGTTTTGCCTGAGGACTGTCAATGATGTCATTTTGAGTAGTGAAACTAGCTTAGTGTCAACACTGCACACTGACAGCTGTGCTTTCCTTGTGTCAGACATGCAGCAGGTGCTGGCGAAAAGTCAAGAAGACGTTCCTTGTGAGCAGCAGTGGAGCTCCACTGTGAAACAGGAGGAGCCAGGAGAAGCCCCCCACATTAAAGAGGAAGAGGCGGAGTGTCTGCAGCAGGCTGACGTCGTCACGTTCACATGGACTGGCGTCCCCGTGAAGAGTGAGGGAGACAAAGGTCAGCCCTCGCAGCTTCATCCCAGTCCAAGGGAGAGCAGAGGCAGGAATTCAAGTCAAGGTGATGGAGAACCTCCAAAGATTGATAAGAAGTCTAAAGGTGAACATTCCAGTGAGAACAAACACTTGAGCTGCTCTCAATGTGGCAGAACGTTTGCATACAAAAGTGCTTTGAAAACGCACATGATAACGCACAGTGGGGAGAAACCTTTTGCTTGCTCAGTTTGCGGTAAAAGCTTCTCCTTCAAGCAGAATCTGAGCAGACATGTGGCAATTCACACAGGCGAGAAACCGTTTTCCTGTTCGGTTTGTGAGAAGAGGTTCTTGAGTAAGTTTGAACTGAGAAGACACATGAGCACACACAACACAGAGAAAGCTTTTTCCTGTTCAGTTTGTATGCAACGATTCTATCACAGCTCCCATCTCAGAAGGCACATGAAAACACACACCGGGGAGAAACTTTTGCTCTCCGACAGCTCCAGTCAACAAATGACAACGGAAGCTGATGGAGAACACTGCGAAGAGCCGCGCTCAAAAGCAGACGACAGCACGTCACACTCTTCAGAGACGGATCACAGTGACGACTCCAGAGAAGCTTTGAAGAGTAAAAAGAAACCTGACGAGGATGTGACGCATCAAGACGATTGCAATCACTTTAACTGCTCCGTATGTGGCAAAACATTTGCTTATAAAAGTCATTTAAAAACACACATGATGATGCACAGTGGGGAGAAACCTTTCGCTTGCTCATTTTGTGACAAACGATTCTCCACCAAGCGCAGTATGATGAGGCACGCGGCGATGCACACGGACGAAAACCGCAACACCTGTTCGGTTTGTGGCGTGACTTTTCCTGATAAGTTTGAAATGAAAAAACATCAGAGCACGCACACCGCCGAGAAATCTTTCCTATGTTCGGTTTGTGCGAAAAGTTTCTCTCACAAGTCCTACCTCAGGCAACACATGAAAAGACACAGTGCGGAGAAACCGTTCACGTGTCCGGTTTGCGGCCGCGGTTTCTCTCACAGGCCGTATCTGAAAATTCACATGGTGACGCACACCCGGGAGAAAGCTTTTACTTGTTCAGTTTGTTCCAAAAGTTTCTCTCATAGGTCTTACCTGGGAGTCCACATGAGGACTCACACTGGGGAGAAACCGTTTCCATGTCCGGTTTGCGCTAAAAGTTTCTCCCAAAGCTCGTGTCTTAGACAACATATGGTCACGCACACTGGGGAGAAACCTTACAATTGTTCACTCTGTGCCAAAACTTACTCGCATAGGTCACATCTCAAACAGCACATGTTAACGCACGGCGGCAAGAAACCGTTTACGTGTCCGGTTTGTGACAAAAGTTTGTCTAGTAGCGCTTATCTGAGAAAGCACTTGCGCAAACACAATTCCAAGAATTCTTCGACCTCCGGCGGCTTGACAGCAGAAGCGGACGGCGAACAAGCTGACGACAACGTGGCTCCACTCTCGGATTTGGACGACGTGATGTCAAACGTTTTGGAAGAATCTTTAGAGACGAGTTAGAACTCGCTACTTTAACTGCTCTGAATGTTAACAAACATTTGGCAGAAAGGGACAATTGGAAGTACAGTTCGCTGAAGCCCGTTTAATGCAGGGGACACGTTTACGCTGCCGCAACAAGAGAAAATCCTGAAATCTGAAAATACAAATTTGCACAATTGTAATTTATGTAGGGCCGCATTTAACTGAACTCATCATTTTAATATGAATATCTTAATTATATTACGCTGTTATTTATTTTGTTAACAAATTGGGGCTGTCGCAAACTAATCTTTTTAGAATAGATTATTCTATCGAATATTTGAGTAATAATGGTACAAGTAGAAAATCTATTTGCAATGTAAATATTCACATTTTCACCTTATTCCTGATAAATAGGTTGTAGTGTGGAGCTGTACCTTGTCAGCAACAAAAAAACATTTAGAAATATATATATATATTCTTAAAAATCAGTAAATTTACTGATTGTACATGTGAGCGTTGATGAAAAATATTTTCTCAAATTTTATGGCAAAATTCCACCACTTTAGGTAGTTTGGAACCTTGATTTTTTTAAAAATTATTATTATTTTTTAATTAAATTATTATTTTTTTAAAGACAATTGTAATTGTTAACTGTTGAATATTTTGATGGCAGTTGTGCTTGATCAAGTAAAGAACATGCACTATAAATGAATTTAGAAATAAGATACTGTAGTATGCGTGTGTTGGATGTGTGCCTTTAATGGGTGTGGCCTAATGAGCTGGATGGAGTCAGGTTGGCTACTTTTATATTTACATGTAAGACAGTCCACTGGCAACAAACACTCACTGCACTGAATGTGTTATGATTGATGACAACAGCAGTAAATGAAGCTGCAGGACTTTGAAACAACGTCTTGTGTTAATTTGATATAACCTGCTTTAAGACTTCAAAGTGAATACGTAGCTGACACTTTTAATGAATTAGATATAAATGTTTTGTTTTGTTTTTTTTGTTTTTTACACGAAGCCTGGACAGTGGACAATGTAACCATTGTTGATTTAAAATAAAAATATTCGATTTAACTTTTTTTATCTTCCTCTTTGTCATTCAAAAAAAAAACTAAACTGCAGGGTGTCTTAACTTTTTCTTATAATTTACTGCAATACTTCTAGAAACATTACAATAGTGAATAAATGAATGTCGTATTTATTCATTAGTGTCCCATGGAAACAAATATTTGCAGAAATTTAAAGGTGTATTTACTTTTTTGAGATACCATATGCAAAAATTTGAATACTGTATATTTTTTTATGGCGAATGTGGAAAATGTATCAAATGCGAGGCCTGAGCTACGCTCCCCCTGAGGGTGGCGGTAATGCAACCGGAAGTCGTTTGCCACTCATACCTAACTCACGAAGAAGAAAAAGAAGAAATGAGATTAAGTTAGCAGGACGTCGTTCTAAGAGCCACCGCGAACGTTCCCTATTTTCTTTATTTACTTAAAGCTTATATTCCCACACATGTATGTCATCTAATAGACAAACATCTGAAAAAGCAACGCTTCCTTTGAGTTTCGTCAAAGCGGATTCTGCAGTTGTTCGAGTTAGCTTAGCTTGCTAACAGGGGGACGCCGAGGTTAGCGCACGTCGCTAACTTCATCGCGTAAAAAAATGTGCAAAGTCAAAATGCTGCGAACGTTGGTGAAGCAGCGACTAAACGTGGCCGTCGAGGAGGTCATCGAACTGTTCGAGCGAACCATAGCGGAGTACGAGGAGCAACTTTGGCGAAACAAAGACGAGAACGAGCGACGACGACGGGATGACGTTTCCAAGTATCATGTGGCGTCGCCAAAAGCAGGTTTGTTGACTCAACGATTTAACATTTTGGAGGGGAATTTTCTTAACCGATTACTCAACAATGTCTCTAACATTTCTCTGTAACTTTAATTGTTTGATTAGTTGTTTAAAGGTGAAAGGTTTGGTTTTTAACTGCAAAAATACAGAGTTGAAAAGAGCCGCCGATGTGACCAATCGCGTTCGAGATCTAGCGAGATCTCAACTAATATAAAACATTCTCAAGAGTCTGTGTTTGTCATTTGGATGCTTTGGTGATAAATTGTGCAGTAAACGTCAATTAATGGTCGACGCTTTGCTTAACAACTATAGTCTTTTTCAAAAGTAAAACATTTCATTAGTTTGTTTCTTTTGCAATTTGAAAATGACATTCTACTACATTGCGCTGTTTTTGAAATTGTTCAGCCCTGTTTTCATCCCTGGATTTTTTTTATTTTTTATTATCAAGACCCACACAACTGTTGTTATTTCCCCTTGTTTGATGCAGACGTGCAGCAAGTGGGGCGTCAAGAAGGGGCTCCTTCTTGGACCCAGTGTGAGGATCCAGCAAAGCCCCACCACATTAAAGAGGAAGAGGAGGACATATGGAGCAATCAGGCCGGGGAGAAGCTTCCAGAGCTGGAGCAGCTGGAGGTTACGGAGTTCACCTGGACCGGCATCCACGTGAAGAGTGAAGATGATGAAGGTCCGTCGTTGCAGCTTCATCACACTCAAAGCGAGGAGAAGTCAAGTCAACTCATGACGATCAAATCTACCAGAGAACACGGCACCCCTCCCTCAGATATGGACGACATGATGTCACACTCGTCCGACACGGATCACAGCGATGACGACAAAGAAGCTTTGAAAACTAAAATGTCAAAGGGGTCGCATCACGGCGACAACAAACTATTTGACTGCCCTGAATGTGGGAAAACGTTTACCAACAAAAGCGTTTTGAAAAACCACATGGTAACGCACACCGGGGAGAAACCTTTCGTCTGCACCGTTTGCAATAAAAGATTCTCCTTGAAGCATCACATGAAGCGACACATGAGCGTGCACGCGGAGGGGAAAGCTTTTTTCCCCTGCTCAGTTTGCGACAGAAGATTCCGAGACGAGGCCGCCATGAAGGAGCACGTGAGAACACACACTGGGGGCAAACCTTTGGCGTCCAGCGGCTCGAGTCAACACATAGCGGAAGCCGACGAATACGCGCCGCTGTCAGATATGGACGACGTGATGTCGCAGTCTTCCGACACCGATCACAGCGACGACGCCAAAGAACTGCTGAGAGGCAAAAAGAAGAAGTCCGAGGACGATATGACGTATCACGCCGAAACCAAACTCTACATTTGCTCTGGATGTGGCAAAACGTTTACCAACAAAAGCGTTTTACGAAATCACATGGTAACACACACCGGAGAGAAACCTTTCGCCTGCTCTGTTTGTGACAAAAGATTCTCCTTCAAGCAGAATATGAGGAGACACATGGCCATACACACAGGGGAGAAACCCCACTCCTGCTCTTTTTGTGATAAAAGGTTCTACGATAAATTTGAAATGAAGAGACACATGCTGACGCACACGTCCGAGAAGCCGTTCACGTGTTCGGTATGCGGCAGAAGTTTCTCCCGCAGCTCGCATTTCCAAATGCACATGAAAAGGCACGCGGCGGAGAAACCTTGCACCTCCAGCAGCTCCAGTCAACACGTACCGACGGAAGCGGACGGAGAACACGGCGAAGATGTCCGCTCGCAACCGGACAACTTCGCCCCGTTGTCGGATATGGAAGACACGATGTCACAGTCGTCTGACGTCGACCACAGCGACGACCCCAAAGAACCGTCGGACACTCTGAAAAACTCCGAAGGCGACGTGACGCGTCCCACCGACGGCAAACAATTTAACTGTTCCGTATGCGAGAAAACCTTCGCCAACAAAGGAAGTTTGAAAACTCACATGTTAACGCACACCGGGGAGAAACCTTTCGCCTGCTCGGTTTGCGATAAACGATTCTCCATCAAGCAGAACATGAAGCGACACATGGCGATACACACGGGGGAGAAACCGTACTCATGTTCCGTTTGCGATAAAAGATTCTACGTGGAGTTTGAAATGAAACGACACAAGCGAATACACACGTCTGAGAAGCCGTTCGCGTGTGCGATCTGCGCCAAAAGTTTCTCGTGCAGCAATTACCTCACGCTGCACATGAGCACGCACACGTCGGAGAAACCCTTCGCTTGTCCCGTGTGCGCTAAAAACTTCTCCCACAAATCTTATCTCAGGCAACACATGAGAATACACGACGCTGAGAAACCTTTCACTTGCTCCGTTTGCTCCAAAGGATTCTCAAGTCGCTCGTATCTCCGAATACACATGAGCCTGCACACCGGAGAGAACATTTTTACCTGTTCGTTCTGCGCTAAAAGTTTTTCTCGTCGCTCGCATTTCAGAAAGCACATGAGAATGCACACCGGGGAGAACGCGTTCACTTGCTCGGTTTGTAGCAAGAGTTTGACGGGTATCGAGTGCCTCATCGCGCACATGAGAACGCACGTGGGGGAGAATCCTTTGGCCTCCGGCAGCTCCGGTCAACTCGCGACGGCAGAAGATGACGGAGAGCAAGAGGGCAACTTTGCGTCGCTGTCGGATATGGACGACGTCATGTGGCAATCTTCTGACACGGAGCAGAGCGAGCAAGCCGAAGAAAAGTTGGAGACTTAGAAGGACTGTGAAAGCGACTTGACAGCAGTGGCGAGAAGTTCAGAACGTACACATATCGGAAAACTAATTGTGTAAAAAGTAGGGCTGAACCATTTATAAAAATAATCTAATTATTTTTTTCCCCCTTCAATATTGCGGTTGTGATTTAATATGCAATTTTTTTTCATGATCATATTGAATTTTTGAACAAGCACACAATAAATAATCCAATAAATTTTTTTCATACTAATGCGGCAATTAAGAGCAAGAAGTTTCTATTTGCAGCATTTATACTTCTGAGAATGTCTTCCATATAAAAGTAAAATTGGTACTGCCTGAAATCCTTAACTGAATCGAAAATCAATCGAAAATCGTGAATCGAATCGGGGCCTTCTGAATCGAATCGAATGGATTTTGGAAATTTGAATCGATACTCAGCCCTACAGCTTATCCTGTTTTGGGGCAGGTGAACTCTGTCCCAGCTGTCTATGAGCAAAAGGCTTTCAAGTTTCTACACCTTGGATTGATCAATTGCCTGCCAATCACAAGCCACATAAAAAGATTTACAACCATTCGGACTCATGCAATGTTAATGAATGGGAACGGAACTGTCTGGACTCAAGTCAGGCAAGTGTGTACCCTACACCACCAGGTATTCTGTTTGAATATTTAAAAAAAAAGAAAGAAGAGTATGTCTCGTTTAATGGAAATAATATGTAACCATTGTTTAATGAAAAAAAATAAAGTTGTTTGAACTTACAACCTATGAAAGAAAAATCGCCTTGAACTTTTTTCCCCAGGGGTCACTAAACTTGAAGCTGAGAGCTGCTATGCTGTTATTAATAATTGTATTAATTGATGTTAAGATCCTAATAAAGTTAATTATTTGTCATAATTAGGAAACGGATAAATGTCGACATACAACAGTTTATCGAAGGGAATATGGAATGGCGATTGCCGCAGACTCCCGGTTAAAGATGGCGGCAAAGTCTGCACGTCCGCACCTACCCCAAGCAGTAAGGGCGGAAAAATAAAAAATGTTAAGTCAATTAGATGCCAATATATAAGTTTCCCCATTCCACCCAAAGCTAAAGAAGTACAGTTTAAAAATATTAACAATATTTATCCCTGTAAGGATTTTTTTCATTCTGAATTAAACATTGATGTCAATGCCGCTGGTGCCGCTGCATTAGCGGAAGTGACGACAAAGTTGGCCTCAGCACAGTAGGTGGCGGTAATTTGCCTTGACCGTCGATTGCCACGCGCCAGTAAAGAAAACTGCGACGAAGAAGATGAAAAAAGGAGGAGGAGGCAAACGTGCACGTCGTGCTTAGCATTAGCTAGCGCGATTGTGGACATGTGCAAAGTCAAAATGTTCAAAGAATTAATGAAGGAGCGACTGAACGTGGCCGCCGACGAAATATTTGAACTATTTGAGAGAACCATAACAGACTACGAGGAGAAACTTTGTCGACACAAAGAGGAGAACGAGCGACAGCAAAACGAACTGGTTGCAACCGTAGCTCACCTTCGTGTTCAACTAAAAAAAGGTTGGTTTGTTTTTGTCTTCGTAACAGTTTTTGTAGACTTATTGCAGAGAAAAGATAGGAATGTGCGCGTGGCACCGGCGGGGGTGTGAAGGTGTACGCGATTGTTTTTTTTAGCCATATAAAGAGAACCGGTCTCTTTGTTCCCGGGCCAATTCGTACTGATTAAGACGCCGTTGTCTAAAACCAGGGGTGAGAGGTCACCAACCTTTTTGAATCTCACAGCTACATGAAATGAAGTTAGGTATGTTATTATATATATGTAAATATAATTGTATACGTTTATGTAATTTTCGGAAGTGTTAGATCCTAAAACACACTAATTTGCCCAGAAAAAAGGCGTCAGATAAACTTTTACAATGACTTCAAAATCACTTAAATAGGTTGAATTTAGTAAATGAGGGGCAATTAACGTCTCTGGTTTTCCATTGAAATTAAATAAAAGATGTGAACCAAGTCCTGATTTTCATCCTATAAAATACTGTAAATTTCATCATGCTTCAGATTTAGTCATTCCCATGTTATGTAATTAGTTTGGCATTAATAAACCATTATCAATCAAAGCCATCAATAATGGCAGTTCTTGATAATGACCACAACCATGCAACTGTGGAATGATCAAACCAGAGTACTTTTTTCTTTACATATTTTCATGGACAGAGCTTGTTGGGAATTCCAAGTGGGAAAGGGGAGAGGCTTTCCAGCATCGTCAGGGGAAAGTAATGGAGTTCCTCCACCCTGGTTCTTAGAATGATTATGGGTGGCATTGTATTCAAATGAAATTCTGATACACAATAAAAACAGCAGCACTATGTCGTATGTCCGTCTCCCATGTGATCGGGAAGTCGGGCATTTCAGCCTTTTTGCATATCTGGAGGTTAAGAGGTGGAGAAAAAACTTGATGTGCTAGAGAAAAAAATTTGTCTGCAATTTTGGAATGACGTGCAGCATAAAAATATAATTGTGGAGGGTGCTTTACCAACTGGACGTTTGACACAAATGTCAGTTTTAATCATGTTTCTCTTCCCTTTTTGTATCGCAGCTGTGCTGCAGCAGCAGCTGCAGCAAAGAGAGCTTCCTTCTGAGCAGCAGGAGGAGCCAGCCATTAAAAAGGAAGTCGAGGATGTGCGGAGCAGTCCGGATGCAGAGCAGCTTCCAGGCGTATCGGAGCACAACCCGAGTGACGAGCGCAAATCTGAAGCGGATGACCAACGCTGCGAGGATCTCCAGTCGGAGCCGGACAGCCTGTTTGCTCCGTTGTCGGATATAGACGACATCATGTCAAACTCCTCTGACACTCGACACAGCGACGACGGCCGAGAGGCTTCTAATGCCGATCATCTGAAACATCACAGCGACAAGAAGGATTTTCACTGCTCTCAATGTGACAAATCGTTTTACAGCAAAGCAGGTTTGAAAAATCACGTGCTCGTCACGCACACGGGAGAGCAAACTAAAAAATACTCCTTGAAGAATTTTGTGAAGAGACGCAAGAGGAAACATGCGAGCCAAACGACAGAAGCCGGTGAAGGATCACAAGCGCAACTTTTGCAGACGAGCAAGAATTCAAACGCCAACATTGAGTTTGACTGCGCTGTATGTGAGAAAACATTTTGCAGCCGTAAAAGTTTGAAACAACACACGGAAACGCACACGAGAGACAAACGTTTTGTTTGCCCGGTTTGTGAGAAAAGATTCTCCTGGAAGCATCATCTGAAGAGACACATGTGTAAACATACCAGAGATGAAGAAAGATCACAAGCGACGCCGTCGGATCCCAAGCGCGACGACGAAACTTTGGAGAGCGACGGCAACGTCGACGCCGGCAACTGTCAGTGCCTTCAGTGTGGCAAAAAGTGTCCCTCCAATGCAAGTTTGAAGGCACACATGGTCATACATACCGGAGCCAAACCGTACGCGTGTCCAGTTTGTGGTCAATGTTTCTCCTTCAAGCAGAGTATGATCAGACACGAGAAGCAACACTACGGCCACAAACCGTTCACCTGCACCGTCTGTCGGAAAAGCTTCCTGAGTCGAGGCCGACTCATCTTGCACTTAAGGTCGCACATAAAGGAGGAGGACGAGGAGAAGCCGGTGAATTCCGCCAACTCCGGTCAACGCGCGGCAACAAAAGATGACCCACAGGTCGGCGACGAGCTCCACTCGGATGCAGACACGCTCAACTCTTCCGACACGTATTACACCGACGGGGGAGAAGAAGCTTTGAGGACTAAAAAGAAGTTTAAAGGTGATATGACACGTCACAATAACAACAAATATGGCGGGCATCTCTCCGAAGTAGCACACAGCCAAATGATCGGCCGTCAATTATAATCAAACGATTATTGCCCTTAAAACACCGGCCAAAGCATTATTTTCAATTATTTTCCCCTTAAAACGTTATCAAAGAAAAGCGAAGTTGCCGACGCTGTGAAAGTACCCTGAACGCACCATTTTTGCTTGCGTAGCATTAGCAACTAGCAAGTGTGTGGCATATGTTATTCTGTTGTCCCTCGAGCGTCCTTTAAGCTGTTTAGTGACACCTCAGTTAAAGGGAACTGTAAAACTAAACACACAACGTTAAGAATTACATCCACGGTCTATTTATTTAATACAAGACATGTTTTTAAAACATCGCTAGCCTAGTGCTAATGCTAAAAGCGAAGGGAGGATCCCATTCAAATGGCAACAGGAAGTTAGCGTCGACAAGCATGAAAAATCGTCAACGGTGCTTTTCTATTGGCTGCTGCTAGATGACATCACTTCTGTGTCACACACTTTCAAACATCCGTATTCCGGTTAATATCAAAATAAATCTACTTAATATCACATTTAAAATCATCCCCAAAGGCTCGTGCATTAAATTAATTACCAAAGACTAAATGGAAGGACATTATAGTTAGTTTTGTAAACCTAAAGTTTAGTTTTAGTTTTTTTTTAAAGCAGTTTCGTAAATTAAATTTTACTTTTTCCTTAGTTTTAAAATAGCCTTGCTGCCAACTTCCATGACGACCACATTTTTAAATTGTCACATGTAATCAATAATTGAGATATTGCAAACGCCTTATTCCAGCATCTCCAACAAAAGTTGCCATGTTTATAACTATGCAAACCGTTTACGTCGCGTCCAATGAATTTGGCCTGATGACACAAACACTGTTTGTTGACGTTGTTTTGCTCTCCTTAGATGTTGCAGACATTCAGCAGGTGTTGGTGGGAAGCGAGAACGAGCCGCCTTACATTGACGGAGCTGGTGGGAGCGATCTGGATGAAGAGCGGCTTGAAGGCAAGAGAATCGTAGATGAGGAAGACTCTGCCGACAACAGACGCTGCTATGAATGTAAGAAGACATTTTCGTCGAGGGCCGGCTTGAAACGACACATGATGCAACACACCGGAGAGAAACCTTACCTCTGCTCTTTCTGTGACAAACGATTCAGTTTAAAGGAATATTTGAACAGACACATAATGACACACACGGGCTGGAATTGTCAAGTTTGTGGCAAAACTTTTCTGAAAAGAAGAGCTTTTGTAACGCACATGGCCACGCACACAGGCGAGAAAGCTGCCGGGTCCGAGAAACGCATCAGGTCGCATTCGGACAAGAAATACATTAAGTGTCGAGTTTGTGGTGAAAGTTGTCTTGAAGGATCGGATTTTGTCACGCACGTGGCAACGCACGCGGCCGCGAAACCGGTCACTTCGGAGAAACGTGGGAAGAAACGCGTCAAGTCGCGTTCTGACAAGAAACCGCTTCGCTGTCCAATTTGTGCAAAAAGTTTTGGGAACAAATCGTACTTCCCACAGCACATGAGAATACACACCGGCGAGAAACCGTTCCAGTGCAACGCCTGTCTCCAAAGGTTCCGTTTTAAGTACAGAATTAAAAACCACAAATGTTCTGGGGAGGCAAATGAAGTAAATAAAGATGCAGAATGGCCGGCAAAGTAAGCTCACAATGTTTGCTCACTTTTTTTGCGACGGCAGATGCATTTTTTTTTCTTTTCTTCTGGAGGTTATAATAATTTTAGCTACACAACATTGTTGATAGATTTTCTTTAAAGCAGGAAATTCAATGCAGGAAATTGAATGTTGACTCACTACTGCCACATGTGGCTGGAAAATAAAAGTGCACATCCCCTTCTCGTGTACACAATACACGCATGAGATCACATCCACAGACACAGGGTGGGAAATTCAAACATGAAAACTACTGGCCAAGGGTCTACTGTGAGCAGTTATGGGGCTAATCTACTAATTAGAGGATTTTTGAGTCATAAATTGTAATTGTGTTGTGTTTTACAAAACATTTTCTACTTGCTCTCTAATTTCTACAAAAATCTCTGCTCACCACGCACACCACCACCCGCACACTCCATTTCTGAAGTTTGCACTATTTTTGGTTGATCTTCTGCAACAAAGCATAAAATTCACCTCAGTATCAGTGTTAAAAAAGTTGGTGAGGGATGCTGTACATTTGGGATGAGCAAGTACCAATACCAGCTTTGCTTTTAAGGTGTGTGATACTTGATACGAAAAAAAAAATAAAAATAAAAATGTGACATTGCGTAAATCCTCCTGGACAGTAGTTGGCGCTATTCTAAAGGCAGTTTGACACATCAACAAATCATCATCTGCTTCAAAAATGATATTTGTTCACAAAGTTAAAAGAAATGTGATGTTTTAAATGTACAAGAGGTATTGGTACTTGATGAATACTTGTTCTGGTGTCTGTCTGAAAAGAGTAGTATCGTACATCCCTACTGTACATGATTGCTGCCCGGGTTTGTAATGGACCTTTTATTCGCCACATGCTGTGATGTAAATGTATTATGTCATTATAACACACTGTACATTTTGTATTTTTTTGGTTTTGCTTTTAGTTTTGCTTTGTTTTAGTCTGCTGTTTGCAGCAAATGTGATGTTCTCAATCGCCTTACCTGAATATGTGAAGGTTGAATAAATAACATTCATCACAAATAATGAACCAGGAGGTGCTCTGTTTATGCTCACTTGACTGCCGTTTATTCCCTTTTATTCCCCTTTGTTTTGTTTGTGGCTTACAATTATTATTCATGACAATAACTTTAATCATGACTTTGCTACTGGGTTAGCATAGGTTAGCGATAGTGGTGGACAATTTCGAGATACATTGGACAAAAAGAGTTTAAAAAAATAATTGACCCAAAAAAAGACAATTGATCTGATGAAAACTAATTTTAAAAAATCAGATAAAAATCTTTCAATTAACAGAATAATGCAAAAATCTGACTGTGAATAAACTATGTACCTATATGCTTAAAAAAAAAAAACACTTTCATAACAATACATTTGTACATTTTTATTTGTAATTTAAAACTAAATTTGTGACGTGACTTTATAAATTAAAGTATGTACTGTATTTGGTTTTAGGAAATATCAGTCGCCAGGTGGCGGTAAGCAATTGAACATTGCTTTCAAAGCTCAAATAATAGAAAGAAGAAGAAATCTCTTAATCGTCATTTAGCTTCGGTTGCTAGTAGCAAGTGAAACATTTAAATTAACGGTACGTGGCTGGCTAAGCGATTGTATTAAAATGTGTAAAGTCACAATTCTGAGAGAGTTAATGAAGCAGCGACTAAACGTTGCCGTGGAGGGAATATTTCAACTTTTTGAAAGAACAATATTAGCGTATGAGGAGGAGCTTCGTCAAACAAAAGAGGAGAAAGAGCGTCAAGGCGCGCTGCTGGACGCCGCTTTAAAGTCTCAAGGTGGCTTTCATCGAGAAGGTTTGTTGACTTGTTTCAACTCAATTATTTATTTTTATTCGGAGGCTTTAGGCGATTCGTAAATGGACCATCCACTTTGCTTAGATGAGGTACGCGGCTTTAATTTCTTCCATGTTACCTTCCGTAGAAAATTAAGACAAACGTCTTAAAATTGTGACGTTTGTTGAACCAAGTCAAATGCACTACTTCAAAAGTTAGACGTATAAGATTTTGAACATGTTGATAATCTTGTGACAAGAAAAAACATTGAAACTGTTGGCGAACGTTGCAACCTTGAATGAACCATGACGAGAAATCAACATTAGCTTCCTCAGTGGGATGCGGGCTTTAGCTTTTAAATCTCTTTAACTCAGTATCTGTTTTGAAATGTTGTACTTTTAATAACAGAATGTGAAACATATTGACAATTCCGAGCGTACGTCACAAGTCAAAATGGCGGTCTTATGCTGCATTCGGGGAGGGTTTGAAATCGGAGAGACCCAGTTCCTCCCTCTAAGGCTAACCGTTTAAGCCTAAGGCAAATGTAAACAACAAAGATGGCTGATTCCGATAAATTATTTTTGTTTGTTCTGGCTTACGCATCATTTTCAAATCACGTTGTGTCACATAAACATGTGTCTCTAATTCACATTGGAACTGACTCAATCAGCGTTGGATGATTCCGATTTCCCACTTTCTTCGAATGCAGCATTTCTCGGTGAAAAGCATTGGGCATTGGATCGTTGTAATTTGATTTGTGAGGATGATTTGGGATTTGAAAATGTGATAAAATGTTGTTTGACTACTAAAACAATATGCCTGAGTGGTTTGTATGCTAGTCACAGGCAAAAGCAATACAATTTGCCGGTCCGTGAAAATGAAGCGTTGCATTGCGGAAATATCAAGAAATGCCCGGATGTTCGGAATTGTCAATCGACTTGCTTTGTGTATGAAATGTGATATAAATCAGTGATTCTATGTTAAGTTTTCACTTTTCCAAACCTGTCTGCATGTCTTTGCAGAAGTGCACCAAGTGGTGTTGGAGGAGAGTCCACAAGTTGGACCCTCTGAGTGGCAGCAGCAGGAGAAGGTGAAGAAGGAGAAGGTGGAGGAATGCCTCCAGAACCAAAGTGTCATTAAAATGGAAATGGAAGAGGAGAACATTCCAAGTTGTCAGGATGGGAAACAGCTTACAGGCCGAGAGATGACGGAGATTGGTATCAACACGTTCTCTTTGAATGATGTCCATTTAAAGGACGAAGGTCATTCCTCAGAGTTTCAACATGAAGTTGTTGGCAAGCATTGCGAAGAATCTGACAACATTGCGCCGCTATCAGACATGGATGACGGAGTGTCTGTCAAGACAGACACCTCCGGAGTACCTTTGGAGAACTCCGAAAGCTACGCGCCGCAACCCGCAAACGGCAGCCCCCCAAGCTTCTCGCAGTGCGCCAAAGCCTTTGACAACATGAGAAACTCGCGACAATGCACGAAGACGCGCACGAGTTACGCGGACGCGCCGTTCAGCTGCGCCATGTGCAACAAAGCCTTCACCCTCCAGAGCAACCTGACCATACATCTCAAAACTCACATGAACGTCAGGCCTTTTGCGTGCGCCGTGTGCGGCAACGCGTTCACCCGAAGGCACCACCTGAAGAGACACATGAACACGCACGCACGCGGCAAAAGGGTCCCCGGTCAATACGGTAAGACGAGCCCGGCCGGCGCGGCCAGTGCTCCCGAGCACCCCATCTCTTGTTTGTTTTGCGCCAGAGGGTTCACCAAAAGGTCGCGACTGGAGAGACACATGAGGACGCACACGGGCGAGAAGCCGTTCAGCTGCGACGTTTGTGACAAACGCTTCACTCGTAAAGAAGGCATCAGAAAACACAAGTGCGTCGTAGAGTACAACTAGAGTGAGCGAGTAGAATGGCCTGTGTAAGAGTTGTTTGGTCAAAGTTTTTCTTTCAACCACTAAGTAGTACAGTATAATGCAAATTGTGATAACAGTAGCAGTTTATCATAAAAAAAATAGCTTAGAACATTTTAAGGCTATCATTATTTAGACATACACAACTGGAAATTAGTTGTTGTTGTTTTTTTTACATTGTTCCCTAAATGTGGGAGGTTTTCATGCTTTTGATGTTTCTTTAGTTTTTTTTTTTTTTTCTCTCTCCACTTTTTATTTTACAATAAAACGTGTGAAAATTTGACATGCATGATGACATCACTCTGGAGCTATTAAAGAGTAAAACATAAAAACCTCAGTTCAAGATAATTTGGTAGATGGCACATTCATCAAAATAAGTGATTTGCAGATTGTACATAATGAACATTCTTAAGAGATCCATTTTGAACATACAGTAAGTATGCTCGTTAAGGCAATCGAGCTATGTCAGGGTGGTCAGCCATTTTGTTTCCCCTGTTTTTGTCCTGTGTGTAGGGACGGGTCGGATAAAGGACAGAATTTATTGTAGTGTCTGTTTTGATGATGAAATGAGGACAGACAAAACATTCGCGCAATCACAAATCTTAATCAGACACCTTCACAGCCTCAGAACTTATTTGATTCTATTAACAATCTTTGTGACGTCACTTGCAAGGTGGCTACATTTCAATATTGTCAAGCATTTTGTTTTGCTGACAAGCCAAAGAATGGATCTTATGGCAACATTGATGTAATAGAGATACTGAGAAAGAGTAAATGTCAAACTTTGTTTGGGTTATTAAAAACAACTGATATGAAGACATTGATTTATTGTAGTTACTAACGTTTTTTTTTTGTTAGTATTAAAGTAGGTGTAACTAATATTAGGCAGTCTCCTTTTTTTTTTAAATCCCTTTTTAAAACTCATTCTTTGACTTTTGACTCAACATTGTTTTATGGTGCCTGCTGTATTTTGTGTTAATGTTTTATATGTTTCACTTAACTACTTGTCTTCAAATTTTATTTATTTACCTACTTCTATTTATTAAAATATTTTTGTGTTATTTAGTTCTACTTGTCATGGCATGTATGATGTACAGCACTTTGTATGCAGTGAAGTTTTTTTTTATTTCAAGTTCAAACAAAAATAGCTACAATCCTATTTAAATTATCTTCAAAATTCACATAAAGAGTACAATCAAACAACTATAGAACGCAGGGCATTTTTCTTTCGAATGAAGGACAAAAAAGGGCAATATGGGGAAAAAAATCACAAGTAAAGTCTTTCAATCAATGACACCAGTCTTGTTGAATTCTTGGTATTAATAAATGACAAACAATTCTAAGATTTCAATTCCTTTTTCCACTGAGCAATATTTGGTTTTGTTCTAAATAAACGACGTTTGTGTTTAAAGTTAGTAAAATAATATTGTTAATGCAAAAGTCAAATTTATTATTTAAAAAAACAATTTATGTCCGTGATGGTAAGATTACCAATCTGTGTCCCTTTAGAACAAATCCAATGTTGTAAATCAAGCCAAGTTTTTTCAACATAATCGCATACAAATCCGAATCTTTGTTTACACTTTCACAAAAAACACAATTTCCCACATCCATTTTACATCTAATCTAATCTCTTCTATCTTCCAGTGGTGGTTGTTAGTGTTTTTTTTATATACTGTATATATAAAATTGAGTTGAGTAATGGTCACTTCTTAACAGCAGGTGGCGGTAATTCCCTAAGTGTTATTTGTCAACCGCCATTAAACGCCAAGAGAAGAAAAATAAACCAGTGCGCAAGCGCATGGGTTGAATTTGTTTTCCCCTCGCTGTTTGGTTGAATGGTTCTAGCGTCGTAATTTTGCACGCGAAAGAAAAAAACATTGTTGCAGCGTCTCAACGTTTAGATAAAACATACATTTCGTCAAAGTAGATTATTTTGGAGTTATTCAAGTTATCTTAGCCTGGTTTCGGAAAACTATTTGAGTGATACGCTCAAGTTAGCAAGACGTAGGAAGCTAGCGCGATTGTGCTAAAAATGTGTAAAGTTACGATATTGAGAGAACTAATGCAACGGCGTCTAAACGTGGCCATGGAGGAAATATTTCAAATTTTTGAACAAACGATATTAGAGTATGAGGAGAAAATCCGTCGAACAACAGAGGAGGTGAAGCGACGAGACGAGCTGCTGGCCGCTGTTGTCATGCCTCGCGTTCTACTACACAAAGCTGGTGTGTTGAATTGTTTATGTAATCTTTACCTTGAAAGTAATTTGGAGACGATAGCATTGGCGGATGTCGTGTTTTATTCTTATAAGTTTGTTTCAAAGACACACAGACACGTAAATATACACATTTTCTCACGTTTTTTTGTACTTTTGTGATGTCATGGCATCTGATTTGTGTTGGCTCAAATCTTCGGATTTTCCTAACCTCTCTTGTGTTTACTTGCAGATGTGCAGCAAGTGTTGGTAGAAGGTCCACAAAAGGTTCCCTCTGAGCAGGTGCTCAACCAGAGCCACAATAAAAAGGCAAACAAGGGCGTGTGGAGCAGTCAGGATGGGGAAGAGCTTCACAGGCTGGTGGAGACGGGTGTCAACACATTCCCTTGGACTGTTGTCCGTTTGAAGTGTGAAGAGGATGAAGTTCTGACCACAACGCCTCACCACCCAAGTGTGGAGAAGTTAAATCCAGCCAAAGCTGATGGGGAAGACTGTGGGGAATTCACCAGCACTGCTCACGTGGACATCCCCGCCGCGTCCTCCGAGACGGATGGCCAACCCTTTCTTTGCCGCAAAGCGTTCGTCAACATGAGAACCCTTGGACGACACCCGAAGACGCACAACGCTGCCAACTGGCCCTTCGTGTGCCGCGTGTGCAAAACCACCGTCAGCCGCAGGCAACATCTCAAGAGACACATGGACATACATACACGCGACAAAAGAGTCTCCGGTCAACGCACACAGAAGAGCCGTGTCGGTGTTCCTAAGCCGTCCATGGCAGAACGTCAGAGTCGTTCCGGACAAATTCAAACTAGACACAAGGGGACGCAAGAAACCCTCGAGATGCGGTGTGTGCGATCAACGCATCGCCAAGTTAAAAAACGGCAGAAATCACAAGTGTGTCACTAACGAGAATGGCAGAAGCTTGACCTTGAGTCATTTGGGGTCAACTCAGGCTCACAGCGCACCAAGCGATTGAGCAACGTACGTCTGCCGAAGCATCCGCAATGGAAAAGCTGATTCTTTATTGGTTTTGTCGTTCTACAGACCGTTTTGTGTTGAACCCCAAAAACATGGCGCAATTGTCAAGGAGCATGACCGCGTGAAGTCTGTTTATAATTCTTGTCCATAATTCTTCTTGATGTTATTCGCTTTTTTTATTGGGAGCAAGATAAGAGAGATGTTTGATTTTCATTACTTTTGGTTTAGGAAGCTTGATAAAATGGATACATTTCAAGGTCCACCAGGCGGCCCTGCGTTTGATCATCTTCTTGCACCAAACTTGTTTGTTGTTTTAGTATTTGATTTTAATTACAACTCTTATTTTTTTTGTGTAATATCAGGATTTTGGTACTCTGGTATTTCCTCAAGTAGATGTGTTTTAAAAAAATATTTTTTTTACACAGCAGTATATCAAATGCATGAAAATAAATGTACAATTACCAATATATTTGTACTAGTTTCATACTTCTAAAATAATGCCTAGAATACATGAAAATAAACCAGGTTAATTTATTATGTAATTTTATTTGCGTGAAATTGTAGCACTGCAAATATACGGAACAATTATATTTTTATTCTTTACGGCTTAGGTATTGTACACCTAAATATTAACAAAAAATTAATAATAAATATTAATAAAATATGTACAGTGCTAAATGCGCAACAGGAGCTCCACCCCCCCCCCCCCCCCTCTCTTTCTTGTCGCGAACGCGCAAATAGGTGTTGGTTTACGTGCGCGCCCCCGACCGCGGTGACGTCAGCTGCCAGAGCCTGTCTCAAACGTAGTGACGTGTGTTGTGGAAATGGCCGAGGAGGGACAAGCCCACAAGACATTGTTAAGCTTTTTAACTCCGCCAAACAACCACCGCGGGTGAACGACGTCTCTCCGGCGGACACGAAGGACGTCGCGGACGGGGAGGGAGTTCCAAGGAACCGACGAGCGACTCGAACCGCCCCGGACCAGCGCCTTTTCTTCCTCCGGGGAGGGGGGCGCTGAGTGCGGGAGCCACCATGGAGGACATCAACTCGAATATTAACGCCGACTTGGAGGTGAGGAAGCTCCAGGATTTGGTGAAGCAGCTCGAGAAGCAGAACGAGCAGCTGCGGGGTCGCTCCATGATGATGTCGGCCCACCACAGACCCCACAGCGCCGGATACGAGTCCTTGTCGTCGTCGGCGGCGTTGCTTTCGGGGGGCGACATGGCCGGCTTCGCCGCCGGGGTGGGGTTCGGCTACGGCGACCTGTTGGAGAACCGCCGCTGCCGGAGCCCGCGGCTCTCCTACGATGGCGTCAGCTTCAAGAGGCCGTACGAGTGCGAGGGCGCCTCGGCGGCCACCTCCGGCTCGGCCCGCAACTCGCGGTGCTCGGACGACGACGGCGAGACGTCCATCCTGGACCAGGTTGACGTGTTGGACTTGGAGGACATGGACTGTCTGCACGAGGACGACGACAGCTGGTGAGTGTGGATGACAGCTGCCGAGTGGTGGTGGTGGTCCGTGAACGCACCGTGGGCCTCCAAAGCTGTTGCTTGTGGATCAGATGAGAATGGTTGTAACTTTTGCGAACGCGGTTTGCATACAGAAAAGTGGAAGGATGCAAGGTCACGTTGACATTTTTTCAACTTTATTGAACACGCAAAATCTACCGTCCATTAATCGTATTGTACCGCATGTATCGAGATACGTATCGAATCGGCCTTTATTGGAGCGATACGTGTAACCTCAATTCAACACGTTTCTGATTTAACGGACAGAAAATAGTTTCCAGCTCTTTAGTCCAGTAGTTGTCAGAATCTGTTTTTTTCCAGAATTAGCCGCTGTTGTCGTCATTGTTTGGGGTTGCGCCACCGTTGTCACAGTAAAAACTAGAAAATGTTGTTGTTTGTTCAAACTTTTTGCTGTTTACAATGTTGAATTGTTTTGTATTTGACTTTATTTTGTCTGTAGGTTGAACAAACTTTGTTTTTCCCCAACCCAGTAGGGCGCAAAAGTAAAAAGTCCCACTCAAGTAAAGTACAGCAACCTGAAAACTGTACCCGAGTACAGTAACAAGGTACTTGTACTTAGTTACTTCTCTATAGCGCTATTTAAGTGCACTCAACCGTGGTTGTCGTTAGCAAGTTGTTACCGGTCCTTTCTTAGTCAGAATAAAAATGTACCCAAATGGTTTTCACTGAAAACCAGCAAAAGAAAAGTGACATTGTAATAATGTCATAAGATGATGTCGTCATTCACACAAACAAACTACTAAAGTGAGTTACTGAATGAGTTATTGCTGGGTTACACGTGCACATTTCTTGGCTTGCTCCAGCAGTGCTTTGGTGGATGAGATTTGTTTTCCTGCCCGGCAGCCATGGTTACATTCCTACGCAGAATTCCCCGCAGCCAAACAAACACAAGTCGGCCGCTGCAGCTAGAGAGGAAAACGGGCGAGCAAAAAATGGGGTTACATGACGCTTGAGGATCAGATTTGAAGCTGAGTTGTCTCCAAAAGTGCAATTCAGTGACCCCACGATAGGTCAAAGTTCACCATAAAAGAGAGACTTCACATTTGGTATTTTGTCAAGAAACGGGAGTTAATATCACTTTGAGGAAAAAGAAGACGTGCGGTTTTCCAAATAAATTGCAAAGTGTGCTGGCTTATTAATATATTGTATACACAATGACGTATTCCGACTTTGACTTTTTCCTCCCACAACTGCAATCGTACCACTTCCCAGTTTTCTGGAATGTAACTTGAAGAATGTGGACGGAGACCTTTCCTGCCGATCGCATCACAGGATGTTTCCGTGATTTCGGAGATCCGACGTGGATCTTCCGACCGCCTGTGGAGTCTGTTTTTGTTTGCGCGTCTGATCCGATGTCGCTCGCAGATTAAGCGGCTCTGTTCTAAATGTCTTGCCATCTGGGAATTAGCCTGCGACCGACCAGATTCTGGGTCATCCCTCAAACTTCAGCGCGAAGTGCCGCATGAAATATCTCTGGCTTTGAGTGCGGGCGATCTCGCCTTTCATCATGAGGGACTTCCTGGAACGGGTGCGAGCGCAGCCGCGTTGACAGCCGCTGACTGGGATTTGCCTTAGTCGCGAAAACGTGTCTTTCTTCTCTTCTTCTGATGTTCTGTAAAAAGTGTTCCGACAAAAGGCTTCTTGGCGTCTTTGAAGCAGGAATCCGCGACGTTCCTATTTGGCAAAGTGCCACTCATAGATTCTCAAAGCAGAAAAGTTGAACAACTGTAGTATTAAACTTGCTCTGTTTGCATGCGTTGTTGCTCCTTGTGTGTCAAAGTAGCAGTTGGTAAGAAGGTTTGTAATTACTGTAACATCTATGCTAAATTCTGTTAGCCTGTGTATGACATTAAGAGATACACATGTTGCGTTTGTAAAACAACCACATGATTATGCTTATATGAAACTGTTAGCTTAATGCTAACACACAATAAAAATGGCCATAGGCGAGATGTTGAAGGGTTTGTTTTGGCCTTTTTGCAACATTTCTGGGCGGAGACTCGACGTTTTCCTTCCAGCCAAGCGGCAAGGCAAGTTACTATCGGTGGCCTATGCAAATTTCGCTGCGCCAACGCCCGCTCCTGATTGGTGGGCTGTTTCCGCGACATGTTAGGCGTTTGATTCCTGGGTCTTGTCTACATATTGTCGCTGTCCTGTGGAAAAGACGCATGTCCATTTTTGTCATAAAAAAAGGACATAAGTGTTTTTCACAGGACAGCGATGATATGCAAATTTGTCTGTGCGAACCACCGCTCCTGATTGGTGGACTGCCGTCACGCTTGCTCCTGGTTGGCTGCTGTCCTCGGGCATCCGTTTTCAATGTGGCGTTTACAAACGGCAACGGAAAAAACGTGGGACTTTTAAAGTAGCAGTTGAAGGTTTGTAATTATCACATATGTGGATTCTAATTTAAATTTTGCGCTATGCTAGCATTAAGCTAGCTGACTCAATGTTTGGGAGGAAAAAAATGATGTAAAGGATTGCATAACTTTTTTTGTGTGTACGAAAGGTAACGTTTAAAAACATTTGGCAAAATTGTACTGCTTGGTGCAAACGTGGAGTATTGTTGTCCTAAAGGTGGATTTTTAAAATTCTTTTTTGGATACCGCTCTTGTATTAAATCTTCACTGTTCTGACCACGGTGTTCATTTTCCACTGATCATTACTGTGGCTAAGAACGAATCATCTGACTTACGCAGAAGGCAACAAAACCAGATTGTTTCCGCGCAGTCCATTTACAGGCATGACCGTGTCTTGAAAACCCTTTTGGTGTTTTTCAGGCTGTACGAGGCCAAGCTGAACAGTCCCCTGCAGAAGGCGCTGAGCCCCGTCGTGTGGTGCCGGCAAGCTCTGGACAACCCGAGTCCGGACATGGAGCTGGCCAAGCGCTCGCTCATCCACAGGCTGGACGTCACCATGTCGGGTAAGTCGCGCTTACACGTCCGCTCGCTACGCTTGGGTCCAATGTGACTTTTCTACGCTTTTGATTGCTGCTAAATATAGCAGTGTTTGGGGGGGGGGGGGGGGTTGTTAAGGGGGTGCTCCCCTCCTTGTGGCTAAACTGAGACTTTCCATTTTGAAAGCGGTATGGATCATGTGACGTTCTCGCTGAAGGTTGTGCAGTGGTCAAGATAGAATTTTTGCTTTGTGTTGCCAACCAAAAGTTTGAGCTAAAGCGAGTTTTAGATTTGGAAGTGTCATCTAATACGTATAAAAAAAAAAAAAAGAAGAGAGATTTGAAAACAAAACCCAGGATGAGCGCTGAGTGCAAACAGTCTGCTGATGGATGACTAAGCGGACAAGCAACGGTCGGTGACCTCATCCTTGTAGGTGTGGAAGTAGGATCACGTCACCCTACGGCGGAGACATCCCTTGTCTTGCCGTCGACGCAAAAAAACTGCACACACACACACACTCCTTTGCTTAAACAGGCGCCTGGAAACGCTGTTGCCAAGGAGTGTGCGTGTGTTAGCCACGGGAATGCGGAGTCCGCAGGGAAGAGACCTCGGTCACGTAACAACAGGGAGGAGACGCGTTTTAAGATCATTGTGGGAGTGAGGTCGATACTTGTTTTGCTCCCCTCGGCCCCTCCCTTACCTGAGTGCCTACAAATATGCAAGGCGTATAGCTTTGAATTATTCATTACAATGATTTATTGGGTTTTGACTTTTTTTTTTTAACCCGTCATACCCGCATTTTTTCTGCTGGACAATTAATTAATTTTTTTTTTTCTTTTCTGAATCAAATGTTTCCTTACAAGTAAGTACGCTGGAGCCACCAAGCATTAACCAGCGCGCTGGCCCGTCTTTTGTGTCGAATTGTACAAGTAGACAGTGAGTGGAGCTCCTCCGTCCTCCTCAGCGTCAAATCCCTTTGGAGCTCGTCTCGTCCTGGTGCGGCGCGACCGCGTAAACAGCGATGCGCTCGCCCCCGAAGCGACACCCATCACGGCTGATGCCAAAAGTTCTCGGACAACTCGTCGCTTCGGATGAGGACGTCAAGTCAGTCGGTTCCTGCCTCTGTGGCTCACAAAGCCCCATTTGAATTGGGGACTGTACGGTGGACCCGTTTTTGCGGGGGGGATAAATCCCACATCCACTCAATCATGACATGAAAAGAACATAGAAAATATAAACGTAAACATGACAAAAGTTTCAGAAATCTGAATGTATCTGTCTTGCACAGGAAGTCTTGTGTCACATGACTTAACGAAGACACGCAATAACAACAAAGAGGCGGTCTTTGATTGAGCAAGGGGCTAAATTTGGCAATGGCGCAAACACACTGAAAAGAGGACACATTATTCCGACAATGGCGACGTCAAATGTTAAAATATTCTAATGATGTTAAAGATGCTCGCGGGGACGAGTTGGGCCTTCACAATCAGTTTTCATGGCGAATCCTTCACGTAGACAAAACATTTGGCAATGTAGCATTGCTCATCTGTTTAGTACACCTACTTTTAGGCCTCTGCGATTAATTTTAAATTAATTTAAATTTAATTTAAAAAAAATTTTTTCTTTCCCCGACACATTTTATTCATGTTATGCTCAGTGACAGTTAATTTTGTAGTGCCTGATTAATGTGGATTTTTCTTTTTTAGGTTGATTTCAATATATTGCTGACTAAAATTAATCAATTTTAAAAATATATAATGAATAAAATATTTTTTGGGTTCCTTTACACTTAACAACAGCAGCAGCAGTATTTGACTTTTTTACGATACTTTGCTCTTTAGTCATTTTTAATCTTAGGGGTGGGGGTCGAATGTTAGTATCTGTGCCTTATGTTGTAACGTGTTAATGTGTAAAAGAA
Organism: Vanacampus margaritifer; assembly: GCF_051991255.1. NCBI lineage: Eukaryota > Metazoa > Chordata > Actinopteri > Syngnathiformes > Syngnathidae > Vanacampus > Vanacampus margaritifer. The sequence goes on from NC_135444.1 coordinate 23,444,082, forward strand.
AACAATTGGCAAACAAAAATTCAGCCAATTTGAATCAATTATTAAAGAGCAAATTTTGCCTAATTAAATTTGTTGGACGATTAATTGGCTCGGCGACTTGGGGCCTATTTATTAGTTATGCAATGCAATAATCCCAAAGTGAACATTTTTGGAATGATCAAACATTAAACGTGTTTTTCGTTTAAGGGGTCACTTTCCTCATTGTCATTTACTTTTTCTCTTCATCGGGGAAAAAAGAGAATGAAATTAGATTTTTTTGGGGGGAACTTTAATTTCAATTCTATTCCCTTGTCGTCAAAATAGGAATATTGGCATTCAGTGAAAATAACTGTAAAATGTCATTTTTTTGGGTGTGGGTCCTTTTGAGACTTTGTTGTTGTTGTTGTTGTTGTTGCGCCTTCCCCAGGGTGCTACTGAGTACATTTCAACTGCTCGCACTTGTAATTACTGCTTGAGGAAATGATCTCTCTTGATCGTGCGTACGCGAGCACAAGAACAGGACGAGCCCACAGAGTCGTCTGGAACCCGACCTTAGGACACGAGCGCTCACACTCGCCTGCATTGTGCTGGCACTTGAATGCATCCTATTGAACGCTGCTCGCCGTACGCTTTCATACACCCCGCGGCAGACTGCAGAGCGACTGCGAGCCAACACTGTCAGCGTTGTTGCCGTCCACAGACTTTGAATAGCTTCCACTCGCCGTAAGATGTCGGAGGGCGTCTGTGGAATTTTGTCCGTTTGCAAGTCGAGGCCATTTTGTGTACGGCGAACCTTCAGAGACGGTCGTCTAACAAAACAAAAAGAATTTCATTCACACAGTTCTCACAAAATGTCGTCCTGCCAGTTCCGTTTCATTTCAGTTAAGTGTGTGTGTTTGTGTGTTTGCAGCTAACAAGCGCCGCAGCCTGTACGGGAGCTGCTACAACCAGCAGGCGAGCTACGGCAGCTCGTACAGCCCCAACGCCGCCAACAGTCCCTACGGCAGCGGCTTCAACTCGCCCTCGTCCACGCCCAGCAAGGTGCCCATCGTCAGGCAGCAGCTGATGCCCGTCAACGCAGGTACCAACGCAGGACCAAACGTTAAGTTCCAGGTTGAGATGGCGCCGTTCGGTTAGCAATGGTCAATCATGCGTGCGTTATTCAACAAAGTAAAACGAAGCAAAAAAGGTTCCCCTTTATTGAGAGAAGGCTCATATTTTGCATTTATAAAAATCACCATGTGAAAAAAGTTTTTTAAAAAAGTGTATACACTCCTGACACAAACCCCCAAGCTGGACTTGAACACTTAATTTGAATTTTTTAATGAAAAGCTTAATTAATGCATGAAAACCTACTTGAAACCTGAACCCTTTCTAGAAACCATATGTTGAAAACTACATTGAAACCCAAATCCTGGCTCGAACCCTTTTTTCGAAACCCTAATCCTTTCTTGACACCTTACTTTGAAACTTCAAATCTGAACCCTGGCTATAAACCCTGTTTTAAAAGCTATGTTGAAACCTTAACCATGTCTTGAAACCCTAATTTGAAACCCTAATCTTGTCTTCAGTCTTTACTTTAAAACCCTAACTTGAAACCCCATTTTGAGACCCTAAATCTTCCATTAAAACCCTAACCGTTGCTTACAACTCTATAAACATCTAAGTCTTCAAACCTTACTTTGAAACCCAAATATTGGCTAGATTTCTTATTTTGAAACCCTAATCATTTCTTGAAACCTTACTTTGAAACCCTAACTTCAAACCTGAACCCTATCTTGGAATCCCATTTTGAAACTGCTATCCTGAATCCATCAAAACTTAACTTGAAACCCTAACTTGGCTTAAAACCCCATTTTTTAAACCCTAACCCTGTCTTGAAACCTTACTTTGGAACAAACCTTCAACACCTAGCTAGAAACCCGAACCCTGACTATAAAGCCTATTGCAAAACCCCATTTTGAAACCCTAATCCTGTTTTGAAGCCTTCCACGAAACCCTAACCAGGCTATTTTGGAACCCTAACGTAAGCATTTGTTGGCCAGCGCACCAGCGCAACGCGGCGGCGGAAAGGAACCCGCCGGCCGTCAGCCCGCAGTCGTCGGTGGACAGCGAGCTCAGCACCTCCGAGATGGACGAAGACTCCGTCGGCTCTTCCACGACTTACAAGCTCAACAACGTCAACGACGTCCAGATTCTGGCGCGCATGCAGGAAGAGAGTAAGTAGCGCTTCCTGTCGGCTGTGACTAACGTTGAAAGATTCCGGCGAGTAAGACGGTTTGTGCGCGGGATCAGGTCTGAGGCAGGACTACGCCGCCTCGGCCTCCCGCCGCAGCTCGGGTTCGTCCTGCCACTCGCTGCGTCGCAGCACTTTTAGCGACCAGGAGCTGGACGCGCACAGTTTGGAGGACGAGGAGGAGGCGTGCCACCCGGCCTTCCACCTGCCCGCCAGCCGCTTCAGCCCCTCGCCCCGACACTCGCCGCGCGCCTCCCCGCGCAACTCGCCGCGCTCGCGCTCGCCGGCCCGCTCCGTCGACTACGGCCGCGGCTCGCCCCAGCCCGCCATCGGCCGTCTGCAGCAGCCGCGACACTCGCTGCAGGGCCACGACACGCAGACCAACGTGGTCAAGAACGAAGGTGAGCACAATACAAAGTGGTCCACAACATTAAAAAATAAAAAAATCATTTTTGAGCCTGCCGATTTTAATCAAACAATATTTTTTTCAGTTAAAATCGGATGGATTTTGTTTTTGTTGCTGTTTTTCGATTTAATTTAATTTCGACACATTCACAACATGAGACAAAAACAATAAACAATCGGTCAATTTTTGTCAATTTTTCTGTCTGTTATAAAATAAGTCATTTTATTAATGACATCTTTTTTTTAATAACCAACCAATGAATTGGTTATCGGAATTGGCATCAAAATTTAAAAAAATCCACATAAGTAATACATAATATTCCCAGATGACCAGTTTTACCAAATGTCGATTACCTGTCGTGTACGTCGACCACTGATCCGAATATATGACTGGCTAGCCTACAGGCCAAGACCTTTGAAGCGGCGAGGGCGCCATCTTGCTCCTCCCAAGAAACATTTCTCGGCATACGATCTTACATTTAAAGTCGAAAATGGAGAACATTTGAGAGTAGAAGCAGCATGATTTATAATGTTTTAAAAATTGTTAAACATAAACAAGAGGACTTTTTACAACTTGCCTTAAATAAATGAATACATGATATGCTTAACTCTTTGATTGCCAGACGTTTTCAGAAACGGGATGTCGCCAGTGCCAGCCGATTTAAGCATTTTGACTGATCTTTCAAGGTCCACAGAAAATTATATGTTTGGACTATGGAAACACATATACTACCAAATGAAAGATTGGACTCTCATCTTTCATCAGAAAAAAAAGTTTGTTTCTACCTTTTTCCGTTTTTCAGTAATCAACAATAGAAAATGGTTAGTTTCACCTCTGTTTTGAAACAAACGTCTTTTAACGTCTTTGGCACTCCTCCATAGGATTTTACTAAACGTTATTTAACGTTTTTGGCAGTCAAAGAGTAATTATGTTTACAAGAGGAAACTTGTATATTTTTTTATTAAAGAATTATAATTGTAATTCAACAAAAGATGCCTCTAAGGAAATGAGGGATAAAATATAAAGGGGGTCTTCAAAGCAGCACATACCGTCCAATTTTTTTAATTAATTTTTTTACTTGTTAATAGTGACTACCCCGCCACAAACGCCCCCGCCCCCCGCCTTATACTAACTGCCTACAAGCTGTAAATGTCTCATATGTACGTACACCGTATAGTTTATACAGTAGTCTGCTCGCAAGATGAGAGAAGCAAGATGGCCGCCCTATGGCTTCATCGGCTTGCACGGCGGGCGTGTATCGGCTAGCCAGTCATATATTCAGATCAGTGACTACGACAAACTTCCCTGAAATCATCATCGTCTTCTTGTTGTTGTTGTGCAGAAAAGCTGCGTCGTAGTCTGCCCAACCTCACGCGTTCCAGCGCGGCGCCCCCACCAGGCCCGGAGTCGGTCAAGAACAGTCGAAGCTGCGAGTCCAACCTGCAGCTGCCAAATGGAGGCTCGCCCAGACACCAGAGCCAATCAGCTCGTGAGTACACGCGCACACGCAAAATGCCTGCATATTAACGTTAACTCTTTACTGGCACACTCTTTTTTTTTTAATTGAAAAAAAACATCTTTTAGCAACTACAAACACATTTCATTGTAGGGCGGCTTTCAGAATTGTGGCTGAAGTGTAAAATGATATTAATGTCTCTTAAATTAATAGTCAATGTGGAAAGACGGCTGCCGAGTGTGTGTTCGCTCACTTGTCAAGAAATTGCTGTTGCGGCTTTTCCTTTTGTAAAAAGTCAATAATTGTCCTTCTGAGGTTCATTTTTTGGCCACCAGGGGGCAATATAATATACAGGTGACATAAAAATTCACATGAAGAAGAGATTTACAACTGACAGTAAATATTTGCTTTTTTTGGGGTGGGGGATAAGGAATATATGTCTTTGAGTTTTGTTATATTGTCTGTCTTGTATTCAAATATTTGTTGCTACATCATCACTAGCAATGCTCTTCATTAGCCTGTCAATGGCATTTTGCATCGTGCGTTAGCGGTAAGCTAGCAGGTGTTCCAAAGGCAAGGTTAGCCCTATATTAAATGCACAATGTGTGATTTTTATTGTTTTATGATTAGTTTAACAGTAAGTCTTGAATAGGTGTCAATAAACAGCCTGAAGGCTCTTTATTATTGTTATTATTTTAAAAATTTAGAGTAAGAAATGAGTGAATACATATTTTCACACTCTCAAAAAAAAGGTTGTAAATCCTGAGAAAAAATTGGGAAAGAGTTAGCTCATTCTTTAGCTTGTAACTGAAAGTGAATTTTGCAAAACGCTAGAGTGGCTTTGGGCTCTCGTTGGTTATTCTCGTGTCGTCTTTTTTATCAGTAAGGCTTTCTTTTTTTTAATGTACTTGGTGACATTACGGGATCCCCGACTATCCATTTGATGTAATCCTTAAATGTGGGATGAAGTTAATGGTAATGCCGCTAAATCCCGGAGCTCTTAATCCTTTTCTCTTTTACAAGTGGCACGGCGCACGGGTCCGAGGGCAAACTGCACTTTGTCAAACATGCTTCTATGCTATCGTGCTTTTTTTTTTTCTTTTTGGACACTAAGCTTCATCTTGATGAAAATCTTTCCTGTGGAAAGCCATTTGAGCACTTATTTCGTCCCCTTGAGATCCTTTTGAAAGGAAATGGAATAATTGCTGAAATGTGCTTCCGTCCCTTCCTTGGCTTTGGCATGAGGCGTTTTCTGCTTTTCTCACTCCTTACTGACTCCGCTGCGGGCTGGCAAATGAGTTTGGCTGCGGCGCCCTCTAGTGGCGCGCGACCGCACTGCAATGGCGGGTCTCGGCCTTGTCGTGACGGCGTGTGTGATGTGTGTGTCCACAGCAGCGCCTCAGCTCCCGAGACACTCCACTCCCAAAAGCAAAGAGCAACCGCAAAGCCCAAGGGCCCGGCAAGGTAACAAAAAGGCTTAAAGCGACAAGGAAGGACGCTTGGCTGACGTCCACTTTGTCATTCGCTGTTTGTGCAGCATAATTACATGAAGGGGGTAAAGAGGAAGGGCTGACGGACGAAACTCATTTGTCAGTCAGTAGACCACAGACCTCCGCCAAGGCCAAATTCGTAACAAAAGTGGAAGAACAAATCAACTGCAGCCAACAAATGGCACACATTTATACATTTTGGGTGTTTTTTTTTTCATCCAAAAAAAACGTTTTTTGGGGGCAACGTTTATGAAAATGTTTTGGGGGGGGTTTAATGAGAATGCACAACTTGCACCTGTATTTCTGGGTTGGTATCAATCTCATTTGGAATTGTCAAGTACTCGATCAAACTAATATATATTGGGGTGGGCGGTGTATTCCATTTATATGTGTTGTTTATTTAGTAATAATATATCAGGGTTTGAAATTAGGGTTTCAAACTAGGGCTAGGGTTTGAAATTAGGGTTTAAAACTAGGGCTGAATAATAATTTTAAATATCTGAAATAACAACAGACCTAATTAAAAAAAATGTTTTAAATATTTAAAAGTAAATCAAAATTTGCAATTTTTTTTTTTGTGCGATAAAAATATCGTAACTGTCCAACAAAAAAATAAGACAATAAAAATGTGTCATGGATAAAAACAAATTACAAAATGTGAAAGTACAGTACTTTTTTTTTCTTGTTTTTTACTTTTTTTTAAACACAACGTGACAGTAGTTTCCCTTTAGTTTTCCTTTTGAAAAAAAAAAAAAACCTGCATCCTTATCCAGATCGTCGCCATTTTGTTTGAACCTAGAAGTCGAACGGGGCGGGTTTGTACGATCCGCTCTCAAACGCGGGGTCAAAAATCCCTTCAAGACACAAATAACATTTTCAAAAAGCGGGTTGCAATTGGGCATACATGCCACAAGATGGCAGCAAAGCACTTAAAACAGAAGCAGGTTGTTTACGTGCCACCACTCGTGGAATTCACCGGTGTCGTTTCTAACTAAGCCATCAAAGTTCTGGAGCCACACAACCGGATCACGACGCAAGCTTTGAATCCAGCCCAATCTAAGGCTTGTTTGTGTTTGTTGTCTTTGTCCAGTCCCGCTTTCCTGTTGCTTTGGCGACGAAGGTGACTTCAGTGAGTATTTCACTGACGGCTTGTTGTGGTCATTGTTGTCGTGGTGGCTCCTCAAGCTTGCTTTGTGCATCTCATCCTGTTGACGCATCACAAACATTAGACCTCCACCAAGGCTCATTTTCCCCACAGCGCGGCAATCACACTAGTTGGTAGCGCAAGGTAATAGTCATAAAATAATTACTACGCAAAAAAAGACGTATGCTAACATTAGCTTAGCTTTACGCTCTGCTTAGTTCCAGATCATCGTTTTATCGAGATTCATCATTCCACCATGTTCCCTTGACAGCAATTACTTACTATAGCGCCACCTTGTGGCATCTCAGGGCTTTATGGAATGAGCGCAGAAAAGGAGGAAAATCTCCTGGGAAGAGGTCATCATGATAACTAGATGAATGGAAAATTGATCTGTTGTGTGAGGAAAAATAAATGATCATATATATTGAGTCATAAAAGTCATTAATGAATGGAAACGACAACAAAAAATACACAAATCCCAGATTTGGCCAATTTTAATAGTTAATATTGGCCGATTAATCATTCGGGCCCTAATAGATATGGATCATGTAAGCGGTGTTTAAGGCAGGTCTGTTTTCTTGGTGTTTTTGTCGTGTGTAGAAACATCGTGAAGTGGTGGACGTGGTTGTTCAAGACATCCTTCATGCTTGACTCTCAAATTCCAGACATTCCTCATTTTCACGCTAACGTTAGCATTCTTCCTGTTGTTGCTGCGTCACGTTTGAGTCTTGCCGTCTTCCTCCCCGTCAGTCCCGCCATCCAGCAAGCTGCGGACGCCGGCCGCACCTTCGCCCCTGGCCTTGAGGCAGCCCGTCAAGGCCGCCGCCAACCCCGCCGGCTCCACCACAACGCCCGGCCGGTCCCTGGTTCCGCCCCGCAGCGGCCTGCCTCGCCCCAGCGCCCCGGCAGGAGGCGGCGGCGGCGGCATCCCTTTGCCTCGCAGCAAGCTGGCGCAGCCTGTACGCAGGTAGGAACATGAAGGCTCACCTGAGGGTTTTGTCCTTTTAAAAAAAAAAAAAAAAAATGTTTTTAAACAAACTCTTTAACAGCTTGTGGCAAGACATTTTCTTCTTCTAAAGGTAATTTAAAACTTTTACATTTTACGTAAGTCCAACAATATGAAACTTAAGACACAAGTGTGCTGTACATAAAAACATTTGAATGCAGTCAATCAAAATTTGTTGCTCATTTTTGACATATGCAAATTTTAGTCACCACCACAAGCCCCATCACAATTATAATAGAGAAAGAGAATTCACTTTTTTTTTTTTGTAATAAAAGCTTTATTAACAATAAAACTGGCAATTAAATGTTTGTTATCCCTTAAAATATTTATTTTTCAATTAAGCACATGTGATTATTTACATTTTAAAAAAAATGTAATTGTATGTCAGTTGATTTTATCGCAGTCTATGGCTTTCCTTTTTTTTCTTTGGGGTAGCCACTAAGGTATGCATTGCCAGCAGTATATCTGAGGAGGTTAAGGAGGTGCTAACATGACTCGTCTGTTTTGCAGAAGTCTACCGACTCCTCGCATCTACAGCGGCACCAGGGACAACCTGAGGGAAAGCTACTAGCGGCTCGCCCAGCAGAGGGCGCTCTACTCAAACTGTCAATCAACCGCATGGCACTTTATCTACCTTGATGACTCGACAGTCACAATGGCTTAGGAATATTTCAATAAAAACAACAAAAGATACGCACACAATTCACAAAAAGGAGAGAGGCCCGCGAGAACGCCAAAGAACAAACTCCGCCTTCTCTGCTATGGACGCCACAATTCTCATTTTGACCCCGGTCGGTTGTTTGACACTTCGCCGCCTTTACGCCTTTCCGTGCACGCCAGCGAGAAACCTCAACCATGACGTCAGCAAAAAACTTCCAACGGTGACATCAGACGTGTGTTCAAACCGGCAAGCGCAATGGCGGGCGCTCGTGCGCGGCGGACGTCTTCGAAACGATCTTTCCTCATGTTCGAAACAAAACAAAAAAAAGCACCCAGAGAGAATGCACAAATGTATTTATGAAAAGGATCCTCCATTGATTTGAGACGGCTCGTGTTCCTATGACGGAAGCCATTTTGTCGTCAGTGATGACACAGGCAACTCGCACGACTTCATGTAGGCCTACTTGATTATGAAAAAAAAAATTGTCATCACAATTGAAATCACGATTAGGACGATCATTAATTTTTGGGGTACAAAACAAGAAAATGTTTAAATGTAAGAATTAAGACAAATAAAATTATTTGAAAAACTATAATTATGCTAATTATCCTTTTGGACATTTTTTTTTATATATAGTTATTTTAAAAAAGGTGTCAATGTATAAATTTTAACAACGCAAAATTAGTATTAATAATCTTTTTTTATGATTATGCTGATTTGAATGTAATAATTGTATTTGGATTAATTGTACAGCCCTAAATTCATATGCTGCGTTCAAGGAAACTGGGAAATCTCGAGCTCCTCGACATACAAACATCATAAAGCAGTCATCACAATTCAAACTTTTTGGTGGTGTTAGAAAAAAAAGCACAAAAATTCACAAATATGCGTCCAAATAACGGAGGATCCTTTAACGACGCCACGTGTCCATATTAGTATTTTTTTTTTAAATACGTTTTCTAATTACGTTTGAACCTCAATTTGCATCGCTAACGCTCCAAAGCATTTTTTACGTTTCCAAAGCCTCGACTCAAGATTTTTCAAAAATGATGATTCTGTTTTTTAAATCATAAAGTGCTTTGATAGTTTTAGTTTCTGTTCAAGTGCGAAGCTCTCAGGCTGACCCGACAATGAGTTAACGATAACGAACTCGGACTTTGGCCCCGCCCCCTTTCAGCCATGACAGCCTTGATTGTTTTGCTGACGTTGGCCAAAGTCGGCCATTTTAGCGGCCCAAAAAGTGCAAGGAGGCCTTTTTTGTTAGCTTGTGCCAACTTTGGACTTTTTAGCCAATGAACATAAAAAGGGGGACATATTATGAAAAAATATATATTTTGAATGGCTTGTATATCAATCATTTTGTCTTTGGAATGCGTTTGTACTCATCAAGTCATGAAGTGCTGCCTCCACATGTGAAAACACAATCCATTTGTTTTAATGGACAATAGCCCACACACACACATTGGGTTTAAGTAGTAGCCGCTTACCTTGCTGCAACCCCCTAGTCCCGCCCAGGTTGTCGTGGTAACAAACGAGGGTGGGGTGAGCATGGGCTCATTTGCATGAGACGAAAACTCTTTAGGATATTTTGACTAAATTAGACGTGTTATTAAGACACCTGGGAACTGTTTTAAATACTTAATATTAAAAAAAAGCATAATATGTCCCCTTTAAGGTCCCTTACATCCCCAGTAATTCTCAATGTCATCCATGCTTTAAAAAAAAAAAGGAAAGAAGAGTTTTCCAAATGTTTGTGTGCCAGTGTTGGCACTCGTTGGTGACGAACGGTGGCTCGTTTAGAAACTAGTGCCTCTCGTTTGAAAAGTGTCTGTTTTTATTTTTATTTTTAACTTTTGGTGCCAATTAATGCAAAGCTTTTATTCATTTGCCTGCTTGCCTATTTTTGTAATGGAAATGAATTACTTTTATTCTTATAATTGCTTTGAGGAAGACAAAAAAAAAAAGTTTGACGACACGCCTTCATATTTATATCTAATGTGTAAATGAAAAGTTATTTATTACAAAGCGACAAGAGGTGCCTCGGACAGAAAGATGGACAGAATGTTGCAAAAAAGAAAAGGAGAAAAAGACCAACAGCAGCAACCACACCTTTTGTGGAACCGTTTTTTTTCTTTTTATTTGACCTTTTTTAAAGCCACAAACATGACAAAAACATTTTTTTTTCTTTCTGTGTTGTCACATTTCAAATAAAAAGCTCAAAAGCTTTTCATCTTTTTCTTCCATTTTGTTCTTTCACCGCATTGCAAATAACACGACAAATGGTTGCTTTGATCTGTTCATAGTCTTTGATTTAGACAAACGTCTCATGTGCCGCAAAATATGTCCCGCTAATCGTAATTTGTCCCAACAAAGTGCTGACGTCGTCCTTTGAGTGACTTTCAACGGAGTGAGCGAGGACGCCGCTCGGAAACGCAAAAGCACAGCAAGAATAACGATGATGGCATTTTGTGTTCCTTTTTCAGCATTCGACGCGCCGTCATTAACATCAAAGACACCTTCATCAACCCTTACATACATTTTGGCCAAAAACATCAAAGACAACATTCTCTCTATTGACTTTTTTCTCATAAATATCAACAACAAAGTAGTGGTGCTGCCACAAGCAATGTTGGGCAGTAACTTGTTACTGTAACTTAGTTACTTTTTACAATAACTATTATTCTAACTTTAAAAAAAACCTGTAATTCAGTTCCATAATCAATATGGTGCGTTAATCATTTACTTGATCAATCATTTCATTGAATAATTAAATTGTGCGTCACTCGTGAGGAGGACGAGCGGTTCAGAATCAAATAACGAAGGGGCGGCTGCTGTGCACATACTACTTCCTGTTTCAAATGGATTGCCGCCGCCGTGCTAACGAAGAAGACGCATTGTGGGCGGGCATCGGATTCGGCGGTCGTGGAGCGTCAAGGCGAGCGCAAGATGAGTTTTTAAATGTGGAAATACGCTCATTACTTGAGTTGAGCATAAAGGAAAAGTGTATGTTCCTTTTTTTTTTTTTTAAGTAACTAGTTACTTTAAATAGTAATGCATTACTTTTTCTTAAAGTAATCATCAGAGTAATTGGGTTACTTTTAAAATGAAGTAACTCTAGTAACTATTTTTTAGTAATGAGCACAATGCTGGGCGACTATTTTTAGAATTGATGAATCTATTGATTATTCCGCCCAAAATTGTAATTAACACGATTCCTCAAAATGGTTCCTCCTCCGTTTGTAGACGTTATTAAAAAAGATCCGACAATGTGAGCACGTCTCCCGCCAGCGTCGCTTGCAGATTGGCATCAGCTCAAAATGACCTCCTTCATCAGACTTTATTTGAATATGCGCTCGCTCGCTCGCTCTCTCGCTCGCTCTCTCATATTGCAGCGATGACATCATCCAAACATCAAAAGTCTTTGTCGAGTCGTGCAAAGGTGGACGGCGCCCACCACAACGTGGAACGCGGCTACGATTATTGCATATGATTGATTTCAAGCTTGAGGTCAATTCACTTCCACTGGATGACATTTAGGAGAAAACGTTTCGGTGCAACTCGTACCTTGCTTGACGACGACGCACCTGCAGCCGGCCCCGCCATGACTTTCCTGGCTGACGACAGTCCTGAGTCACCCTCCTCTTCCTCCTCCTCCTCCTCCTCCTCGTCGTCTTCGTCGTCCTCTCCCGGCGAGACGTGGCTGCTTTTATTTCCTGTGCGCGATGTCAGCGGCTGATATCAGCGAGCCGCCGTCTGCGAACACACAAACAAACAAACACGTCAGACGCGCGCCAACGCTGATGAGACGCGGAGATTTCGACGCTCGTTTTTGTAAACATCAAAGACCATTTGGTGAACGTTGTGGGCACGTTTTTTTTGTAAACATTCACGTTCATTTAGTATTCAATTAACCTTTGACGTTTTGGTGAACATCAAAGACAGTTTAGTCTTCAGCGAACGTCTTCTGCAAACAATTTAGAGAAAATGTCGTCTTTGATGGACGCACCTTTGCAAAATTAGTTTTATGCTAAATCAGCTTTAAAAAAAAACAAAAACATTTTCTTTGATGTTTTTGAGTGGCTGCCCACAAGGTTTGTTGTTGACTACATTTTCCCAATTTTGTCTTTGATGTTTGCAAAAAGGTCTGTTTCTGAAAAATACGTTCGTAATGCCCCTCAAAGACTAAATTGGCTTTGATGTTCACAAAAACGTTTGAACAAATTTGATATTTACAACATTACGTCATGTTGAAGATTCTAATTCGTCTTTGATGTTTGGCAAAACATTAAAAGTGAATCCTAGACTGATGTGTCTTTGACGTTTATGAAAGTTGTTACGTCAATGTTTGCATACATCAAAGACGTACGATGTACAGTAGTATTGACCTTTTCACATATGCTTTTCTCAACATCAAAGACAATTCAGTCATTGATGAACTTTTGCCATTTTGTTTTTTAATCTGCTGTGAACATCACATCAATGTTTTTGTAAACATCAAAGCAATTTACTATTTAAGAATCTCACGTTTTTCATAAACATCCACTTTTTTCCACCCCCAAAAAATTGGTTAAGAATTTCGAGTCTTCAATGACATCATCTACAGCTTTCGATAAACATCAAAGACGATTTAAGGAAGACAATTTACTTTTCAAGGAAGATTCCAAACGCATTTTTTGCAAGGACAATTTACAGAACATCAACTTCAACCACATTTTAGTAGACCATATAAACACCCAAAAGATTGCTTAAAGAAAATGACAATCCAGCAGGGAAACACTTTATATTGCAATATATTACTGCTTGATTTCTTTTATAAGCTTGTATGTAAACAAAGAAGTGTCCCGAATTGTGGACCGTGTCACGAAGTGTCCTCCTGTTTGTTTCTAAAATGCGCACGTGCTTTTTGGAGGCCAACAAAATGTGTTTTTTTTACATTTGAGGTAAAGAATCAACACTTTGTTTGCACGGCCGGTCTTTCCCGTTAACTTGGATGACGCACGATCTGGCGCAGCGACGCTGGCGTGCGTGACGCTGGCGTGCGTGACGCTGGCGTGCGTGACGCTGGCGTGCGTGACGTGGCTCGGGCGGGCGGGCGCATCCAGCCATCCTATAAAAACGGGACTCCGGGGTTCGGTCCTCGGTCTCCGGCTGTCGCGCGCCGCGCACGCCCAGCATGCTCCTGCCGCGTCCTCACCCGAGCCGTGCGTAACCGGGAGCGGGAACTCGGGCGCCGCCGCGCCATGGCCAACTCCAGCGCAGCGTCCGGGGTCGAACCCCCCGCCGCCCCCGCCGACGCCGCCGACGTCCTCAGCCTGGTGCCCGCCTTCTGGGACTCCCCGCTGAGCCACGGCATCAACGTGTTCGTGGGCCTGGTGCTGTGCTTCACCATGCTGGGTCTGGGCTGCACGGTGGACGCCGGGCAGCTGGGCGAGCACATCCGGCGGCCGGTCGGCGTCCTGCTGGCCGTCGTGTGCCAGTTCGTCATCATGCCGCTGGTCGCCTTCCTGCTGGCGCTCGCCTTCTCGCTGGACGACGTGGCCGCCGTGGCCGTGCTGCTGTGCGGATGCTGCCCAGGGGGGAACTTGTCCAATATCATGTCGCTGCTGGTGCACGGCGAGATGAACCTCAGGTGCGGGCTTGGGAAAACGTTGCCCGACTTTCTTTGCTTCGAGACAAAAAGTCGCTTTTACGCAAAAAAAAAAAGTTCGTTGTCGACGTCGTCTAACCATCCATGTTCGGTCTCATTTTAAAATTGTATAATTATTGAATTCTAACTGTTGTCAATCTTCATTGAAAGGTGTTTAAAAAAATAAAAATGACAAAAATATATCCGTACAAAAATCCCATGAAAACACGTTCAAATCAAATACTCAGATTAAAAAAAAAAATTCATACAAAACATGGTGATAATATAAAAATGAAGAAAAAAAACACATCTTAATATTTATACCAAAATACTAAAAGAAAAAAAAATTACAAGTATTTATACAAAAATACCAAGATCAGAGATAAAAATGTAATATTGACATGACAAAAGTATCTAAATCGTCCTAGAAAATAAAATACTATGATGAAAGATTCAAATCTACTAATTAGGATGACAAAAATAATATTGAATAAAGTTGTAAAATGACCCTGAAACCATCACATTATGTAGGCGTAAAAAAAGAAAAAAAATCTCTGCAAAAATGGGGACGATATTTCCTCTTTTCTCTTGTTCTTTCAAAAATTAAAGTGTTATACACAGCACTGTTACGCCACCTGGTGGCTCAAGCGAAATTACACTACAAAATCAAGTTATAACTTGACAAGAAAATATATACAAATCTGTAAAATAGTGGACGTGAACCTGCAATGGAGTGCTGCTCTTTTGCTGTAGTAACTGCCGGACACAAACGTCATTCATGGACAATATAGAGAATTTATGATTCAGACTTTTTTCTCTTTAAAAAAACAAACTAAAAAAAACCAATATTTTTGGCAAAAATACAAAGTTGTACATTTTTAAGTGTGATTTTATTTTGAGAAAAGTCGTGCATTTTGCAGAAAGTATATAAAGTATAAAGTTTTTAAAATAACATATAATAAGGTCAAAAATAGATTTTTAAACAGCTAATATCAGCCAATTAAATCATCCGTCTGATTGAATAATTAACTCTGAGCGAGCTTCAGATACACCCCCGCTTGAGTGAAATAAAAATACTAAAACGCAAGCAATTCATTAATAATCAATTAATTATAGGATGTTCTTAAAAGTGCAACCTGGCGTGCGGCAAAAGTGATGAACTTACTTACTTAACGGTTCTTCCCGCCAACAGCATCATCATGACCATCTCGTCGACGCTGCTGGCGCTGGTGCTGATGCCGCTGTGCCTGTGGATCTACAGCCGCGCGTGGATCAACACGCCCGTGGTCAGCCTCATGCCCTTCGGCGCCATCATCCTGACGCTATGCAGCACGCTCATCCCCATCGGCCTCGGCGTCATGCTACGCTACCGCTACACGCGCGTGGCCGACGCCGTCTTGAAGGTAAAGCGACCTTCATGCCGTATCCCGAATTGCTGTGAGGTCCACATACAGATGGATGATTATTTATTGATCTTTTTAACTGCGGGTTCAAATATTGAGTAGGGAGAATTTTGCAAATATGAAGAAAAACAAACACACCATCCAAGCAATGGGAATATTTAGCCTGCTATCGCTATGCTAGCAACAAACGAAAAGGAGTTTGCAAACTTGGACGCGGGAGCTGAAAGGTTAACTAGCTTAGCGCTAGCTAGGATGAAGCGAGTAGCAACATAAATGGATTCAAAATGGGGCAAAAGAGGGAAAAAAAACATTTTGTTTCCTTATTGACCAAGATCGGGCACAGGATCCTCAAGGTTTGCATTAACGTGCCAGTGTGTGCTACACTTCGATAGTTTGAATGAGAAAAGTGTATAAACTGTGTGGTGAGGGGTTTTAGAGCCTTAAAACATTGATAATAAATTTAAAACATAAAGCTAAATACTTTGCAGATTTCATTTAATGCGGGTATATTTTGGAAGCTAACCCCAGCGGAAAACGAGGGAACACTGTACTGCGATTTGCTTACATTTTTATTGATTTATTTTTTCAGAATCAATTTGACACACAGCATAAAATTTGGAAATACAAATGGAGTTGAAATATAAATCCGGAAAAGTGAATTTTCAAGTTCATGAATCATTTTAAATATGTTTTAAAAAATAAAATAATTAGCTGGCAGAAAGTGTTCCTTTTTTAAAAGTTCAAAAATCCCCACATTTAAAAAATATATTTGCTCAAGCTTCAAAACCGTTTTAATGTGGTACTGAGTTCAGGATGTAGTCGACCCGAGCAAAGAGCCCATATCAGTTCATTTCAATGCGGAATAACGACAAGACAAGGCGGCAACTACATTTCCGCAACATTATTTTCAGTGGCGCCATCCAGTGGGCTAGCGCGGAAATGTCAGAGGAGCTGATAGCATGAATCAGCACGGTGTCATCTCCTCCAGTTAGTAGTGGTTCGGGTGAGAAATCTTTTTGTTTTGTTTTTTAAAGAAAAATGTTGCAAACTGTCTGTAGCTTTCAAACATCTCAATTTGAATACGTCTCAAAAGTGAGCGTCATCTTTCAAGTAGTTTTCTACATTGAGTTGATGTCGTTTTATCAGCGGCGTACCTGACGGCGCGCCGGTGTCTCCTCAGGCGTCGCTGTGGTCTCTGCTCATCACGCTGGTGCTGCTCTTCATCCTGACGGCGGCCATGCTGGGCCCCGAGCTGCTGTCGGCCATCCCGCCGTCCGTGTACGTGGTGGCCCTGCTGATGCCCATGTGCGGCTACGCGGCGGGCTACGGCCTGGCCGCGCTCTTCCACCTGCCGCCCAACAGCCGGCGCGCCGTCTCGCTGGAGACGGGCTGCCAGAACGTGCAGCTGTGCACCGCCATCCTCAAGCTGGCCTTCCCGCCGCAGCTGATGGGCGGCATGTACATGTTCCCGCTGCTCTACGCGCTCTTCCAGGCGGCCGAGGCGGGCGTCTTCATCGTGGCGTACCGCACGTACCGCAAGCGGGTGCTGGGCAAGGAGGAGCCGCCGGCCCGGCGGGGCGGCGAGGACACGGACATCACGTACCAGCGCTTCCAGGACGAGGACGTCGACTTTGACGCTTCGTATGGGGCGGTGACGGTGAGCGACCCCAACAGCATCATGCTGGACCCCTGCCCGCCGGACCCGACACCTGTGTGACAAACACAAAGTTAGTGTGATGGCCTAAGAAAAAAGAAAGAAAAAAAAGAATACGAGACTGATGCATGGGAGGCCTCAATAAACCGTGTACTTTCACTTTCAATTGGCAATCGCACATCAAAAAAAAAATGGTGCAGAGGAACTTGTTTAAAGTGAGGGGAGGAGCTTCAGTTACATTTCCAATCACAAAGTAGTGCTTTGCCGTAGAGCTGGGAAATATATCAATATGTACCACAACAGAATACTTCAGTATACGAAAAATCTAGCCTTTTCATTTTTTTGTAAGAAATTTACAACCACTTACTCATTTTGTTGATATTCGATTGTCAAGTGGAAATGGAAAGAACGAATGATACACGGATTCTCAATGTTTAACAGTAAAAAAAACAAAAAAACATCATCATGCGTGAAAACACATCAGTCTGTGAATGTAACAATCAATCATTTTGTGTGTCAACAGATGTACAATGTGTATATGAAAAGAAATGTATAGAGGAAATTAAATATGTACAAATGTAAAATCTCTTCTTGGCTCAAGAAATTATTTCATTCAAGTCTTAATGTTCTCAGCAGTCAGACAAAAAGAAAGAAGTTAACGACTGCTAAAAAAGAAGAAAGGAAATAAGTAAGGGAAGCAGGAAGTTTATGTTTTTGTTTATGAACATAGGTCGAATAGAGACGCCCCATTTGAGCCTGTGGTGCCGCTAAGCTAACGAAAGCTAACGGAGGCAATGACATTAGCGCATTCCTTGTGTGTGTGTGGTTGGCAAGAAAACTGAAAGTAAGAAAACTAGGAATAACCTTTCACCGGTAAAATACTTTATTTTATAAAATTATTAAATTTTTCTAAATCATTTTTCAAAAGTCCATTATTGATTGTGAACGTTTTTGACCAAAAAAAAAAAAATAGCACTTGATGGGATTTGGGAACGTCGCCCCACCCAACATGGTCGCCAAGTACGTACGTCCAGGCTGGAGTAGAGGCTACAGAATCAATAAAGTTGTCTGTGATTTGAAAGCTGAACACGCCCCCTTGCCTTTTGGCGGGAACACACCGGCGTTGAATCAGCCCTAATTGGTAATCACACTTGCAATTTAAATGGCGTTACCCGCTCAAGTTTGCTGGTTGAACAGCAGAAAAAAAGGAAAAAGAAACAAAATGGCGTCATACTGTGACGAGCCAGTCGATCGATATTTCTATCCATCATCGTACAACCACAACCCTTACGCGGGGAGATACCGGCCCAGAGAGGCTCCGTGGAAGTACAAAAGTAGTTACCTGCCCCACTATGGCGACGCCTCGGAGGCCTTCAATAACCAGCAGCGAGCCCAGCTCAAGTCCATCCTGTCCCAGGTCAACCCCAAGCTCACGCCGAGACTCCGCAAGGCGAACACCAAGGACGTGGCCGTGCAGGTCAACCCCAAGCGGGACACCTCTGTGCAATGCTCCCTCGGGCCGCGAACCCTCGTCGCCATGAAGCGAGACTTCCGGCGCAAGAAGGCCTCCGAGAGCTCCGAGACGTCCGGTGAAGCGGGAAGCCCCAAGACGGTCGTGCGTTACCCGCGGACGCTGGCGCTCTACTCCCCCGTGGCCTACCGGAACATCACCTGCTTCGTGGCGGACGACAAGGAGGCCAAACGGAGTGAGGAGGTCGAGGTGGCTACCAGAGACGCCGACGACGTTGAAGGGGTGGAGGAGGAGGAGGTGGAAGAGAAGGAAGGCGGGGAGGAGAAGCGGGCCAAGCCGCTCAAGTGTGAAGAGCAGCGGAAGAGCGACGACGCCGAAGCCGCCGTAGAGGACGCAGCTTCAAAGGGGAAAGCCAGAGTTCGCTTCCAGGTTGGCCCTGCACCGTCCAAGTCTTTTTGTTATTTACAAAATAATTTTGAAACAGAACTTTTGCTCACATTGTTTTAAGCGATTGAGAGGTTTGCTAATGCTAATTTACCAATTTGGAACAAACTTCGTAAAAGTATTGTTTTTATTTATTTTTTGACCTTTTTGTAAAATGTTGTGGACTTGGAAAAAAAAAAAAACACCCAGTAGTTTTTACAAAGTCTAAAATTATTTTACTAGTAATTTAAAACGTTTCAACCCGTAATTTACACTACTACACTGATTATTTGACTAGTCTTTGAGGTGAGGGTTCAAAAAGAATGGTGGGCCCCGAGCATATGAAGAGTTTGGCCAACTCTGTTTCAAGCAGGGTAACAAGATGGCGTCCGTTTGTCATGTGACCAGCAGTTGACCAATCACGGCTATGCCTTAAATTTCTTTTGGATTTCGTTTCAGTTTCTGGAGCAGAAGTACGGCTATTACCACTGCAGAGAGTGCAATCTGAGATGGGAGAGTGCCTACGTGTGGTGCGTTCAGGGCACCAACAAGGTGAGGACTTGGAGAAGATCTCAGGTTGTCTGACCCTGACCATCCGCCATTGCTGCCTTCCAGGTTTACTTTAAACAATACTGCAGGAAATGCCAGAAGGAGTTTAACCCGTACCGTGTGGAGGACATCACATGTCATGTAAGCTTACCGGTTTAAAGAAGGAAGAAAAAGCTCGTCTGTCTTGATGAAACGGTCGTCCATCTCGTCCCCAGACTTGCAACAAAGCCCGCTGCTGCTGCGCCTTAACTCAACGCCACGTGGACCCCAAGCGTCCGCACAGGCAGGATTTATGCGGCCGCTGCAAAGGCAAGCGGCTCTCGTGCGACAGCACCTTCAGCTTCAAATACATCATCTGACGACAGCAAGCATTTACTTGCTTGTTTTGGTACTTTGGTTCATGTGTTATGTTCACTATTAAAATATCTCTTGCATTTCTTGGACGTTTCTGTCTTTTGTACATTTACTGGCCTACCTAGATTCTAATGTGTTCCATAAAATTGTATTTTTAGTCCATCGTTTCTCTTGGCTAAATGTGCTTTAAAAAAAAAAAGTTCCAATCAGATTTTAGCAGCTGTTGCCATGTCTATTTAATCTGCCCAGTGCCTCAGTCAACACGCTCGCAAGAACTTTTTTTTTTTTTTTTTTTAAAGACCCACATGGGGAAAAAAAAAACAATAGTAATTTAAAAGGTGAAATTGACCAAATTTGTACATGGTTTGCTTTGAATTTTACTGTACTTTTCTTACCATATTTACTGAGATTTTTAGATCATTCTAAGGTACAACTCAATCTGCGCAAACAAATTATGCAAAAGTCTTGAATGTATTGATTAGATCTTTATTCATCCAGAGAAGGCTGGCATGTGAGTGAACAAAACAAAAAAAAAATGCACCTCTAAAATAAAAGCTCTCCCAGGTCAAGAAAGAATCTTTAAATAATAAACAGCATTCAGAATGTACCAGACAAGCAGTGACCGTCAGGGAAGAAAAGTTCTGCTTGGTTGGCGGACAAACGGGACAAAGTCTCACTCCTTATCTTTGGATTCCGAGGTGGAAAAAAGGAATGTGTGGGGGGAATACGGATGCTACAGTGGAGCCCTCACCTCCTTTTCCCCCTTCTCTCAGCTGTGACGTCACAAAAAAGGCAGCTGCTCCCAAGAGGGGAAAAAAAAAGAGTTTATGAATGACTCATCACATGAGCATGGCGTATTCTGCAGTGCATTAAAGTACGAGGAAGGAGGGCGAAAATACTGCTTTGACACTTTCTAAAATATATACAGAGTAAAATAAGTTACAAGCTGTGTGTGTGTATCTATGCAACACACAGCCTCTAAAGGCAGCTGCTTATTTGGTTAAACGGGCGATTAATATCAATTAAGGACACCTTGACGGGGGGGCAGATATATATTTATATCTCTATAATATATGTTTCTCTTTTTACAACGGACTTCCCTGAGGATTTCCCACAGGTGCTCGCACGTTAAATAACCCAACATTTACAACCGAGGAGGTTAAGCTCTGAATCATAAAAAATACATTTCTCCCCCAAAAATACTGCTTTTCATCTCTTTCAAGCATGCTTTTTTTTTTTTTTTTTTTTTTGCTTACGAACTTATCGATTGGCGTGCAGGGTAGAAAAACTGAAGAAGAAAAAAAAAAAAAAGCATCAAATAAAACCAAAATCGATCATCCCACTGCTTTGCCAGGCACGCCGACGTGTGTGTGACTTATTGCAAACAGAATCTTGCATGAGGTTTTTCTTTTTTTTTTGTGTGTGGGGAAGATACTTGACTCCCCAAAAAAAAAAGTCGGAATTTTGAACTTCGGGCTGAAATTTTGGGATGAACCAAAAAAGTTACTACAACATTTACAGGTAAACTTAAACTGTTCAATGTTTCACAACTTTTTTTGCAAAACTTGAAAAATGAAAATGTCCAAGAATTTCACTTCTGCCTTTCTGTGACTCTTCCAGTATCACCGTCGATGACGCCGATATTCCTGATTTAGTGGCCCACTGATGTTGTTGCAACAGAAGTACCGGAAGCCTCACAGAAAGGCAGACAATTCGACATCTCTTGAAATGCATCGACCCATTCGGGGTTGCAGAGCTTTTTGGGTTCATCCAGAAATGTCAGCCAAAAGGGCCGAACATCCCAAACTTTTCCCGAGGAATGTCTTCGCTCCAAGCGTCCATCCGGCGTGAAGAAGCACAAGTCGTCTCTCATTCCCGCACATCCTTTTGTAGCCCTTTTGTACGGCGAGTCCGCCGCCGCCGCCGCCGCCGCCGCCGCTCACGGTCCTCCCCGTCCTCCGCCGGTGCCGGGAGCTTGCGCCCGACTCAGCGCCTCTCGGATCTGCAGGTTGAGCTCCATGAGGCGCCCGCTGGCCTGGGAGAGGTCGCGGCTGGGGCCCACCACGGCCAGGCAGCCCGTCTGGCCCAGCGTCTGGTGCCGGAAGTAGATGTGCAGCAGCGTCTGCACGGCGTCCTCGCCCTCGCTGCCGAAAATGTCGTTCGGCCACAAGGACCTGCCGCGCGCGCGCACAAAGACGCTTGACGTTATGTTGTAATACAAGAGATGTCAAACTAATCCATTTCTTAATCAGATTAATCACATCTTAGGATTTGGATCATAATTAATCGTTTAACTCTTTGACTGCCAAAAACGTTAAATAACGTTTAGTAAAATCCTATGGAGGAGTGCCAAAGACGTTAAAAGACGTTTGTTTCAAAACAGAGGTGAAACTAACCATTTTCTATTGTTGATTACTGAAAAACGGAATAAGGTAGAAACAAACTTATTTTTTCTGATGAAAGATGAGAGTCCAATCTTTCATTTGGTAGTATGTGTGTTTCCATAGTCCAAACACATAATTTTCTGTGGACCTTGAAAGATCAGTCAAAATGCTTAAATCGGCTGGCACCCACGGCATCCCTTTTCTCAAAACGTCTGGCAGTCAAAGAGTTAATGAGTTAATGCTTTAACTTTGACAGCACTTTTGTATGTGTTGCTGCAAATTTCCATTGATGGCTTTTTACATTATATGTTAGCATTATGCTAGCAGTCTTTCAGACAAACTGACATTGTTGGTATTATTATCCGAACTGTCACTATTGGATATCTTTAGAATCCATGGATCAATTAATCAGATTCATTTCAATTTTGAATTGAAGTGTATTACAATTTTTTCCCCTGGTTACTGTTTATTAACCAGTGATTGGTGTTTATTTCATATTCGAATAGTGATAAAAAAAATGGCTCCAAACGATTACTGGGCTATTAAAATAGTTGTCGATTAATCTTGACAGCTGCAATTCTATCAAAATCCAAACGCATTTCCCTAATGTCTGCGTCATCCAGGTGCTGTCAATCTACCTGAAGACTTTGACTTGCGTGAGCGCCGAGCAGAAGTCTCGCGCTCTCAGCGTCTCCACCAGCGACTGGATGGCCGTCTCGGTGTTGGCGTGGGCGGCGTCCGGCATGCACGCGTCCTCCTGGCCGTCGCCTCCCCTCTCGGCCGCCTTCAGGCAGCCCTCCAGGGCGCTGAGCTCGTCCGACATGTTGGTCACCTGCCGACGGGAGACGGAAAGGCAGATAGACGGGGAACGGCGTGAGCGGAGAACGGAGGATGGCGGCGAGGAGGAGGCAGCAAAATAAACACGCTGATTCAATTTGAACGCCAACGGCAGCCGACCTCCATCAATCCCCATAAGAAATCATTCAATTTCATTCAGTTGCGTAATCCACTTAAAGGTGCATTAAGATGCAGGCCGGATAGCGCAGCGGCAGTCAGCAAGCGGCCTGCGCCGTCGCCTTCAAGCAGTACATTTCCATTAGCTGGGACAGTTTGTTTGTTTTTGTTTTCTCTTCATCTTGCTTTGTCAGATATCGGGAAAGATGCCAGAAACATTGATCGCTGCTGGCTCACCTCGGCCTCCCTCTTGATGGTGTCCACTCTGCTGATGAGCTTGCAGTAGGCTTGGAAGAGCAGCAGCAGCTGAAAGTGCAACTTGTACAGGCGGCGGCACAACTCCAGCTCCTGCGCGCACACACACGGGGGGGGCGAAAGGCAGAACGGTGAGGAAGACGGAAAAAATGGACGAGGAGACGGCGCCGTCCGGATGTCGGGCGAGAGTCTATCGCTAGCAAAATTAGTCGATTAGAAAAAGATCCATCATGGAGTGGTTGTCGGTGTGAAGCAGTCGAGGATGTCGCTAATAACAGGGGTCCTCCATTTGCGACCGTGCCAACGCAAATCAGCGGCTCTGAAAATACGTGCGCGAGCAGCACAAGCAAGGCACGCTTTTAACACTTTGCTCTTTCTGACGTAGAAACTCAAGTTAAATCGTTGGAACGGAAATCCTCAGCTAAATAAAGTACTGACAAAAAAAACGACTGATAAGAATCTAGCAAGACAAGCAAAAATCCAATTAAAAAAAACAGTACAAATCTGACAATAAAAAATAAATAACACAAACTGACAAAAAAAAAATGTCAAAGTCAAAATTACTACAAAAAAACTGATGCAAAAAAAAACAAACAAAGAAAACAAAAATCTCACGAGATTCAAGCAAAAACTGCCCAAAACTGATAGAAGTCTAACAAAAATCTTGCAAAAAGTATAACAAATAATGAAAAAAAAGTCCAAAAAAGGAAAACAGACCTGTCAAAAAAACAGATAAAAATAACACAAAAATATAACAAAATTCAGAGAAAAAAATGATACAAATGTCAAGAGTTATTAGCAAGAAAAACAGACAAAAATATGGCAATGACTAAAGAAATGGAAAAAAATGAGGAAAATAAGTGGGGGAAAAAACACCCAAATTAGAAAAGTCTATCAAAAAAATTGACAAAATCTGGCACAAAATAGATATTAATTTGACATCCCAAAAAAAAAAGGCAAAGCCAAAACAGGCAAGAAACAGATTACAAATCTGAAAATACAAAAATCAGACCAAAATATTTCTAACACTGGAAAATTTTTTAAAAAGGTTACATAAAAATAAAATAAATGATGGCATCAAAAAGATAAACCTAAAAAAATACGTTAAAACTCAAGACATTTACCAAATGTGTGTGTGTGTGTGGGGGGGGGGGGGTGGGCTGCCATTACCTGGAGAAAAAAGTGAAAACAAACAAAAAAAAAAGAACATGTCTGTCCTTCCAAAATGGTGTTATGACGTGTTTCGACGTGTTTCGACGTGTTTCGACGCGTTTCGACGCGTTTCGACGTTAGGTCGTCGCAAACGGAAGCCGACAGCGTCACAAACCGAGGCCCCCTGTTTTCGTCTGGGATCGTATACAAGTCGTTTTGAAAACGGGACGGCGCAACAAACATGCACATTTGAAATCATCAAATCCTCCACCGGGATGCCGGCAGGAAACACAAATCATTTTTTTGCCATCGGGGTGCTAACAACATGATTGGATGAGAGCGTTGCGTGTTATGCGGCTAATCAGGGTAGAAGGAATGCGATGAGGATGGTCGGTGTTGGCCGTGAAAACAGGAGGAGCACTTACTGCCAGACTCGCCATGTGCTAAGCAAGAAGGAGGCCACAAAGACAAGGAGAGAAAGAGAAAACAATTAGTCGCAATTCACGCCACCGTTGAGGCGGGAAAGAAATGCGACAAAAGTTGACAACATCTTATTTGGGCATTTTCACACTCCACGTTAGCATTAAGCTAGCGGACTTGTTAGCTGAATGACGGACACACATTTTTTGGTCATTCATGAACATTGAAGTATGCGTTGCCTTGGAAAACTGAAATAGTTGACAAACGAAACACTTCAACCGCCTTTAGGGAGGAGAAAGCATACAAAACAAAACAGAGTGCTTTAAAGTCAAATCAAGTAAGAAAAAGAGTGAAATTGCTGCGAGTGCCACAACAAACCACACAAGGCGCGTACGTTCCTCAGCAAAGCGCTTGGAAAAAAGAAGTTCAAAAGTTGAAGCTCTTGGATGAATTTATGGACAGGAAACACAATTTGGGAGAAAATAAAAAATAACATCTGCCAACATGCATAAAAAATTTAAAACCGTGTCACAAAAGTTGGACAAAAACAGAAAAAGGTAGGCAACAATCACATGACCACAAAAACTCAATAAATGTTTGACAAAACGATATTTTTGTGTGTGTTAAAAAAGGGACAAAAAAGTGGTTAAATAGCACATCCATTTTTATGTTAATGAAAACTAATGCAAACTTGATCCAAAAAAACGTAGAATTTTTTTTTTTTTTTTAATGGAAAAGTGTTTGTTTTTTTATGCAGAAAATCTGGCCAGTTTATGGCAACAAAATCGGACCAAATAGAACGCCAATAGCTGAAAATTATACTGCAAAATGTACAAACATTTGTTAAAAAAAAAAAGAATCCCAATCTGATAAAAACTTACACAAAAGAAAACTTTAGAGTTGACCAAAAAATCGGGCAAAAAAAGGCTCCGACAAAAAGCATAAATACTAAAACAGTAAAAACACGATTGATGAGAGAGAGATGATAAACGGATAAAAATCTGACTAAACACGAGGAAAAGGGCCAACAACCGCTACGCTTATTTTGTGAATAAGCCTATGTGCGCTTTTATTTAAGAATGTGAACAGTTAACATTTCAATATGGACCTTACAAAAAAAAAAAAAAAAAACGGAAAATTCTGGGTGAGTAAAAAAGCCGCTAATAATAGACGAGAACAAGACGCTTCTGGAATGGAGAAAATCTGCAAACGAGCTTCAATAAAAATGGTGTGGCGGGTTTTGTGCTTTCTAGTGGGAACTTGAGGTTGTACTTTAGACTTGGGGGGGTGGGGGGGGGACTGTTTACTCAACCGCAGAAGGCAGAGGTAAGCCTACCTGCGCTTGTGTGTCGAGCCTCTGGCAGATCTGTTTGTCGCCGAAGGTTTTCCTGCAGTTTTCCAGCCACTAGAAAAGGACGAAGATAAACGAGACGTTGACGACGCTGGACTTTTGACGGCCCGCCGACGTCACAACAGATTCAATCACAAAACCGGACTTATTGAAACAAAGCAGCCGCTTCAAGACAAGCGGCTGGGAATATTTCACCCTGCGGGAAGCGTGCTTTCCTCATTCAATTAACCGCCACGCATGCAATCTCATCTCCCGAGCGCCCCCCCCCCCCCCCCACTCCATCCAGCCGCCCGGCCCCTCCTAACTGATTTAGGAGAGCCACGGGGTTATTTTTAGCCCCTTGCTGCAGCTGATGATGTCACGTGCGCGCTGACGCACTGCTTGAGGCCCATCGCAACGTCGATTTGGACAGACATTTTTTTGGGGGGGGGGGGGGGGGGGGACGGTTCCGAGGCATACCCACAGTGGATGGTCGGAGGGGCGTGGCCCAAGTTTGAAAAACGCCACTCACCAGCTCGGCCGCCTCCCTCTTGGCGTTGTACGTGTCCAGGTGCTCCTGCAGCTCCAGCACGCTGAACTTGAGCGTCTCCAGCAGCCCGCACGACACCAGCTGGGACGCACGTCAACATCCAATCAGAGCACAGCGCCGAGGGACGCGGAAAAGGGCGACGGCCTCACCGTTTCGGCGTCCAGCAGCACGGTGGGGCAGCGCGAGTGCGACGTCATGACCTCCAGCGAGCTGAGGAACTGGTTGCCCATTCGCTGGAGCTTCTCGCCCAGGAAGTGGACCGACGCGTGCGTGATGGCGGCAAATTTCCTCTGAATGCTCTGGAAATGGAGTAAATCAGTCAAAGGTCACTCACTGTACATAAAGTGGTCTGAACTTCCAAATGGTCTCAATTCAATTGAACTCCTTCAATGGCAGCCATTTTCACTTCGCTCTTGGCTGTTTGACTGGATTTGGACTGATTTTGAAAGGCCAACACAATATTGTGTTCTATTGCTTTAAGAAAGATTAAAGTTTCTTCTTTCATCAGGACAAAAAAGTATATTTCTATCGGTTTTCGTTTTGCAATTAGCATTAGAATATAGCAACATTTCATCATTAGCTACAAATCTGATTTTAAACAGTGGGGGGGAAAGAGCTTGTTTGCAACATGGCCCTGGTTGATCTCTTATACTCTGCTGCCACCTGCTGGCCATTTTTGTAATAACTACCACTGCTTCAACCATTCGCTTCAGTTCAGAGGCAGCATTAAAGCCAAACACAAATACGTCTTTGGGACACTTTGGGACATTTAAAATAGAACGTATTTATACGTTTTTGGGAGCAAATGAGTTTACATGTGTTTGACTTGAACAACTTTCCGGATGCATTATAAAAAGCATTAGTCGCAGTGGCTTGCTTGCCCGTTCTACCTGAAAGAGCTGCGAGAAGACGTGGAAGGTGTAGACGGCGGACGATCCGTCGGCGTCCGACAGCATTTGGTTGACGTGGCAACGCCAGGCGTCCTCCTCGTCGTCGTAGGCGACGGGCTGGAACGCAGCCAAGATGGCTGACAGGAAGGGCGACGGGGGCGGTGAGGCCTGGGTCTCGGGGAAGCAGTCTGTTTCACCCTCATCTTGGCTGAAAGGAGTCAATAAGGATAGAAAATAGATCCATTAAGATCGTGTTATGCCCTCGCATGTGGGTAAGGAGAGCCAGAGTCGTCAATGCATATATTACAGAACAGAGAAACACAAACACAAAATGAGAGCACTTGCAAGGAGCTGCTGTAGGCCGCAACTCACATTTTTTTCTAGTACGCCAAAACAAACAAACATAAAAGCATGTTGTCTGAGGCCCCGCCCCCTGGCATCACACCGGCCCCCGTTTCAAAAGGACTGCTGTAAGTTGATTGATCTTTAATTGTTCAGTATCTATCAAATTGTGACTTCTTGTCAAATATACAACTGTCAAAAATAATCGATTAATCGACTAGTAATCGATTATCAAATTAATTGACTAATGATTAATTTCAGCATATCAACAGTAATTGTTGACTGATTTCTGTCGTCTGATTGACTGACTGCAGAAATGAGATTGACTGATTATCTTCTGTGTTTCATCAAAATAAGACATTTGCAAATATCTGTTTTTGACAGCACTAGTCCTGTGAGTCAAGTGAGGAAAAAAAAAAAAAAAAGCACCACTGTATGACGTAAATGAAGTTCAGAGCAAAATAAAGATGGAACAGAAGGTAGCGTCCTCGCACTTCATGTATTTCTTGTCCCATTTTTCTTTGTCGGTGTATAATGAGATTCGTCCTCACGTCAAATGAGTGCCTTGTCTCAATAAATGTCGCATGTAAACAAACGCTAGTCCACTTCATGATGGATTTGCTGCAGTGCTCCAGCACAACAACACGAGCTATTAGCCACTTAGCATCGCACATTTCTCTCCCTCTCTCGTTCCGTTTTCTCACGCACGCACGCACACACACACACACACACGCATGTATATCCAGTACTCACAGGCCCGTGGGACCAAAGAGCCTGAAGAAGCAGACGGAATACAAGTATCTGAAGCCGGCACTGCCGAGCAGCGCCGCCGACACCGTCTCCGTCCTCATCCCCGCTCGCTCTCTCGCTCTCCTTCTCTCTCTCTCTCTCTCTCTCGTAGCACTAGCGCAGTGCAGACAGCCTCCGCATATTGGCGGCCTGGCAGCAGCGAGGGGGGGTACGTGATGGCGGCGGGGGGGATGATTCGAACAGTCGGGCAGAAATCCTCACAGATGGCCGTATGCTCAACTGTTCAGTGCCCCCCCCCCCCGCTGTCAACGCACAATGACTCAGAGTGCCCCCCCACCTGAGCCGCATGACGGTCAATCATGCGCGGTTTACGCGACACATGTCTCGTGATGCCGACGGGCCGCTGGCGCCTTCCCGTTGCTCGCCGGCCGGCATCAATTCCGACCCAGCGTCCTCCAGCCAGAATTGGCCCACCTTGAGGGGGCCCACGTCATCCAGGCCCACCTGGGTGGGAGCCGCGCCAGAGGAAAGATTAAGCGGCACGCCAAAGTGTTGAGGCGGGGCCAAAACAATGATGTTAAAAGCGGCGGAACCTCGACTGCAGCCAATCATGTCAAAAAACGGTTTCCCCGTCGATGACACGGGACAACTGGCACGGCAAAAATTGGATGCATTTTAATTTTGCATTGAAGTGTATTACAAAAGCATTTTTCCCCCTGATTACTGTTTATTAACCAGTGATTGGTGTTTATTTCATACTTTGTATTTGTATAGTGATTAAAAAAAAAAAAAGGGGGGGGATTGATGTTGTACTATGTTACTGATTCGGTCATGGTTCTCCAAAGTAAAAGATTTGGACAATTATAAATACAAAAATGGCTCCAAATGATTACTTGATTATTAATATAGTTGATTAATAATCAATTACTTGATTATTTTTGACAGCTCTACTGGTGTCCCTCAGGAAAAAAAACATGTCAGGTCAAAATCTAGAGCTGTCAAAATTAAATCGACAAGTAATCGATTATCAAATTAATCGACAACTATTTTAATAATCAAGTAATTGATTGGAGCCATTTTTTTATGAAAAATTGTCCAGATCCTGTGATTTCAGCATATGAGCAGTAATTGTTCACTGATTTCTGTAGTCCTTGATGAAAAAAAGACTGATTATTTTCTGTTAAAACAAAATAAGACATTTGCAAACATCCGTTTTTACTTTAGAAACCAATGATCGAACTTGTAACATCGTCAATATCATATAAAGTATGAAATAAACATCAATCACAGGTTAATAAACAGTAATCAGGGAAATAAATGCTTTTGTAATACATTTGAATGCAAAATGAAAATGAATCAGATTAGTCGATTAATCGGATGAATAATCGATAGATTAATAGATTCTAGAAATATTTGATCATAATAATAATAATAAAATAATATCAACATCCCAAATCTCAATCCACTCACCTGGACATGCCGGAGTAGTCGGCCTCCTCCTCCTCGCAACGTTCGTCCAGCTCCTTCAGGGCCTGAGTCACATCCTCCTCCCACACAGAGCCACAGGTGCTGTCCGGATCCGGGTCCGGGTCCGGGTCCAAGTCCGGGTAGAGGTCCGGCTTCGTCTCCGCTTCGGCCGAAGGGTACAGAGGCAGGGCCGTCTGGGGTTCCTCCTCACAGAGGGACCCCGGCGGAGTGTCTGTGGCCGGCGGAGGAGGGGGGGCCGGGTCCAGGTCCTCCTGAGGCTCCGGGGTCTCCCGGGGGTCCTGCGCCTGCTCGCACAGGTCCGGCCGATCGGGGGGCAGAGGGGGGGCGCTGCCGAAGCCCGTATCCTCGCTGACGCTGCTGCTCAGCTCGTCGGCCGCCGTCGACACGCCGACGCCGTCCTGCAATGTCAGCACATCGTAAATCACTGGGCAAATTGACACCCAACCTTCGTTAAGGCCTTTACTTAAGAAATGGCAACATCTCAATGAGCCAAGTGGGACCTTAAAGTAGCCATTTTTACTTCCTTCGTACGCTAACATCTCCCACGGGAAGCCCAGGAAAACGAGAAGGGCTCAATAAACATGAGGCAACGTGAATCCATCTTGGAAACGCCATTAGAAATTGCACCCGGGTGCCAATAAAGCACATGAGGAAACGACCGGAGGGGGAAAGAGAGATGAATGACGTCGCCTTTGAGTGATTTAGCCTCATCCTTACATCCAGTTTTGGAGACAGAGTGTGCTGGAGGCCGTTCTTTGGGACATCCCTCAAACATGCAGATCGTCTCGAGCAGGTGTTTGCTAGGCTTTCCTTCACAGTCGACACTCACAAAAGTAGCATGCAAGAAAATCGGACCAGAGACCAGATTCCAACCTCAACCTCAGACCTGTGAGGCAGACACGCTAACCACTAGGCCACTGTACTCTCCTGACTTACGACGGTGATAAATAATGCAACAGCTTATTTACATTCCATAGCAGCGAACAATCTTCGAAATGACGGCACACGAATCCAAATAATCAAATGAAAGCACTTGTTTGAAAAGTTTTTGTTTTTTTGGGGTCGTCATCTAATGCATGCGAGGCCAGCGTGGCAGACGGCCAGCACATCAGGGAGGAGAGACGGATGGACGGATGGACGGACGGGCTGCTATATTACGGAAAGCTTTTAGAAAGTGGCCGTCCGCAAGGGAACGAGCAGAGTATTGATGGTTTTTATCCGGGGGGCTCATTACGCTAAGAGCTGCGGCTGCGATGTCCTTGCGGTGACATCCAAAACTGTGACTCAATTGGAAGAAAGAAAAAAAAGAAAAAAAAGTGGAGTATGCATCCGGGAACACCCGCTCTCGTCATTCATTCACACACATTTTATGCGCAGGAAAAGGAGATTCCTCACATGGATTAAATACAATTGACATCATTTTTGGACAAAATGGAACTTACGAAAAGTACATTTTTAATTCCTTGTTATTTGCTGCCTTGAATCATACTTTTTTCAACGTTTTAGTGGGTTTGACGTTAGTTTTCAACCAAATTACATGATTTATTAATTATTGGACAATGGAGCAATTTCATGTAATTTCCCATAAGAGGCGTTTAATGGCTTACTGCACTTCAACTGAGAAAATCAATGACACAATCTTTATTTTCAAAACGTGGAGAACAATTTGAATTCAGTACGTGGTTGCTCCCACAGCTGGCTGAGGAAAGGCTTTAATGCTGATCATTTGAGGGGGAAAACGGGAAAAATATATAAATAACATAGAAAAATTAGGACCGTCAATATTAGTGCTTTCATTTTGAGTTCATTTACTTTCCACTATTTTTGTAATGCAAAATGAATGGCCGCCCCTGCACTGGGGGAACTCACGTCACAAGTACAGCAGACACGTACGTCCACGTCAAAATTTTGCAGTAATAAATGGAATGCATACACTTGTGGAGACTGGTCTTACAAATGCAACTCTGCCATCTAGTGGCAGAAAAATCACCTCAACACAAGTCAATATCACACTTTTTTTCTTAACTAAATTTCATGAATTATTATGAAATTACTTAACGACTCAAAGTTGCAGCCATATTTCTATTAGTTTTCTTCCTCACTTTTATTTAACGAGAGTATGATTTTTTTTATTGTACATTTAGAACATATAAAATTTGTGATTAATCGTGCATTAACTATTGAAGTCGTGTGATTAATTACGATTAAAAAATGTAATCGCCTGACACTCCTGATAAAAATGTAATTATTTTTAGATTGTTTTACAAGCTGCACTTTGTGCAAAAACAACAACTGGAATTTGAAGGGTTAGAATGAATGTTATTTTATACTAATGGAGCATTTTGACACAAACTGAGAATACAATAATTTTATTAATAAAATAAATAATTGTTGCTTTTTTAAAAAAAAAAAAAAATTTTAATTTTATTATTATTTCTATTTATTATTATTATTATTTATTTTATTTTGACCTGATCTAGAGTAATGAGTAATCTACTACACAAGGCCTTTATCTGGCCATTCTAAAAACTCTCCTAAAAAATGTGAAACGTGGTCAAGACTATGCAAGAAAGGTCAGAAACACAAAAACACATTCATGTACTCGTTAGCATCATGCTTAGCACATGTGACGATTTCCAAGCAGTGAATGGCAAGTGTTTGTTAGCAAGTGAGTGGACTCAAGCCCACGTGTCATACTCACACATGCGTTCCGTGGCGGTTACGGCGGCGGCGTCCAGTTCACAAGTGTTTAAATGGGAGGATTTCTTTTTTGTTTTTTTTCTTTTTAGTAGATATTGGGGGTGAGCAGTTACAGCTGACCTGAGGTGAGTCTGGTTTTTCTTGCCTCTCCCCCCCAATTCAAATGCGAAAGCCCCACCACATTCATTATCACCCAGAGGAGGGGGAAAAAAAGGAATAGAGAGCCAGCAAGCACTACACCACCCACAAATGCAGCAGAAAGAAGACAAAAAGCTTCGTAAAAGCAGTAAAAGTTGAAATCAACGAGCATCCAAGCGCCATCCTGAGCAGTGCCGTCACAAAAGTGAAAAGTTGAAGGCAAAAGGAGGAGAGCTAGAAGGCACCCCAAGAGCACCACAATTTGTCACTGCTCCCCACTGATCGCACCTCAGGCAGCTGGCTGCTGGTGCTGTCTGAGCGGGCCGTCTCCAACGCGGGGCTATCGGGCCGCAGGAAGGAGGCGGGACGGCGGAGGGGCGCCAGGGCCGAGGCCGACGACTCGTGGGACTGCTGCAGGGAGTCCACGTGGTTGGAGGCCGTGTCGTCTGTGGCCGAGTCACTGTTGAGCTGCGGAGACATTTTCAAAGACGGTTAGTTAGCCGCTATAGAGCCGGAGCGTGTGGATGATATGGACAAAAGTATTGGGACAGGAGGCCTTTTCAACCACAGCAAGGAGAAATGAAAGGAAGTTTTGGACTTGGGCTCTTCTGGGAAGTCCTTTTTTCTTTTGCATTCATTTGGCAGATTTTTGTTTGTTAATTATAAATACAATAAAAAAACGAGAATTCATTATTTGAACTATTTATGGTGCACATTAAAACGCTTTATTGCATTTGATACGTGCTTCTTGCAACAATGACGTAAACTAAGGTTAGGGTTTCAAAGTTGGGTTATGAAATACAGTTAGGGGTCAAAATAGTGTTTTAAACTAGGGTTAGGGTTTCAATGTGGGGTTTTAAACTAGGGCTAGGGTTTTAAACTAGGGCTATGAAATACAGTTAGGGTTTCAAACTAGGGTTAGGGTTTCAAAATAGGGTGTTGCAAAAAGGCTCCCCCCCACTGTTTTCAACAGATTTGTGAATAATGATGAAACTTAGCTATATTCTAATGCTAATTGCTGCAAAACGAAAACAGATAGAAATATACTTTTTTCCTGATGAAAGAAGAAACTCTAATCTTTCTTTTGGTAGGTTACATGTTTTTATAGCAGTAGAAAACAAGATTTGGTGGGCCTTGAAAAATCTGTCAAAATCCAGTAAAACAGCCGGGAGCGAATGGGGTTGCTTCAGTAAAAATGGCAGCCAGTCAATGAGTTAAAATGAACTTACATTGGCATTTTTGTATTTATTCCATTTTACAAAAAAATGTAAATTATTATTTAATGATAGAATGAATTTTAAGAATAAGAACAAATTGTAATTTTATCAAAGTAAACATTACACAGGATCAAAAACGTGTATTTCAAGGCACTATTGTGTTTTAATAAGAAATGTATTTACCCATTAATTATGATTCATATGTATTTATTTTTTTAACTTATTAATTTCAAGTACTTCATATTTAATTGCTTTAAGTTAAGAATTCTTAATATGCAAGGACTCATGACCATATTTTTAAGCTTTCTTTGAGCTACGCACGCCGTACTCACCAACCAGAAAAGGGGGCAACAGAGAGCTTAAAGAGGTGCGAGCTACAACCACCATAGAAGAGGGACCACCAGCCAAGAAGCAAGCACCAAGCCCCTCGCGTCCACACAGCTCCAGCTCAACACACACTCTCAATCAAGCGCAAACAGCACACAGCCGGCTGTGTGAGGAGCGTGGCAGGTTGGGAGGGGTGCAGGAGGGCGGAGGTCGGGGGGGGGGTTGTTTTGATGGACCCTGATTAGAGTGCGACTTACGCGGCCGGAGCGGCTGAGAATCTGGCTAGCGCTCAGTACCTCCTCCTCGGACGACTCGTCCGTGTCCTCGTGGTTGGTGAGGTTGAGGCTGGGCGTGCTGCCGGCGTATTGGCACTCCTGCAGGGACGGCGTGTCGCCCTTGTCCATGCTCTCCAGGGAGCGCCGGCGGACGCCCCAGTTGAAGTTGTCCATGCTCTCCCCCTGCAGGACACACGCCGGCACGGCAGTGAGACCGAGCGGAAAATTGGAAGCTTGACTGACACTTACACACGCAGCATGCGCTTCACTATGGCTCACACGCACGCACACGTACACACGCGCACGCACACACACACACACACATGAGAAACTAACAAAACAAACATGAAGCTGTGATTGT
This sequence comes from Vanacampus margaritifer, assembly GCF_051991255.1. Classification (NCBI taxonomy): domain Eukaryota; kingdom Metazoa; phylum Chordata; class Actinopteri; order Syngnathiformes; family Syngnathidae; genus Vanacampus; species Vanacampus margaritifer. Next base: position 23,479,473 of record NC_135444.1, read on the forward strand.
ATATCAAAACAAAAGTAACACTTGATGCAGGGACACCAGATGGAGTGCAGAAGTAGTGTACACATATACTGATAATTAGGTCAAATTTTTGATTTTGAGTTATTTTTTAAGCTTTACCATCAGTCAGCAAGAGTCTAATGATCACATCTCTAAAAAGTTATATTAGTGATTGTCCTGTGGTGTGAGGCGTGATTTTTGCCGAAAGCCATGTTTATGCAAACATTGAGGCCAAATTGGGGGCAAACTGTTAGCCTAGCTTGTTCTATTTTTTTCTCCTAGTCCTAACTCTCTTCATCTTTATATTTTCCATCCATTCCAGTTTGGATGCCCTGTGTGACTCTACTGCCTCCAAGAGGTCAGTCTTGGTAATACAACTGATTATGTGTGTCTGAGCTGAGCTTTATAAAAAATAAACTGAGATGTTGAAAGAGTACATGTGTACCGCGCTTAAGCTGCTCACAGACTTACCTGCAACTCCTTGTGGCAAAAGAAGAGAAGGAACATGGATGTTATAAGACACTCTGGACAACTAAGATACACGGTAAGTACAAACACGGACACGTAATTCGTGTGCGATAAGAAGATTAAACATAATGACACTTGGAGTGAGTCAACATGGAGGGAATTGGATGAGTCACATTCCCAGAAAAGGTACCAGGAAAGTCCTAGTATGTATTTTCTCACCTCGGCGTCCTCCAGCTCGATGTCTAAAAAGTCAAAGTCCTTGAAGACGCCAAACTGCTGCTCACTACCGAGCTCCTCTGCCTGCACCTCTTCCTCTCGTACCGCCTCCTCCACGGTCGGGATCAGGCTGGTCTGCTGGTCGGCCGAGTCCAGGTCTTCGCTGGACGAGAAGACTACCTGTTAGTGGGGGGAAACACAAAGAAATAGTTATATAATACGGCAAAAAGTGAGTGCAGCCCTCAACATCTTTGTAAATGTGAAATCTTTTCATGGGACAACACAAATTTACTGCAACGTGAAGTAGTCAGTCTACAGATTGTAGAACTGCACATTTGCTGACCAATGAAAATAACAACATAGAGCCATTAATGCCGAAACTCCTGAAAACAACGTGGAGCAGACCAAACTGCCAATATGCTGTATGTGAAATTCACAGAGACCTTGTTGGAAGCTTTAGAATAGGAGAGAAGTCTTACAGATGGGTTTTTGGGAATGCCAGATTCCGGACCGCATAGACACAGAACATTCATAAGTCTCTCTCTGGTTCTTCTCTGTAAAGGCACAAAAACAAGAAAACATTTAAAATCCTGCTGATCAAAGGGGAAAAAATGTCCCGTTTTTCTGTTATACCTGAGAAAGTTGCGGCCTCTTCCAGCTAACTGGCACCAGGCCGTTGGAATTGGATCCCGAGGATGTAGAGGACGTACTCCTGGTGACGGCGTTCATCTGCGCTTTCCCGTTCCTACCGATCGCTGTGCGCTGATCCCCGTATTTATGTCCAATGATGGGGGTCTACAGAGTCACATGATTATCAGTAAGCACCGAGTAATTGAAATCTCCCTCGAAAAAGGTTAGGCTATAGATGCTATGAAATGGTGCCAAAGCACTACTTTTTTATTAGACGGGGATTTTTTTCCACGCCAGGATAGGTTGCACTCCCAAAAATTGAAATTTGCAAAAACATGGTGCAACACTGTACAGAGGAGATGGAGATGGTTTTTCAGTTCTCATAATTTAGCATTTGTTAGTCAGTTAGCTCATTTGCTCCCAAAAACATATAAATATGTTTACGACGGACTCTTGACGCATGTCAAGATGCTAATTATCTCAGTCGCGTAGTGCTGATGCTAATCGACAAGTTAGCAAAATGAGTAAAAAACCGACACATTCGGAAAGTGTCTTTGCAACGGAGAAACGGCCCAGTGATGAGACAACACAGGAGCGTACGACCAAGAAGAAAAAGAAAGGTGCATGGACTTACAGCTACAGGTGAATTAATTTAGCGTTATGGACTTTATATTTGTTCTGTGGTGCCTTGTTATAGTGGCGCCGCCAACATATTGTAACAAACTAAGAGTGTTGAGTGTCCCGGGGTTGCCATTTCTATTTAGCACTCCGTCCGACGGTTCGTATACGCAACAGTGTTCTGTTGGCCTTGCAAAATCAGTCAAAATACAGTAAAACAGCTGGGAGTGAAGGGGCTTGCTTCAGTGAAAATGGCTGCCAGTGAATGACTTCATAACATTAACAAAGCTATGGAAACACGTTTTGCTCGCATAATAGCATTAGCCAACGCAAGCTAGTTCCTAAACAACACGCCACATGTAACATGATTGATATTTTCTTCATTTCAGGACAGTTCAATGTGAGCACTTTAGCTGCCTCTAGACAACAGAATAAACAAGTTCACCTCTGAGATGTCAAAGTGGAAGTCCAGCGTCTTCCCGGGCAGCTCCTTGGAGGAGTTGTTGAAGATGCGCGTGAAGGCGATTTCCGGCGAGCCGCACGACTCGCTGCTGTACGAGCGTTGCACGTCGTCGGGCACTACTAGGCTGGCTGAGCGAGAAACCACCAGCTTCAGAATGTTTTGCGCCTCCTTCCAGTGAGGACTCTGGAAGGAAAGACGAGAGACGAGATGCAGATGAAAAAAAAAAAAAAAAATCAGGCACCTCACCAACCCCCCAAAAGACAGATCTGACAAAATCTCAGCAAAAAAAAAAGAGGTAAAAATAAAACAAAAATATGACAAAAGATAGATATCATATCTGACAAAATTACAAATTATTTCGACATTTAATGTTATAAGGACGTCTTCAACATTTTTTCATCCACTGCACGCGCTCATTATCTCCTTTTTCTAATCAGTTAATTACTTGCATCATTTAAAATGGAAAAAAAAATGACCCCAATAGTTAGCCATGAACAAAATACTCTGAATGTCATACACAAACATTTATTAAATGCATGTCGTTATGTTTATTGCTCAAATACAACCTGTGCTACCTTTAACGTAACCATACGTCCTCATGCTAAAAGATTATCTGCGGTCAAAATTAATAGTGCGATTAATCTACGTTAATACAAGATTATTTAATGTCATCATTTTTTTGTGATTAATTAATTAGTTAAAACTTTAACTTTGACAGTACTAGTAAAAACATGTTATACTGGCAATTCTAAAACCTTTTTGCTCAGGCAGGACTCAGTCCGTCTCCCCTGCAAATGGCATTACTTCATAAGCACTAGAAGGGCTTGGGTCAACTTGTGCCAAAAAGCGTGTTATTGGTGCGCGGCGGATTCTGACCTGAACATATTTGCCTATGATCTTCATGATCTCCAGGTTGAACTGCTTGACCGGGGCGGCTGAAAGATCGATATGACTCAGCAGGCTGTAGATAATCTGCAGCAAAGACTGCTGCATGCCGGGAAGGCCCTTCTCCAGCAACTGGCAACACAACACTCGATGATTAAACACCAACGCACGTGGACGCCGCTTGGCGTAATGCTTTTCTGGGCGCACCTCGGCCAAGTAGGTGACCAGGTTGAGGGTGATGTCGGCAAAGGCGTCGTGCACGTAGCGGCACACCACGTTGATCCAGTTGGCGCAGTCGCGCGAGTAGCTGTGCGTGCTGTACAGGCTCATCATATGCGCCAGGTTGGACAATGTGGCCGACTTGTCATCAGCGCACAGTTTGGCGATTTTGTCCGCCGTCTCCTTGCAGAAGGCCGTGGGGCTGTCAAAGTGCTGGATAAGGTGCGGCAGCAGGCACAGGATGTTCAGCGGGAAGCCTGTCGCGGGGACAACACAAATTAGAAGCAGAAAAGCCAGGAAACCTTGGCTTTCACATCTTCCCTCAAAGATGGAAAGGAAAGGAGACAAAAACATAACCAAAAACTGGATAAGTAAATAGATGTAAAAAAAAAAAAAAACTAAAACAAAGACATTGTACAAAAACAGGCTAAAAAGGATGAAATAAAATCGAACAATAACAACAACAAAAAGAAAGAAAAAAATTCAACAATCTAGCAAAAAACTGACGTATGAACCCAGACAGCCAGGCAATGTTGCTGTTACATTGCCCGAGTAGGCATGAGACAACGCCACATGTGACAGAAGCGAAGACCAAGTCAACTTGCCTGCCAGTTGCGAGGGGTCAATGAGCGCGTGCCTGGAGACGCTGATGAGCTTGCTGAGCAGGTGGATGGTGAGCTCCTGCGTGGCCGTGGACGTGAAGCCCTTGAGGAAGAGTTGCAGCAGCCCCGGGAAGCTGTACCACTTGAGCTTGGCCTGGATCCGCTCCAGATGCTCCCGGTTGTCCTGGCGCTCCAGAGGAAGCTGACCCAGCAGCTTGTTGAGCAGCCGTAGCGCCAGCAGGTACTCAAACTCGTAGTCCGACTCCAGCAGCGAAGCGGCGATCCAGAACACCGTGGCCATCAGGTTGGTGGGGTCCACGGGGGGGTCGGCGTCACGGCCCGGGCCCCCGCCGCCGCCCGGGCCGCCGCCCAATGCCGATAAGCTACGGGTGCGCGCCAGGTTGCCGTGGCTGCCCCCGAGGCGGTCGGCCACATCCAGGGTGTTACTGCGCCGCCGGTCCGCCTTGCGCTCGCCCATCAGACTGGCTCGCAGGGAGTTGCTGCGGTTGTGCGCGCAGTGGAACAGCCCGCCGCTGCTCAGGTTCAGCTGGCCCGTGCTCTTCCTGTTGGCCGCAAACTTGGGCCCCAGAAGGTGATCGCAGGCGGAGGTTCTGAAAGGGACAAATGAACATTAAGCGCAGAGAAGATGAGCCCAGCACCAGTTTATGGGAATGACAGGACGTACTGGACTAAGGCTGTGAGGAGGTCGTAGTTTTTGACCGTGTCTGCCAGTGTGTCGATGCCAGACTCCAGTGTGAGAAGAAGTTCAATGACAAATCCCTGAGGAGGCAAAAAAACAACAACCAATATCTTAGTGTACAGAGTCCAATAAGCAAAAAAATATGCATTTAGAAGTTTTCTGTAACTTTTCTATCAGACTGGATGGTGGCCTGTCCAAATGAAGCTCCTCACCCTCACTTTAACCGGATGATTGCACCAAAATGCCACTAGATGGCATCAAAGCGACACATTAGACACAGCTTTGGCCCTGATGCTGCTTTCTCTATAACAAGTCTGCACTTTCTTTTTCCAGAACCACAAGTTTAATAAGTCCTGACCTGAGCCTCCTCTCCGGGGTCCCCCACAGTCTCGACTAGCCTGGAGAGGATGTCGGACAGGGTGGCGGGAGTGAGCGGTTGCTTGAGTGCTCGGAATATCTGGAAGGAGCGGCCGGCATAGTGGCGGGAAGAGCACGAGAGTGCCGTCTGCAGGGCTACGTCGCTCAGCAGAGAGTCGAGCAGAAAACCTGAAGGGAAAAAATATATCATACAATAAAAGAGTAAGTTGATATTCAAGGTAAATAAAACCACAGGTACAGTAAATAACTTACTTAAAGGGTCATACACACCAATGCTAATTTAGTTAGCCCTTTTATGGCATTTTTCATTATGTGTTAGCAATAACTTTGCACAATAGGTTTTTTTCAATATAATGGGAACACGAAAAATAACCACAACATAGTGAGGAAAATGGAAAGTGAGGAAATGAAAACAAAGCATTAAGAATGGCCAAAAAATGACACTACTTGTTTTAAGAACATGTGATGCTAGCAAAAGCGATCAAAACGAAAATCCTGCGAGACTGCTTAAAGTTCAGCATTTTATATTAGAGATAATAAAAGCCGATATTGGGCATTTTGACAAACATCGGTATAGGCCTTTTTTTTTCTTTTTTCTTTTATTTTTTTTAAATCTGACAGCCGATCTAAAATCTAAATCTAAAACCTACATACATATTGATGTTTACTACATTTTAATTGATTTTACACATTTTCAATGCTGAACAGTGATAATATTAGTGTGCAAATTTGTGAAAAGCATTTAAAAACAACAACTGCTATAAACTACAGATTTCTGAGTTGTTGTTGTGTCTGTCTGGACAACACGTACTTGGTTGGGAAAGTTTGAAAACGGCCATGACGTGTCGGACAAACACGCTAAGCTGCTCGGCACTCTTGATGTTGGGGTTCTTGGGCGACACGTCTTCGTGGTTCCAGAGTGGTCCACGCTTCCTAACAGATATAGAGAGGGACATTTTCAAAACTTAAATCAATTTTTTTAGTATCCCCTTCTGAATTTCAAATTTTGCTATCAAAGAAATGAAATCTGGCACACAAAAAAAAACATAACCTGTTAAAAATCGAACAAAAAAAGAAAAATCTGATAAAACATGGACATAACTGGGCAACAACTGACAAAATAATTTACATACATCCAGCAAAGAAATTGACAAATCACTAAACATAAATTGGGCAGAATACTGACAAATAGAATTTAAAAAAAAAAAACAACAGCAAAAAAAAAACGTCAAAGAACTTGCCAAAAATATGGACAAAATAGGATAAAAAGTGACAAAAACAGATACAAATCAAACAAATATTAGCAACATTTCTCACCTGGAGGTTATGAACTCTATGAGCGCTTTGACCTTCTCGTCTTTCTCGACCGTGGCGTCCACTTCGCTGAGGAGGGAGGGGGATGTGTGGGACAGGTGGGACAGGTGCGAGAGGGACGAGCCGCCGGCACCCATGCTGATGCTGGACGACGTGGAGCTGGTGCTCAGACCCGAGTCCGTCACCGGCGACGGCTGGCAGTCGGGCAGCAACTCTTGCACACCTGCACCCACAAAAGCGTTACATCGCAACGTAACATCCACCTTCACACACAAATGACATTTGTAGAACATCGGGACCTGTGAAGTGGAACTCGGGCGGGGGCGGCTTGACGGTGAGCACCCTGGGGTCGTTGAACTCCCTGTTGCGGAGAAGCACCATGGCCACGCCCTGAACGCTGCTGTTGGCGCCCTGCACGATGAGCAGGTGAAGCAGGAGGCGCTTGCAGTGTTCGTATACCTCCGGGTGCTGATGGTCGAACCCTGGCGGGGACATGGCGGCATTAGCACGAAGGCAGATCTCAATTGACATCAACAAGCGGCAGGCAAGCGAGTTACCTATAAAAATGGCATGCAGCAAGAGATGCAAATATGCACTCCACTCCACTTTGACGCCGTGGTCCACGATGAGGTCGGTTAGTAAGATGACGGCGATGTTACATCTGAAACAACAGCAAACACACTTAAGTGTTTTCATACTTTTCAACTTTGACCTCTATAGTACTGAGCATTAGCTTTACACCATTTTTTTGTTTTTTTGGATTTTATTATATATTTGTCATATTTTTGTTAGCATTTTTTGCCACAATTTTGTCAGTAATTGTTTTTTGTAATATACCCTAAATTTGTGTGCAAATTTGAACACATTGTAATATAAAATCTTTGCGAATTTGCTGTTTTGTCTTGTCTTTTAGGGTTAGGGTTAGAAATAAACCACACACTATTTTATTTATTTATTTTCCTCGTTATGTGAGGGATTTCACTCAAAGGAGTTAAGTTGTTAAAAAAGGTGACCCCCTTTTGGGAATGCCGGGCACATTAGTCAGGTTTCCATCCAAATGTTTCGAAATTTTTAAGCGAATTTTGTGAAAATGAGCAAAACGGACATGAGACTTATGCCCGTTTCCATCAGTTTTTCTTTTGCGAATATTGAGAGGGGGCTCTCCGCTGTAGGTGGCGCTATACACCATAGAGATGTGATCCACCAGTAATTTAAAAGAAGAAGAAGAACAGGAAGCGACTGCACCGCGCGATGACGTCATATGAGTTTGCTTTTGCAATTCTTGATAAACCGTAGCGTTTCTTTGCTGTTTCCAATCTAAAATGACATTAATATTTTCTTCTTTAATTAATTCCAAAAAGATTTCTGTTTCATCTCCCCCCCAAACATACCTTTCTTTATCGTCCGCCATTGCTTTGTGATTACAAACGTACAAGAGACATAAAATCCGGTCAAAGCGAGCGACGTGTATCCGGTCTTGCCAGCGGTTATTTGCAAAACCTGTTTCCATAGCCAAAATTCACATTTTCCCCTTTTCGATGCGCTTTAAAATCCACCCCCTTCAAGCGTAAAAGCTTTTTGGGGGCAAATTTTGGGCCCTTTTTCGAATTTTTAGCGTTTCTATTCAGTTTTATTTTCGCATTTCTTGAAAATTTGGATAAAAATGGGTGGATGGAAACCCAAGTAGTGTGAGGCCTAAGTGGCGTACCTGTGTAGTGCTACAGCTGGGGTGTTGGTCTCCGGCAGGTAATCCAACAGGGGGGACCAGCAGCCGCCCGTTGGGGGGAAGGGGAGAGGCTCTGGCCGGTTGTGATCCATCACTTTCAAGCGCCAGTTGGCATAAAGCGGCATGGAGTCGCCTGGAAGAAGAGATCGGTTAGCCGATCCTTCATATTGACGGTCACGAGAGTTTGGGCTTACTTTTCTCTTCTTCGTAGGAGCCTCCTGAGCTGCTACTGTAACGAGACTCCAGGCGGTGGTGCTGGCGGTTCAGGTTTGCGTTCAGACCGCCGTAGATGTCCAGGTGCGTGTAACTACAAAACACAAATACTTCCGTTTGACATATGATACACTGGCCAACATTTACAACCTAAATTATAATGCTTGAATTGTGTTATTTTATTCCAAGCAGTCTATTATCTTTCATAGCATTTCTCCTATCAGTCCTGTTTCTAGTAAATGTGCCTGCACACCTTTAAGCATGTGCCCCCCCCCCCCCCCCCTGAACATGCTATGCCACTTGAGAGCAAAAAAAAAAAAATCAAACTTGAACTATTTAAATGTTCCCTCAGAGAAAGCTTCGTACCTGTCCTCCATGTTAGAATCTTTGACCTTGCCGTCATGATGACCATCGTGTCCTGGCACCATAGTGTTGCTGCTGGACGTCGTACCTACGGGACAAAATGGACGCGACGTGACGTGATTTGACTTTACGAGTTCCACAAACCGCGGCAGCTAGAGTCAGAGTCAGTCATGCGGCTAACCTGAGGTAACCGAAGGGATCTTATAGCTGGAGCTGATGCGGTAGTAGGGCGGGTTGTCCATGTGAGCGACGGCCGAGCTGACGGCGTCCGTCAACTCTAGCTCCCTCATCAGCTCCTCCAGCAGCTGCATAGTCTTGTCTCGGCCCAGGTACACCACCACTCGCTTTACCTGCAGAGACACGGGAGCGGGACGAGTGATGGGGGACGCCTTTGAGATATTGCAACGTGCAAAAATGAGACTCACGTAGGGCAAGAGGCTGGGCTCGCTGCTGACTCCGGACATGCTGATGAGGAAGTGCAGGATTATCTTGAGGTTCTTAGGCCAACTGTCTGCTAAGGTGGTCCACACGTTCTCAATCTCCGACCAGGCAAACTCGTCCCCGTACTGAAAATTAATTAAAGGTCATGTCAGGGATGATAAGCACTGAATGGTTACTCCCATTACACATCAGTCGCACTGACTGGCTAGCTCCTCCTGTCCCATCTATTTTTTTTTCTTGTTATTTGTTTTACTTTTTGTACTTTTTTTTTTTTTATATTGTAAGGACTCGGTCAGCTTTTTATATAGTTATGTTAGCTTTGGCCTGATTGTATTTTTTTTTCTTAAATTCTTAAGTACACGTAGATTATTGACAAATATTTGTCAGCATTTTACCATATTTTACTGAATTTCTGTCAGCTTTTATCCGTGTTTTGTTTGATATTTGTAATTTTTTTGGGAAGGTTTTCAGTTTTTGCCATTTTAGTGTAATTTTTTTCATCTTTATATACATTTCGTCATGTAAATTTTTTGTCATTTTTCTTTAAGTGTCAATTTTTTGTGAGTTTTACTATATTTGTAGTTATTTTCTATTTTTATTTTAATTATTAAAATTTTGAAACTTTTTTTGCTCCCAAAAACGTACAAAAGTGTTCTCTTTTAAATATTGCCATGGTCCCAAAAACATATTTAATTTTTTTTAACGTTTTTTTTTTTTTTATGCTAGAGCATACAGAAGTCAAAATCCAGTAAAACAGCCAGGAGGGAAGGGGGTTGCTTCAGTGAAAATGGCTGCGAGTGAATGAGTTCAGTGCATTATGATTCAGATTCTGTCCTAACCCAAATCCTCATCTGTCTCACTGTATTTCCCAATAAATATCTACCTCAATACAAATAACAGAGCGAGCACGAATCCAACCGAGTGCATCATCTGACCCACCTTGGCTGTCATGAACATGAGGTTGTTGAGCACCATGGTGGTGGCCCGGGGCGAGCCCCATCCCTCCCCGTGTAGCCAGCGCCGGCTGTTGACCATCATAGTGTCTCCGTCCTGCGCGTCCTCGTCCTCCTCGCTGCTGCCGGGGTCCTCTGGGCGCCGCATGGTGGGCTTGAAGTCCACGAGCTCCACGTTGTTCATCCAGGGCAGGAGATAGTGCAACATCACTTGGCGCCCACCGGGGTGCGCTGTTTGGATACGCTGGCTCACCTCTGCATACCCAGGGACAGAAAACGTTGAAAAAGCTGGCAAACAAATTTTTTATTTTTTTTTAAACAGTGCATATGTCCGCTCCTCACAACCCATCATGACCACCCCCACCACAACAAGAAGACTAGCACCCTGCTAAGAGCAGGAGGAATTGTAAGAGCTGGTGACCTGAGAAGATGGGCAGCGTGAGCTCTGGGTACGTCCTGGCCAGCTCCTCGGATAGCTGGTAGTACGACATGGAGTAGAGGTGCGGCAAAGGTGAGGGTGGCGTCAAGATGCCGTCCGCTCGCAGGATCTCCAACTTGTGGGCGTAACGGAAAAACTTTGGTTCCAGTATCTGTGGATATGCACAGAAAATTAAAAAAATTAAAAAATCATTGAACATAATTTTAAAACATTTTCATTGTTCCCGTGGCTGTAACAAAGTTCAATGATATTCTCTTCTCTTTTAAAAAGGAGTATATTTTGATATATATATATTTTTTTAATACAGTGGTGCAGAATGTAAATAATTTTTGTACATCATAATAATTCAATGAGCACCGTGTTGCTCATCCTTGTGTGCACCATGGCCACAAGGGGGCAGTATAATACATAGAGAATAAAGAATAAAGAGTATCATCACATACTCTGCCTACTTGTGTTATTACCGCTTATGTTAAAATTCAACTTGGTTAAAGGTTTGTAATTAGCCCGCTGATGCAGTTTTGCTTCGTGTGTTAGCATTAAGCAAGCAGATTCTCCTAAAACAAAGTTCATGTGGTTTAATTCAATACACAATAACGGAATTGTTGTAAGGTTTTGCAGTAAACTTCAACCAGGAGTGGCAATGAACAGCTTGATGTGTCCATTTTTATTTTTATCTTTAAACTATTCTCTCACCTGTAACAGTTGCATGGCCACCTCGTAGATATCCCGGGAGGAGTCAGCGGCCTTGAACAGAATCAGGTTCAACAGCACCACAGTGTCAAACTGATAATCCCTAAAGGCAAAGCAATAAAGTGTAAGAAACCAAGTGAAATAGCAACAACAGCAGACACAGTGTAAGAGGTGGAAGGAGCCCTCGTACCTGTTATGAAAGACATTGGCGATGGCCCGGAAGCAGCCTGCGGCCACGCGCCGTGAGCCCGTGTAGCAGCGGTCCACAGCCCAGAACATCAGGTTGCTCTGGTCCGGGTTCAACTCCAACAGCAGCATCACCGCTTCACAGCCCAACTGGTGAACCTGAAGGAGACCGTTAATATTCATTTTTGCACGGAAAGGAGGGAAGGCATTTCGGGATTTCCGAACTTCCAGTCCATTCCAATCCCCCCCGAGCCACCCCCACCCCATCCCATTTTCAGCGCATTGTGGGCTGCACGTCAGGATGAAATTTGTGCTGAAAAGGGTTGGCAGTACCTCTGAACAACACTAGGGGGCCCTAGTTGCACACCATCAGTGGTGTGACCTCAACCTTCTGGGTTATGCCAAGCAAAACAGACAGGCTCATTGACATAGCACCTATGTTATGCAGTTACAATGCGTTATGTAACCACCTTGCTCTTTAGACTATTCTATTCATTGACAGAGTGACTGCACACAGGCGTGTGATAAATGAAAGAAAAAAAAGGAACTATGTGAAGAAAAACAACAACATTTTTTGCCAGTTCATTTCAATTTTGGGTGTGAAACTTCCTCTTCTGTGGTGCAAGTAGCTTGTCGGACGTTCCACACTTTGTTTTGCAGCTTTTATTAGTATGTGTGCAGCCCACTTTAAACATTGAATAGGTATACCAATTACAATTGTCACCCGGACCGTATTCCCAGCAGATTGGGCATGAAAAATCCCTTTAATTGGGCCTTTGCTAACTCTGACCGGGAGATAGAGAAGATGCTCAAATTTGGCCTGATCACATGTATATGTATACTACACTTAACTCAGCCATTTTCATTGGAGCAGCCCCTTCAATACCAGCTGTTTTACTGGATTTTGACTGATCTCGCAAGGCCCACAGAATGTTCTATTGCTATATAAACATGGAACATACCAAAAGAAAGATTAGACTAGAAAAAATAAGTGTATTTCTATCTTTTTCCGTTCTTTAGTTATCAGTGTTAGACTATAGCTAAATTTTGTCTAAATTCCAATGCCTGAGAAAAAAAACGTAAACTATCTTTTATTGTTTGTTTTTCTTTTGTGACAGCTCAAACATCTAAATAATGTTTTCCTGCAATAAAACAACATTCACTTCCGACACTTCCTCCTCTTCTTCTGCAACAAGATCCTTGCGTGATACTGGATGATCTTATACTTGCTGCCACCTGCTGGCCGTTTTGTTTAAAGTCAAGCCTAATCCTTCAGTCAGAAGCTGCACCGGACCCTCCTGTACACAACGCTTACGACATATAGATACGTCTTATGTAGGCGGCGACTAGGACTTTTATGACGTATTGATAGGTCTTATGTAATCAAAGAGTTCATGTAAACGTTGACATATTGATGCTGGGGGATTTAATCTCACCCACCTTCTTATCCTGGGAATCCAGGATGTTGTCCAGCCACTTGTAGAGGTATCCGTCAGAGGAGAGGCCAACGTTGTCTGCGACAGGGCCACAACATAACACAGCAGACATGGCCTAGGGGGAGGATGCACATGAGACCATAGACATATATTTTTGATATTTATTTCCTATTTTGTGTAATCAGAGTTCTTCGGCCTCTATGTTTTACAATGTCAATGTAATCTGCCCAGGGTCGTGCTCACTGATGTAAAAGAAACTAAATCTTTTTCCCATGTGTACCTTTAATGCGCAGTACTGATGGCGGTTGATCTGCATGTTCCGGTCGCTGTAGCGGTCCAGCGGAGTGAACATGATGCTGAAGGGGCCGGCCCAGTGGCTGAACAGCATGAAGAGGCTGTGTCGCAGCGACTGCTGTGGGAAGATGCTCCGGCGCTGGTGCACTGCGAGTGAGGACATTCATAGGTTTCAACTTGAACAGACTTTTTCAGTGCAGGAACCCCTTTTGAATGGAGACGTTTTTCTAAAGCTTGCCCTCATAATACTAATGGCAATAAATATAACCAATATGAGCACTTCTTTATGACGTTTCTACCCAATTATGAATCAGGTATTTAACGGAAAAGAATGGAACCAAATTCACTTGAAGGAAATAAATATGCAGAGCCCATGCACGATTCTAAAATGAGGATGAGGGATACCTGGAACATTCTGGATGATGTTTGCCACAAGCGCGCTGAAGTGGCAACGGATGTCCTTTAGCGTATCCGAGTCCTTGTCGTTTTCCGCCTCCAGCAGCTGTCGGGTCAGGTCCACGTACTCAAGCAGTGTGCTGTTCAGAGAGTGACTCTCGCCATCCAAGCCCCCGCTCGCTCTGTGACATGGGTGGGGAAGAAACGACATGTGTACTTGAAAAGCCCCATCTTTAAAATTGTGTGCTTCTCAAACTGTGGTCCGGGACTCAATCTCTGGTGACTTGGGTCACACAGGGGTCATCATACATACTCAGACGGCGCATATACAAAAGCAAATTCTGTGCTGCTCGGCGCCGCCACTGGAGGTCAGCAAGGATGAAATAGAACTGAACTCTCAGCTTTAATAAAGTATTTAGGAATACACGTGGCAGTTATGCTTAATAGCTGTTAGGGTCCTTAGAAGGATGGCTCCCCTGTTAGCGGTCCCCGGACCGAAAAAGTTTGAGAACCCTGGTGTAGATGAGATCCCATACGTCTGACTGACGACGCCAGCATCAGCCAGGAGCTCAAAAATCCGGACCAGCTGGACTCTGAGGATGTCGCGGCGCCGGCGTCGCTTCATGTTCTGCAAAGTAAAACAAGCATCACTGTGTTTGATTCACTTAACTCATTTACTCCCAAAAACGTATAAATGCGTTCTATTTTAAATATTACCATGCTCCCAAAGATGTACTTATACGTTTTTTTAAATATATATATATATAAAAAATTAAATGCTAGAGCATACAGAAGGCTTTGATGCAGCCTTTGAACTGAAGAGAATGCTTAAAGCAATGGTAGTTATTACAGAAACAGCCAGTAGGTGGCAGCAGAGTATAACCAGGGCCATGTTGCAACAAGCTCTTTTCCACAGATTTGTGAATAATGATGAAACTTAGCTATATTCTAGTCCTAATTGCTGCAAAACAGAAAGAGATACAAATGTACTTTTTCCCCTGATGAAAGAAGAGACTCTAATGTTTCTTTTGGTAGGTTCCATGTTTTGATAGCAATAGAACACAATATTGTGTGGGCATTGCAAAAATCAGTCCAAATCCAGCAAAACAGCTGGGAACAAAGGGGGTTGCTTCAGTGAAATGGCTGCGAGTGAATGAGTTAATATGAACACAAAGAGTGACTTGCTTGGCATTTATAACTCAACTTGACTTAGACCCAAACTACTTTAGTGGTACTCGACTTGACTTGCTTGAAACTTGAAGGTTAAGACTTGAGACATTTGCGACCCCTGCCCTGAACTTACTTCAGGTCTTCTTTCCAGAGCTTCTTTTATGATGGGATTTAGCTCCTCGATCAACTCTCTGTTGATGTAAAAGTTGCTCTATTAGCTTGTGTGATATTCACAAATAAATGGCGCTTATTGTGGCGAGATGATCGTACCTGAAGGCCACAGGGTTGGTCCTGCCAAGTCCCAGGACAAGAGACTCTGTTATGTCCATATTCTCGGAGCGCATCATCGGAACAATGTGTTTGAAGAGCGAGGAAGGGGAGGGGTTGCCCACAATCTGGGAAGAGAAAAAAATTGCAATGCCTGAAAAAAAACGAAACAAAAAATTCTCCAGAACGCTTCATCAAGTTGACTTCAAGCCTCCTGACCTTGGAATCGTAGCTGTAGCCACTGTCCGGCGTTGACGCCAGCGTCTCGGACGGGGAACAGCGGACGGAGCCCGAGGTGGACGAGGAAGAGCACGAGGGCGACGAGGACGAAGAGGCTGAGCTGCAGCAAAGGATCAGGTAATTCCGCCACAGGCTGACATAGGAGTCGCTACTGCTCAGGCTGTTCACTTTCTTGGCATTGATGGGGCTACTGCGGGTGGAAAACACGAGCGACGTCAAAGTGAAATCAGTCAAATCCATAGAGCGCGCTTGATGTCACTGTGGACCATACTTGATGTCAACTTGAGGAGAGAGCAGCTGCAGGCGGGTGTAGGCAAACATCCAGGCGTAGTTGAGAGCGGTGGGACAATGCTTGGGCAGGTTCTCCTGGCGCAGGTAGCTGGACAAACTGATGACCCAGGGGTCCTGGCCCTGCGTGACGTGCGCAAAGACCCAGATGTGCGAAGGGCTCACCACGTCAAACTGGTGGCTGATGGGAGACGAGCTCCACTCCGCCAGCGACTGGAGGTCGATGCCACTGGGACAGTACAGCAGGTTGGTCTGGAAAGGAGGTCAAGACAATGGCATCAACATTTAAAGTGACGGGACATTTTAATTCTAAAGCAGTGGTTCCGTTTTGTCTACAAAAATCCTTGGCTTTCCAAGTAACACTTTTTCTTTTATGTGACACCTTTTTTTTCAGACCCCAGCACTGGAAAATGTGGACGTTTTACCTGATCAGCACCAGTGAGATGAATGAAGCTCTCCAACACTGATGCACTTAGTCTATCCATGACATCGATTGCCAGTTCTTCATCACCCTAAAAGAGTGGCAGAGAGAAAATGTTAAGAGAAAAACGCAAATGACTGTTTTGAAGTTTAAAAGACGAGTTCTCAAACTGGAGACCCTCCTTTGGACGCCCCGTGGTCCGGAAGCCGTAGGTTGAGGGGTCCACAATTAACTCATTTGCTCCCAAAAACGTACATAAACGTTCTATTTTAAATATTGCCACGGTCCCCCAAAAATTATTTATACGTTTGTTTATGCTAGAGCATACAGAAAGAAGGCTTTGATGCAGACTCTGACCTGAAGAGGTCGCTTAAAGCAATGGTAGTCATTACAAATAATGGCCTGCAGGTGGCAGCAGCGTATAAGAGATCAACCAGGGCCATGTTGCAAAAAGCTCTTTTCGCCATCGTTTTCAACAGATTTGTGAATAATGACGAAACTTAGCTATATTCTAATGGTAATTACTGCAAAACGAAAACAGATAGAAATGTACTTTAATCTTTGCTTTGGCAGGTTCCATGTTTTTATAGCAATAGAACACAATATTCTGTGGCCCTTGCAAACTCAATCAAAATCCAGTAAAAGAGCTCGGAGCGAAGGGAGTTGCTTCAGTGAAAATGGCTGCCAGTCAATGAGTTAAGTGCAATAAATTACGGTATGTTGAATCATTTTAAGTAGTGCATCATTAGTTATTTTTTAATAGCATAAGGTGTCTATTCCAGAATAAAAGGCATACTAATACAAGAAAGTTTTATTTTTGATCTAATATGACTTTATCAATACATTGGAAATGTACGACTTTATACTCGCAAGATTCCGTTATTACGTAACTATGACGTTAATGCCCAGTTAATAATTACCTTGCTGATGCCCAGTGCGGTATGCAGTGCACGGACCTCCTTCAGGACGTTGACGGCCAGCCTGCGCGTGGCAGGGCGACAGCTGCAGAGCACCACCATGGCCAAACCTTCCACCACGTGCAGCACGCCCAGCAATGAGCGCTCCACAGAAAGAGAATGGCTGCCGCTCGAACTCTGTGGCGACAAGCTAAACTTTTTCATTTCTGGCATACAAACAGTTCAGGTACCTGCTCACCCATCTTGTGTGAAATTACATGACAAGTACATATTTTGTGACCTGTCTAGTTTCCAAAATACATCTGTTCAGAATTTTGCATAATAAAGCCACCCACGGAGTGTTTTTCTGACCATGACTTGGAAGCTAGGCTAGACAAAGATTCGCCATGTTTAAGCATTTTTTTTTTTAATTGACAGATGGGTCAAAAAAAAAGACGTTAAATGTGTATGTAAATTAAAATAGCTAAAACTGATGATAAATATGGTCTCTCTATCTCAGACTCGAACTCCTGCGATCAACAGGCTTTTACTGTAAGTGTCCTTTAAACAATTGCTAATGTAGACCCTCAGAAAATTGACCCACCTGCGCTTCGTGGCTCCTGCTGTTGCTCTGCGCCGCCTGCCTCCACTGACTGATGAGCTGCAGGAGCATCTTGACCGAGTTGTCCAGCAGCGTGGGGTGCACATCTGTCACCTCGCGCATTATAAAGTAGACGAAGCCCGACAGCACGTCCTCACGCCACTCCGGGAAGTCCACCATGAGTGCCTGCAGGGAGGTGAAGGCCAAGCCGCGGAGCTCCTCGTCCATGTGGATGGTCAGCCTGGGGGAGGGTGGAGAAGGTTGGCAGGAATTGGGGAAAAGCCGGTCCTGACGCTGTGTCAGACTCATCAGCCTCAAGCCCATTTCTTATTTATGTTTTATTTATTGGCCTTTTCCCCCTACATTTATCGTGTGCCACTCACTAGTCAAGGTACCACCACTGTAGTGAAAAAGCAGACGTACTTGGCAAGGAGCTCGATGAGATCTTGTCTGCTCATGCCGTCTGGTATCAGTCTGGGAATGGCAGCGACGCACGTGCGGAACAGATCAATCTTTGGTTTCCTCTCACCCCTGTCAACCAATCAAGCCACAGTTCAAATGAAAGTGGAAGCACACACATATGGACGGGCGGGCACATGCATATATACACACACACACACGCCGAGAACATACGTGATCATATCCTCCGGCTCCTTGTTGGACATTTGGACACTGGTCATGCTCATGGAACGTCCCACCTCCTTGTCCAGGTGTCTCAGGATGTTATCCAGAGCCTTTCTCACTTGTGGGTAGTACAGGGACATGCCTGGAAGTGGCAAATTATTATTTCTATCAGGAAAAAAAACGGCATTCGAACAGGGATGTGTAGGCTTTTTACATCCACTGTTTCCGGAAAAAATGGACATTTGGTAAAGGGGACGTCAACCTCCCAAAAATGATTGACAATAATATGTTCTATGCAGCCCCACTAGTCCAAATACTTAAAATCGGGTTAGTATTGCGTTAGTGAAATATGAGTTGAGCAGCAAAATCCAGCAGTTTTTATCAATATCAGAAGGCGGCCATTTTGCCACTTGCCTCTCGACTGAAGATGACATCACAGTTGCTCAGGCCTCAGGCAACAACCAATCACAGCTCAAGTTTCAGAAAACAGGTGAGCTGTGATTGGCCGTTGCCTGAGCAAGTGTGACGTCATCTTCAGTCGGCAGCAAGTGGCAAAATGGCTGCCCCGAGATGAATAAATATGGCTGGATTTTGCTGCATATTCCACAAATGTAATATTAATCCGAATGTCAAGAAATGTTTAAGGTTGACTTCCCCAAGTAAGCAAAGGTAGCCTGTGCTGCCTCAAAATGTGTCATGACTTAAGCGTACCTATGACCTTGGCTTCCTCGTCAGTGAGCGTGGTGTTGAGGAAGATTTTTTTAACGCGCAATGTGTTCCCAGAAGGCATGATGATGCTGGTGGTGGGCATGGGCGGCTCGCTGTCCTTCTGCTGCAGGCTGTTGGCAATCACCAGGAAGGCTCGCAGGCCGATATTCATCCTCTGGGAGGCAGGAAATGGCAGGAAAACGCAATGGATTAACAATATATTAAAACCAACAACAACAAAAAGTTTGCCGGTGATGCTTTACCTCTGGATTAATGGTGAAGGTTTTGTGAAACTTGCCCACACAGAGGAGGTCGTAGATGATCTCCTTCATGGCAAAGTCTAATCTTTCCTAGCATTCGGAGGCACGGGCGACAATCAATTTGAAGTAAAGACACACCCAAAAATAATAATAATAATCACATTTTGTATTTTTTTTTTTAAGCTACCTGAGCAATGAACTGGATGATTCTGACAAATATGTTGAGGGGCGTGTCCCGTGGCACCACACTGCGAGAGCCTTTGGGGAAAAGTGCTGAAACAATGCTGAGTAGTCGACTAGTAGAGGGGAAAAAACGGAAAAAGAACTTTGAACTTTATACAAATGCATGCAATTTAGTCACTGGTTAAAACATCAGAGCAGCGACCTTCACATTTTGTGTGTGTGTGTGTGTGTGTGTGTGTGTGTGTCTGTGTGTGGCATGGTGTGGGGACTTAAAATCAATGTCAGGACTGACCTCTGCGTGACAGTGTTGCTCTCACACTTGAGCCTGATAATGTACACCCACAACAGCCTGTACAGTGACTCCAAAGCCACACGGGACATTTTGGGGTCTTTGTTCTGGTGGAGTAAAAACAGAAGCGTGTGGGCAACCAAATTTCAGCTCACATTTAGGTTGGATTCATACTGCAGGTCCAAGTACTCGTTTCTGATTTCATGCCAAATTCAGAATCATTTTCTATTTACATGTCCATTTTAACTACTGCTCTCGTGTAGATTTGTATTAACTACATGTTTCAAAACAATTACTCAAGGTTCAAAATATTTTTTGTTCTTTGATGAGCAGCTTCGCTAATCAATTACTTCATTTGAGTAGCAACTTTCTAATTCTGGGGAGCACTTTTTTTTTTTTGCCAGTTATCCCACGGAACTGAAGCAACAGTTTTATGAAGGAAAAAAGAGGCGGGACATAAATGTTATTTAGACTGTGACAAAAATCTGACAAAATTTGGATAAATATCAGCCAAAAAACATTATAAAATGAACCTAGTGGAAAACCAGGCAAAAAAACTAACAAAAGTCCAAGAAAAACTAACAAAAATATGACAAAAATCAGAAAACGAAAACATGACAACAGCTTCGTGAGAGAGACTATATTACATTCCATCTTGTGTACAAATTTGGTTGATGGCACAAAACATTACCAATATCTGACAAAAAATTTACAAATATACAGCAATATGTGATAAATAATATAAAAACTTAAACCTCATTTTCAACATGTATTCATATTCATAACCTTGCGTACAGCTGCCGAATTACGTGTGAAACTCTGGCTTGACAAACATTACAAAAAAGGAGTGACAGCATCAGCGTCAAACATTTAAGCATAACTAAACCCCAATAAATGCTTTTCCGCAGGAGCCCGGCTAATCCGACTCGAAAGCTTGCAGACGGACGCAGCGCAAGAGATCAGAGATCGGAACGCGCATGACTAAACTCATCATTGCGCTTTCATGCGCATATTTCCACTGCAAATGTCAACCTGGTTTGGCAAACAGCAGGATGGGAGGATTTGTAATGCAAGTCATAAGGACAGATCTTTTTTTTTTTGCTTAGCCTCTGCAAAACAAAAGGAGCAGTGAAAAATGCAGAAGTCCAGATAAAAACAAAAGTTTTTCTATTTCCCCTAATTTAATAGAATTATTTTTAAATTGTTTTGTAAACTTAAAAAAAAAAGATAAAAAGCTTGATTTTTATACTGCCAATCCCAGTTTAAGTTTCCCATCAAGCTCATCATGAGATAAAGAGAA
The DNA here is from genome assembly GCF_051991255.1 of Vanacampus margaritifer. Taxonomy (NCBI): domain Eukaryota; kingdom Metazoa; phylum Chordata; class Actinopteri; order Syngnathiformes; family Syngnathidae; genus Vanacampus; species Vanacampus margaritifer. The sequence goes on from NC_135444.1 coordinate 23,500,350, forward strand.
TGACATATTTTGTATTTAACTTAACTACATAACTTTGCCTAACAAAAAGTCCGCTACCTTAATGCTAGCACACAATGCAAAATGCCATAAACTAGCAGACATTGCAATATTATAACCCTTGAATCAATGGATATTTCAACACAAATGGTGCAGCCACACATACCATCACTATAATCATTCTGACAGGTATACATTCTTTATCCTCTATAGGAAAATTTATTCAAACTCAATAAGAAACATGGCATATCCATCAGTCCACAAATGAGAAATTAAAGTAGACTTCGCTCAAACCCTGATACATAACATACTTGACAAAACAATCATCAATGCAAACCAGCACGACAACAACAACTTTTCCTCATGCTTTCGATTTGGAAGCTGCGGAAAGCCCCGTCCTAGTAACAAACGCCTTCACCGGACGGGCAGATGCGTGACGTCACAACGGCACCAAACAACTCACCTGCAGCGTCTCAATCTGCTTTCGGATGCTGTTGTTAGACGGCATCTGGGGCGGTGGATGTGGAAAAAAAAGGGGGGGGGGTAAAATGACAGCAGGCAAAGAATGAAGGTTGGTGGGGAGAGTAAGCACAAAGACACATAAAACATGCGAGTTATAAACAAAAAAAATAGAAGAAAACACAAAACCTCACATGCTATTATCAGACGCAAAAAATGTTAGGAATATTCAGCTTTCGGGTGACATTTCAGGATGAACCTAAAAGACACTTTTGTATAACTTGATGTTTTCTAACAATGAGCTAAATGGCAGGATTAAGGAAAATTTTGATCCATCCAAAATTTACTACTGATGACACTCCGATTAGGGCTGCAGCAACCAATTATCACATCAATTTATCCAAGAAAAATTGATTTTGCATTTTTAAAAAGCATAACATGCATGTATTTTTGTTCACTTGGATTGCCATTCTCACATTCTACTGTAATATCTGTGACTTTGAGTTTGAAAAGGTGGCCTGGTGAGTGACTTGGGCGTCAGCGAATGAGAGGGTACCGTTGCCTAACTGTTAACTGGCTGTAATTGACTCCGTGTGAGTGGTCAACATCAGCGCTAGTGTGTAATTGTGCTTTTTACGTTAGCTTTCTTAGCGTTTGTTCATTATAAAGAATTGACAATGCACTGGTGACGTTTGACTCCATTTGACCAATCAAAAAGAGCCAAAAAGTCGCATGACTGCATATAAAGTCTCTATGGCCTCACGCAGAAGAAAAGTTTGCAAATTGATTTTGTTTTTCTGGCAAAACCAACAGAGAAAACAAAATGGCTATTTAATGTTAATCCTTTTTGCATTGTTTCAGATAGTCATATTGCTGGCCAACATATGAATTTTTACTGTATATAGTTGATGGCTCATGTTTTGATTTAAAAAAATAAAATCAATCTGAAGTTACTGACCATTTTCCCCCACTGGCTACATAAAAAGTACTGAAACAGTTGACAGTTGTACTTGCAAAAGTTTCAGCTCAAATTACATGCTGAAGCACATTTTAGGTTCATCCTGAAATTTCACCCCCCCAAAGTCAAATATAGCAAATATAGCTTTTTATTAGTGTACAGTGCATCCAAAAAGTATTCACAATGTTTTACACCTTTTTTTTTGTTATGTTACAGGCAGCATGATCCCAAAATGGAATAAATACGTTGCACCCACAATGCTTCAATGTTTTCGGATGATGGAGGCCACCAAGCTCATCTGAATCACCTAAGCTAAATTTTAGCTTCATGGCAAAGGCTGTGAGTGTGAATACAATATTTATATAAATGTGATTTCATAGTAGTTGCTTTTAATATATTTGCAAAAAAATAAAAAATAAAGAAACAGGTATTTTTTCATACATTGTCAGTATGTATGGGGTGCCGGGTGCAGACTTTTGGAGGAACAAAATTAATTTAATCTATTCTGGAATTAGGCTGTAACATAACAAAATGTGGAAAACGTGAAGAGTGGTGAATGATTTCCCACTGCATTGTCTGTTACATAATTCTAAGAGCTGTGAAATAAATAAATAAATAAATAAATAATGTGTTGATGATGCGCAATTTAAGTCGCATGAAGAGACAATACAAGACAGAGCGGAGGTGATGTGAACACACAGGGAGCGGGAATTTTCAGTTACAGTGGAACACCCCAAGTCGGACAACTGTAGAGTTTAAACCCCAAGTTTGCCTCATAGAAAACTTTTATACTCAAGGGCCAACTGGATTTTTAAAATGGTGGGCCATGTTGTATTGTTGATGAGGTTAAAAAGCGTATGTAAAAAAAGTTGATTTTATAAATGTGATTAAAATAGAGTAATAAGTCAATATGTATAACAATGTAACATTTAGGCTCTAACTGGTTGATTGATAAAGTTAAAATGATCCTTAAATAACTGCCTGTTAAGTTGTTGTTGTTTTTTTATGTCAGATTAATTCAGTTGACATTATTTCATGTGGGGATTTATTTTTATTAAATGACCTTGAACTTGGGAGTCAAGTCGCGTGTTGTGTTTTGGACATTTGAGGTTCCACTGTATGTTAAGAAAAAGAAAAAAAGAAATTGTGGTTGAAAGAAAAGGCAAACTTTTCCCCCTTCAAAAGTGATTCTGCATTTTTGAAAAGATCCACGTGTCCCATCTTAACCCTGTGGCAAATTTAAATCTGTACAGAACCATCATGGCAAACAAATAGCAAATGCTCGATACTGATAAGGGTGTGGGAGGAGGCCGGTGGGAAGGCAATTACTACTCGGCCCATGTGTTATTTTATACGGAGCTGTTGAGTTTTTGACAAATGAGCCCTTTGTTCTCTGTGAGATCCTTGTCTGGCGTTCCCAGCAAAAGCAAAATGCCTCCCTCCATCCTGGCATGCAAACACAATGGCCGCCCCAATGCTCTCATGTGTTTGGCACGGTGCGAAGAGTTGATGTATTGGGAAAAGAAAACCTGACACTTTACTCCTAATAACAAAACTGCAGACTTTGGCCAGTTTTGACGGGGTGGTCCTGTCTCATGCAAATGTGTCTCTGCTCAACCCCGACCACTTGTACTGCTGGACCAATTCCGAGTACTGTACACCTTTCGTTACCATAATGGGATGGCGCTACTAAGAGCCCAGAGTAGAACCAAAACATGAGTGTCCATAAATACAGTATGGACAATAACTGAAATGCCACATGGTTAAAACAAACAGTGAGAAAAGAAAATTCATTCAAATAATGACAACTGTAAAAATTATGCCAAATCATGAATCAGAATCAATTATTGTTAATTAGAGGCCATCTACTACAAATCACAGTGGTGGCACACACCAAACCGACGCACATGGCAACCACCAAACAATTTTCACAAGGATCAATCAAGGTAAGAGTGGGAACAAGAGTCATTGAGTCGGCTCATTCTGTCGATTGGAAGGTGATAAGGGAGGAGGAGAACTGATTTCATTGATTTCTGAGGAGGCATTCACAGACCTGAGTAAAAACAGCATTTGGAAATATCATTTCAGGTAGAAAAATGTACGACATTATGGTGCAAAGTTAAAGAATTTCATCACCAATGAAAAGGTGGTTAAGTGTACACACTTACTGATAATTTGAGTCTTTTGTAACCCCGCTGATTTAAATCAGGAAGACATAAATCTTGGATGTCTCTAAAAGATCATCCTGTGGTGAGGGTGTGTTAAAAGTGTTCCACAGCCGCCAAATACGCTTATGAATGTGAGATTTCATTGTGTGAGGTGTGTTGTGTTCATCATCTTTACTATACCACACTACTGGATAAGAGCAGGAAAAACACATAGGAATGGTGAACTCTCACATAAAACCAAAACAAAAAAACAATTACAATTTTAGAAATCTGTGAATACATACATGCCACTTTAGCCATTTGATGAAGTTAACCAGGAAACATACATACTAATTTGACAAAATTTTAGCCTTTTTCCTCCTTTCAAAATAAAGTCAGCAAAGGCCCAGTTGTTGGATGTTTGTAAAAGATTATCACTAACGATTTTCCAGTGGTGTGAAGTGACATGACGACAGTGGGCTCTCTCCCATTTTAAAAATCAGCTAATATGTTGAAAATCGTTAAATGTGTACCCCGCTTTAGCTGTCATGAGTCGCTGTATTTAAATCACTTTTTTTCCCCACCCTGTGAACAGAGAGCATATTATCAGGCAACGCAATCAAGCGCTATTCCCGTCCAGATCTGCCGCTTGACAATGAGAGGGACAGAACATTATGATCTCCAAGACGGAACCACAGGGAACACCGGTCACAACCAAGGCGGCTTCTAATTCAATCGGCAGCAACAAGTTACCCATCACAAGAATGAAAGAAAAGCAGTCACGCTGTTGGTTTCGATCACCAAAATAGTAGCGCGGGATTACGCAACGCCAGTCATGAGGACTCAAAAGTCAATTAAGGCATTGTCCAGCCCAGCCAGTGCACTCCATACAGTCCTTGTGAGCTGTACGTGTCGCAAAACCTCGGGGCGTTACCTTTAGGTGCGAGAGGCAGTTCTGCAGGAAGATGTGCCAGTTGTTGAGGAAGAACTGTTTCTGGCTGACGCACAGCAAGCAGGTCACCAAGGGATACAGGGCCTGAACAAGCGAAAAACAGGGAGTCAGTACTAACGCGCGTGACAAGTATTACCTGGACAAAAGTTTGACAAGTCTACCTTGAGAAAATTTGGCACCCCTGGTTGAATGACTTGATTTCAGGCCTAAAGCACAGGTCTTGCTAGTTACGACCAGTGCCACTAGAGTCAGTTAAACCTCACTAGTAAATGACTGTGCCATATTAGTAACACTACTAAGCCCAATTAGTAGGCTTGCGCCACTCACTAGTAGCATCAAAATACCCAAAACATTGGCCTACAAGAGCACACAAATGTCAAAGTAGTAGAAAAAAAGATTACAGATCAACTAGATTTACTGCAGATGTGGTTATGCTATAATTACGCGCTTTGGTGCTGCTGTTTTGGTGTGCAACACAAGTCTGTAATGTCCACATATGAATAAGAGCATCTGTGAACAAGGATATTTTACAGTTTTGTTACTATTTCAGAAAATATGGGGTTCAATTTTATACAGATACGGTTATAGGTTTTGGTTAGCAACAGAGCTCTACAATGTCATGAGCCTAATAACATAATTGCCTACCATCCCGTAACTTAACCGGGGCTCGGTGACGGGTTGCCCCTCCTCCACTATACAAGAACATGAGCACCTTTGTTTGCATCAGCGATTATCTAGTGTAAATGTAACGTGCCATTAGAGAGAGAAAAAAAAAAAGAGTAATGATGATGATGATATGTTGAGCAAGACTGCCGAATGAACAAGACTGAGCTCTCAAAATGGGGGGAAAAAAAGCCTGCTATGTCTACACCTCAAAAATGCATCTTCCCTTTGGATAGTCCGCTGGCATGGCCTCTTTAAAGTGCCTCATTGTTGGCCATGAGTGTACACAGAGAAAAGGGGTAGAGGATGGGGAGAAGGGGCAATCCCCCCAAAAATGGACTATAGACATTATCTTATATATTTTCGATGAAAGTTAGACGTATTGACCAAAGAGTGCTTCTTTCTGGAGCTAAGGTCAAACGTGGTCTGGTACAGCTTCTCCACAAAGTTCTTCAGGCACGGGACGTTGACTTCATTTTTCACCGCCTGGAGGACAAAGACAAAAACTTATTACCCGGAGACGGACTCCAAAATAACACAATTACGCTCAGCGAGGCAACAAAGGCGGGGAAACTGGCTTCACTCACGGCTGCAACTGGGATGAGGATCTCCACAAAAAGGCCGGCAAGAGCGTGTTTTATGTCCTTGTCCTTGACTTCCAGGAAGTACTGGGCACACTCCTAAAAAGAACGTTAGGTCACACTTTAAAGAAGTCCTGACCACGCATGAGGATAGACTTGAACATGCGGCATTCAGCCAATGAGAAGGCCCAATTTCCATCGTTCCTGCACAAACTAACAATTGGGGTCCTCACACTATTTCTTCACACATGCTTAAAAAAAATAACGCTCAAAACTAAGACAACTAATCAACATGTGTCATAGGTAGGTTTATCGTTTTATGTTATTTATTTTTATATTTGGATGATAGTTGGCAAAAAGTAAAATGCATGTGAAGGTCTACTCACGCACTCGTACGACAGTTCAGAATGTTAAAAATGTTCCTTAAAACAGTCCTTACATTAAAAAAAAAAAAAGCGTTCACAATTGACAGCTTATTTATAGTTGAATTGATCCCTATTGGGGAAAAGGTTTTGACTGTGGCATTTTATAATCTTGGTGTAAAATAAAGCTATTTAACGGCCATGCGGTTTGAACTCAGCGCCGTTACAAAACCGAGGCGGGATGAAACGAGGACATAAACCACTGCACGCTTCATTAAAGGCGCTTACGAGGCAACAAGTAATGCTTTGCGAAGAGATGAATGGGAAAGGGAATCTTATGAAGACATGCGCGTACTGCTCGGCAAAACCTTTGGCAGTTATTCATCGGGTTTTATGAGGTGCTACCGGCTTTGAACAGAGCAGTAAAATCATAAAAAAAAATAATAACGTCTGGTGCGATTTAGCAAACAATCTTATCAGCCGATTGTTATTATGACAAACGTTTATAGGTGTGTCCTGCGTGAGGAAAGCCGTTGGAGCATATCCTTGACGTCCTGCTTAAGCTCCATGTACGAAAGAAAGAAAGCCTCTTTGTCTTTGCTAGTAGGACAAATTTGGCATACGAGTAAAGACAAACTACATTAACTCATTCCCTGCTGTGGATGTTTATGTTTATCAACTGGTCAAAAGATGGCAAGAGTTCATGGCGTGAATGAGGAACACCATGTAAAAAAAAGCACAGACATTGGAATCAAAAGTGTGTAATTCACCTGCATGAACAGAAAGGACGCCTCAAAATCCTCCACGGGATACATTTTGACCCGGAAGAACTTCATCCCCATGATGAGACTGATGATGCACTGCACTATGTAGGGACTCTGCTCTTTTTTCCGGAGCTCATCCAGCTCTGTGTTGAACTTTTTCGTCACCGCTAAAAACCTACGAACACACACAGGCAATAAGATTATAATAGTTCAGAATATTTTAATGCAATTTCGCTTTGATTTTTTTTTTCTCCAAATGTAGTTTGTTCTAATTAGTTTTAGAAAGGGTTTTCTACTTTTGATTAGGTTTTTTGTTTGATTTTTATCAGTTTTTTTTGTTTCGTAAAATGTGGTATTTGTGAGATTACAAAGTTTTATGTCATAAAAAAAAAATGCATTCAGTTAGGACTTGTAAACAACTATCCACAAATCACATGAAAAAGACATTGTTGATGCATATACCCATCGGTGTCCTAATTTAACCTAACTTAGTTTTGATTCAATTTTTTTTAAATTATTCCTCAGTGTTGCTCTTTGTATCTATTTCAACTTTGTTAGTTGTTTTTATACGATTAGTATACAGTATACCGGTATGTCTTGTTGCTGTGACCATGTCATTTCCCTCAATATAGTCTGTCTTTCTGTGCAGTAAAGTGCAGTACTATTTACAATACTGCTATAATTGCTAGCAGCAATTTGTTATAATTATACCGGTAGTTTGCTTGAATTATTTATATATATATTTTTATTAAGATCATGCCATTTCAGTTTTTATTCTTATTTCAATATCTATTTAAAACAGTGAAAATGTTCCTTCAATGTTCGTTTTGCTTATTTTGTTTCTTTTCATTTATTATAATTCCCTTGCACTGGCAGTGATTCGCACGATGTGTCACGTGTAAGACAAACATAAAAAAAAAGACTAACTTTGACTGTGTGAGAACTCCAATGACCTCGGCATACAAGTCCGCGATGATGTGCACATTGCCCGTGTTGGGGCCACAGTATCTGCAAAGAAAAAAGTATCAGCCAATCACGTTATTTAAAACAATTATACAAAATAAAAAAATAGCTATTTGCTTGCTTTAGACTGTTTTTGGACACTCCCAGTTAAGGGTTATTTTAAAGCTAAACAAAACAGAATTTACAGGTGCAAAGCTTCGTTGTGATGGTCTGCATTTCATCATCAATTTACGTTGCACGGTATTTATCACCGTACAATATTCCCTGGTGGCCAAGACGTGCATGCCAGAATCAACATCACATACTGTGTAAATCTTCACATTGCTTTAATTATGTTATTACCTCATGTTTTTGCACTTTACCAACTCTGCTGTATGTAAACGAAGTTTTGTTGTTCCCTTGTGACAATGACGCTAAATATTCTGAAGGTACAATACCGTAGAGTGCAATTTTACTTCATCTGAATCATGTTGCGAACGTTTTAGTTGATGATTTTTGGAGCATTAGAATGGATGAATTGGATTTCCATTCACTTCCACACGGAAAGATGACTTAAGATACAAGTGTTTTGAGTCACAAGCGTGGTCATGGAACAATTAAAGTCAAATTTATAGAGCACATAAAAAAAAAACAACTGCAGCTGAGACAAAGTGGTGTACATGAATACAAATCGAACGTGGGACAATTAAACACAATTAAAAACAATAAAGACAAACAATACAAGGTCAGACTCATGCTGTCTTCAAAGTCAATGAACGCAAATGTGGTTGTGTTTACTTACCCCTCTTTGTGTTTAAAGTGCTTAAATGCCAGGTTTAGAACTTCGTGTACTAAAGCGTCTGGCACTGGATGAAGAGGAATCTGTGACAAACACAAACCAATTACTCTTATTAGTCAGCAGTGGTACATTTTTCATTCTTTTTTTTTTCGCATTGCGACATTTCATTTCCTCCGGGGGCCAAGGGCAAGTTAGAGCCGGTCTCCCGGGGGTACGGCTTTGGGAATGTTGCTTCAAAATGTGGACGGTCCCCTTTGGCCACGCACCAAGGCTGCAAATGGTGGAAGTGTTGATTTATGAGGCGGCCCCTGTGGCTAAAGGTCTCAATGACAACAGTACCGCACATTCCTAAAACAATTACACTTTTAAATGAGAGGAAAAACACAACTTTCTGTGAGCTATTCATAGATGAAAATAATAATGAGGGATAATGCATATGCACCAAAGTGACTCAGTTGAGGAATTTGTATTTTTCTAAACTTCCTGCAAAGCAGCGTTCAAAGCGGCAACAATAGCTCACCCGTTTGAGAACTTCCACCGACACCAGGCAAAACATGAAATCTATGGCTAAATCCCTCCGCTCGAGAAGGTAGTCTTTATCTCGGTGCTGCTCATCTCTGCAAAAACAAAAACAACAAAAGAGAGTCATGAGAGGGAAATACTGCAGAAACGAAAACGTGATCAACTTCAACGAGGCATCGCTCACCCTTTGGATTTTGTGCTGGAACGAGGCCTGTACTCGTACGACTCGTCTTCGGTGCCGCTCTGCCGCCGGTACCAGTCGAACAGAGTACGCAGCAGGGAGGGCAAACAGTGTTCGGCTATGGAGCTCATAGAGCTTATTAACTGGAAAAGCAGAGCAAAAAAATGAATACAAATCATCACAACCCACAAATAACAGTCCAAATGCAGCCAGCCGTATCCATCTCATGGGCTGGCCGTTTTGCCACTGCCATTTTCTGGGCTCAGGTAGCGACCAATCACGGCTCAGCTTCAGAAAACAGGTGAGCAAACTCTGATGTCATTTTCACACGACAGCAAGTGGCAAAATGGCCACTCCCCGAGATGGATAAGAACAGCTTAACTCATATCCAGTAAAACAGCCGAGAGCAAAGGGAGTTGCTTCAGGGAAAATGGCTGCCAGTGAATGAGTTAATACGAGTGACACTACAGGACAAACTACATGTGCAAAAAAACTCCCAGGAGAAACGAAAACTCGAATGCTTATGTGACAACAAACACGCGACAGTTAAATGTTTTGAACGTGGCAGGCGTTGGTCAGCGGGCATGCAGGGCGTCGCCTGTGGACGACGGCCAGCGGAGTTACGCAAGTGGCACGCCCACCGCTGCCCCTCGTGGCGCCAGGCAGCCACACACACACACACACAAGTGCCCTGAAACAGACAGATACATAGGCGACACAGAAAGACACAAACAGAAACAGACACGACACACAAAGACAACACGCACACAAACAAACACAGAAACACGCACACACACACACGCGCACGCACACACGGCAGCAGCCAGTGGCAGATTTAGTGGCGAGGATGACACAGCGCTTCCACGCAGGCCCGACTTTCCCTCGCCATATATTCTCCTCATCGGCCTCGTGTTGTTGTGAACAAAGCTCTGCAGCGGGTCCCATTGTACACAAGATGGGCCGTTGAATGGGCCATTGATTGGCCACAAGTGGGGGGGATTCAAATACTGCGCACAAAGTGCAGTATGGAACTTGGCAGCTGACTGGCTTGGGGAGGGGGGGAAAGGGGGGGACGGGGGGGCCATATTCACACTGCCGCACTGACCTGGTCAAACTGTGCATCCTCCCCTCTCTGGAGAGAACGGGACAGAGGTTTCTCCTGAGGGAGGAAAAGATTAAAATATCAAGCAAGTGATACAGTAGGATAATCACAGTATCCTTTACTGTGCAAAAAACCTTAGCTGAGAAGGTGATCACAATTCTCACCTCAAAATTTTTAGCATTAAGAGATTTAACTTGATCGCATTTTTCTCCGCTTTATTCCCAACACTTCTGATAGAATGATATTTTCACCTGTATAACATCTAGAGAACATAAAAAATGCATCTTAAATAAGTCATTATGCCTTTATCATTGGTCATAAAAGTTAAGATGTAATGTTTTATTAACTAGCTGTTCACTTTTTTAAACAAGTATGACTGTTAACAGCAGGAGTTCTGTAATACTGTATTGCTTGCATTTATCGTTTTATTGTATAGATTTACAATTACTCTTCTAGCTCTATTATTAATTACTTGTTCTTAGTTTAGTTCACTAAATATTTGGTTTATTGGAAGAAAAAAAAACGTTTTAAAAAGCATTTTTTTCCCTCTGTACTGGTGTATATTACGGTCCTCTGATTTGCTGAGTGGATAATAAATATTCAAAACATACCAATAAGTGTAAATGCTTTTAAACCCGGTTTAAAAAAAACGACTTGTTTCCTATAACTATGAATAAGATTTTTGATGTTTTAACAATTTGATAGTTATTTTATGAAATTAAAGTATAATTAATGATAATTTCATTCAAAACTAAGAATGAATCATTCTTCATTCATTTCTTTTATTCAGCAACTTAGAGTGAGGAAGCGCTCGTCCCAAATGATGCGGCGGAGGACAATCAGTGCAGCGTGTTAAGTATGAATCCACGCACATAAACCTAACGAGCTTCCCGCTCACGTCTCCAGCATTTATGAGGTGGCGGCGAGGTCGCTGAGAGGTCACTCACCAGCGGTTCGGCCATCACCATCTCGATCTTCTTCTCGGCCAGCACGGCGAACTCGGCGAACAGGCTCTTGATGACGAACTCCCCGGGCTTGAGCTCGGGGTCGATGGTGATGATGGACATGGCCGCGAGGTTGTGTTTTTCCCACGGAAGGGGAGTCGCCAAGGCGGGGGCGCGCCGTCTACTCACGCTGCTGCTGCTGACCGGCGCGGAAGCTATGGGACAAAAGGCAGAGGTCGGGGGTAAGTGAAAGATGGACTTGTCAGACGGGGACAAAAATAAGGTAGGGAAAGTTGTAGATCTAGACATCTTTGGGATGAGAATATTGGTGTGTCAAAAAAAAAACAAAAATAAATAAATGTTTTTTAGTTATTAAGCTACCTTTGAACGGGGCTCACCATGACTGAACACAGGTGTGCATTTTGCATGTAGCTCAAATCATTTGCCTGGCTTGCGTGCAAACAAATAATTGTTCAGAGCATTTGGGTATCAGGTGAGTGTTTCTGGTAGTAAAATGTTGTCATTTGACTCAATCGCATTGCAAGCAAGCCTTTTAGGTCAAAGACCGGTGAAATGAATTTACATGCGATAACACTGTAATGAAACGCCGACAAAGGCCCACACGCTCCATGACCCGAGCGAAAATAGCAAAAGCGGCCATTTCCCATTCAAAATGCTTGAAGAAAATGGCACTAACCCCCGTGAAACGCATCGTCACGCAGCCAGTTCACAGTCAAAACTTTGAATGGTGTGTATGAGAATGATGTGCGGGCCGTAAGCACAACTTGCAGTCTGGGCCCACAATGGCTGCGAGTGTGGCCATGGAAGCCGGCGGTGGCGACAACAAGGACGCCTTTACCTCATCTTCCCCTCACAGGAAGAGTCTGCTTCTCCGTTTCTGCCTTCTTGTCTTGAGGTGAAAAGGTTCCCTTCACAAGCGTGTAAAACATGACATTGTTTTTCTAAAAAAAATCCCACTTTGCATCCGCCTCTTCAATTTTTGTTCAAGTTTTGTCATAGTATTCAAAGTTTTTTGTGTGTGGGTATTTTTAAATCAGCATTTTGTTAATTTTTTTTTGGGGGGGGGGGGGGGAGATTTTTGCCTGTAGCCTACTTTGCCATAATAAATCTAAGTTTCAGTCAGAAAGTTACAACAACAAAAAATCCAGATTTTTGTCCAAGCTGTCATATTTTTGCAATTCTTTTGTTGTATTTTATTTTTGTCGGTCTTTATTTTATGCTACATTTTTGTACAAGTTTGTATGTTTTGTTTACACATTTTTGTAATATTATTCCACTTGTTTCTTTACTATTTTATCTGTTTTTGTCAAATTTTTAAGTTCTTTTAAAATGTTTCTTCAGGTTTTGACAATTGGACAGTATTCCTATGTATTGTGAGTTTGTCATATTTTTGGCTTGCATTTTGTCAGATTTTTTTATTATTATTATTTTATTTTTTTTTGTCAGTTTTTATATTTTTGTCTTCTTAGATCTCTTGTCAGTTTTTTTTGTACTGTTCTGTAAATATTTGTGTCAACATGGACAGCTACTACTGTAGGACCACACAAATATGGCTGGGGTGACCAGTGACCATTAATTATACAAATCAAAACTTGAATTGACTCAAGGGAGAAGGCAGAAATTCCGAAAATTCCGAAATGTAACCAAATTGTTGACATCCCACCTGGCTTGCTCAGAAAGACGTTTTGGGAAATGAACAACTCTACTCTCTCTCTTGGTTTGTTGAGCACATTGTGGCGCCAGTAGTGTGTCTTAGTGTGCGGCGGTCATGCTGTCCTGCAGCACAGAGAGTCTTTCAAGCCTTCCTCGTCTTTGTTTACTGTACTGAGATGATGTCACGTGGCCTGGCCTCGACCCTCATAACCAATCAACGCTGTGGGCATCCTAATCTTCTTTCTCCCGCCAATGCTGCACTTGTCAACATCAACAAAGAAGAAAAACAACAAAAGCGTGCCGATGGGCCCACCCCCTCCCCTCACAAGTTGTTCTGTCTAGGGCATGCCAGTCATTTGTGGCATTCCAAACTTCCATTCTTTTCCAAGGATGACCTCCAATGGACTGGGAAAAATGACAAATGTACATTTTGTGGTGGACTTTTCAGCAAATTCTCAGTTCTGCTTTAGTCCCGTCAGCGGCATGTCCATTACACTTTATCAGCTGCCAAGTAATGAGTGTTAGTAGTCACAAGAATCATTCAAACAAATTCAGGGACTACAAAGTATTCCAGAGCCGTATTCAAAACCTTCAGGGGTAAAATATTCACAGTATTATACCAGAGCTATTAATTGTTTTTACTTTGAACATAATGAATCATGTCTTTATTTTCACACCACTTCCCAAAAAAGAACACAAACCATTTATGTCAAACTAGGGAAAAAAAGTACTTGCACTTTCCTAAAAAGAAGACAAACAGACCATTCTGCGCTTTCCTAAAAAGACAAAGTATCAATGTGGCACAAGAGCTATTGATGTTACATCTTCCTAAAAAGAGAAACTAGTGATGTATCCTAAAAAATATTTGTATTAATTTATCTCATTAAATAATTAATAAATTGGTTTATTTTATTAATCACAATAAGTCATTAGTGGAAAAAATGCATTTAACAATTAAGTATTTATTTAATTGATTGGTTAACTAATTATATTAATGTTAATTATTAATAATACAATTTAAAATGTAATAACATGAACTTAAGTTTTTGTGATTTTTGGAAAATGTGCAACATGGTTTGCTTTCTTTTTAGGAAACGCGGTATGGTGCAAGGTGAAATTCAAGACACTTTAAAAGTTTATGCTCAACTAGATTTCCATAAAACTGGTATCGGAGTGTCCCGAAGATCTTGCTCCCTAAAAATACGACGCAAGCCAACTGGCAAGCTGCATGAAAACATGTTTTGTTTTGGATTTTATTTGGGGTTTTGTTACACTATGTTGCTCAATGTACACGAGCCCCGCTTTTCACTTAAGAAACACGATTACACAACTATTAGTGACTCCACCTTGTCACAGTTCAAATGAAATGAAAAAAGAAAAAAGGAAAAAAAAACTCCCGGCGGCCTGCTCACTTCCACTGTCAGGACAACCAGCAATAACAGCACAATCACACATACGGCTGGAATGCAGAGCAGAGAGCACCCCCCCCCCCTTTTTTTTTTTTAACCAGACAAAAGACCTGCTGCTGTTGATGTGGCATGGCAGTGCCAAATGTGTTATTGTGTCCCAACACGCTCTGGCTGTGACAAGTTACAGCTAAAACACAGATAATCCAGGACTTTTTTTTTTTTCTGGTTGTTGACTGATGAGCTATTAACAACCCACGATACTGACACGTAAGAACAAGATTCAGTACTTTAACTAGTGGTGAAGTACAAAAAAAAAAATTGAGGCGGGGAGAGGATATCAGAAAGAGCATGAAAGAAAGGTGCTGTGATCGGCTTTCTGATTTGAAGATGATCTCGTTTGTGTTGATGAGGAACTGGCAAGCAAAGTAGGGGACACGGGGAGGGTTGGGACAGTATGAAAGAGTGGAGAATGGCCTGCTTGTTGCACTATTGATCACAATGCAGTTTTGTTTGGGAGTCATACAGGTACGGACAACTACGGCAACAAGCCGTCACTCATGGATATCAGTGCGGCACGGAAAATAAACTTGCGCTGCGCAAAAGCAAACTCTAGCTGCAATTAAACAGCCTCTCTCAGCCAGGATATTTAGATTGAGCCAAGCAATAATAAATGTCATTGTGTTTTTATAGCATAACGTTTCCCATTGTTCAAGCTGAACACTTTCCGAAAAAGAAGATGAACTACTAATGCAACATCAAGTTTGTCGATGATGTAATTTCCTAAATTTGCGCCCTCATTATGGAAAAGAAATTAGCGGGAAACCCGGTGCGGTAACATTAAAACACCTGCGGCTTATAGTCAGGTGTGCCTAATAGTCCAGAAATTACTGTACTTCACATCGTAGCAAAGTGTAATTTCTTCAGTTTTGTCAAATGAAAACACACAATAAAATATTTACATGTTGAGAGATACTGTATGCAAAATATGTGTATGTAACAGACGATAGCAGTAATGTTTGGAAGCTTCGTACCATACGAAAACAACAAGTTCTGTCCAATCGGGTTGTGACTTTATGCCTGTGCAACTGTTGGTTTCACACATACAGCAGGCTAAATCTATACCATACTGTAGCTGCATGCTAATTACACTTGTGTGACACTGCGCTCTGCAGTAATGGCACAAAAATGATGAGTCATCAGTGTGCTTAAAGCTCCATTGAAAGGTCATTATTGTGCAGTATATGTATGCCTCCGGGGGCATTAATGCGCAACGCTGCATGATAGCACGTATGGACTGAATCATACTATCAACGTCTAGTAACAAAGATGACACAATAGACCTATGTGGTGCTTTGGTCCCAATTCATGAGTGTGGAGCAGAGCAAAAACATTCCGTTTAGAGACTCGCAGCTGAGATTGGCGACTGAGGTTGCACGCTTACAGCAAATCTCTGGCGCAATAAAACGGCGCAAGTGTCTCCATTTGTCCATAATCTATGGGGCAGATTGTGGATTGAGTGCCTTTTGGATTTCTTGGAGTAAACCCGGGAAGCTAATAACGGGACAGAGGCGGAAGACGGATCGATAGTCAGGAAACATTAGCTGCCCCAGAGGGGATGGAGAGCAGGGTTATAAAAGCAGGCGTTGGGTTGGGTGGAGCGTGGGGGGGGGGGGGGGGGGGAATTAAGGGACTGAGATTTGCGTTGAGTGCTACTCAATGAAGCAGACAAAGTAGATTTGGGTGGTAAAACAGAGTTGACAGTGACAGAAAGTAGCATTAGCATTTCTACTTCCTGGTAACTGATAAGTAGGCACTGGCCCACGGGCTGGTGTCAGATTTTGATGGTATGATGACCTCGAACCAAAATAGTATATTTGATGTATTATTCGACATGTTTGGGTAAATCAATTTTTAAACACGTTATTAGTAAATATAGAAAGAAAAACAAGGGAACTTTTATAAATATAATCAAACTGTAGTACGACAGCCAAAGTAGTTATTTCTCAGAAAACAAGTAGCTATTTGTCTTCTCTTCTCTGCCAAAGCGTAAATGAACCAATGCTAGCTATATTAGTTAGTAGCTGGTTATCTGACTTGATTGACTGGGTTGTTGATTTTGTTTCAAGTCATTCGCCACAGGAAAAATACCAAGGACTGACCCTCTATAAAGTAATTACCAGAGTAGCAACGGTTAGCCTAGCTGTAACTATTACTATTCTTTCTTCTTCTTTGTATTTCCCATCAATATGGCTGCCCTGTGGCGCTGCACTGTCCCTACAGGTCACTCTTGCTACTGTCACGTGTGGTATTTCTCACATTTTAAAAATTGGGTTGTATGTACCCTTCTGTACAATTAGCGCGCCCAACCATTTTACAAGTAAAAAGGTGCGGAATATCACTCTCAAACACAGGATAATCGCTTAAGATTATAGTTGTCCCGATCTGATTACAAGATCGGAAATCAGAGCAGATCGCGTTATTTTCTGTCGATTGGTTTTGGCTTAAAAATATCTTCTTTTTCCTTTCTTTCTTTCTTTCTTTTAAAGTCTGGAAAAAACTGTAGCGCCAAACAGCTTGCTGAGCAGTCTCGTCGGAGTTCAAAGAACAAAAGGTTTGTAAATGTGACTTATTTAAACAGCTTACCTTCAAATATAAGACTAACAAGAGTAATCAGGGCATCCCTACTCTGGGTAATCTTTTAGAGACGACCACGAATACGGCCTTTGCAGAATGAAGGGAAAACGCTCAAATTTAGCATGATTGTCGGTATGTATGCACATCGGTAGGTGAGCAACCTGCTCTCTACGCATCAGTAGCAAGGTTTTACTGGAGGAAGTGAGAATGAAAGATGGGCTTGAAAACCCGACTATGTCTGGACTGAAGACAATCAGTCATCCTGACACTCCATTAGTAATCCTTACACAGGTTCAAGATGGGGGGGGGGCTCAATGCAACAATGCTGCGCAGATAAGATTGCGGTATGTAAACAGAAGCTACTCACAGCTGCTGCTGCTCCACGACTTGAGCAGAGATTTGATGCTGATCTCGAAGAAGACCGAATCCTGCAGGCTCAGCATGGCGGCACCGACTCAAAAGTTTGGCATGGTCCAGAAAGGCACAATTTTCGCACGGTTCTGCTCAATTTGGCTGCTCGTCACCGAAGCCATTCGTTAAATAAACAGAACTGGCGTTACCCCCCACAGGGAGCGGCCAAAAGTAGCATCCTGGGAAGAGTGGTACTAGACCCCGTAGAGAGGTGCCACCAGGTAGTTAGCTCCAAGTTTTGGGGTTGGCAGGCTAGTGAAGCAATCCACTCGAGTGCCAATCCACCGACTCCTTCATGCAGGGCATGGAATAATAATCCAGAAAGTGGCTTAAACTTGCTGTTTTAAAAAAAAAAAAAAAGGAGGTAAAAAGCAATAAAAAATAGTGCAAGGGAAGAAAATGTATTTACAACGCACTGCGATATTTCCTCTCCGCTGCTCTTCCTGTGTGTGAATGTGCCAGTACTAGCCTGCTAGTACAGCCCCCCCCTTTTCAGCTCCCCCTCGAAGCGCTCTCCCTCCCTATTCGCTCGCAGGCAGCCTCCTCCCCTTCCCAAGCATCGTTCTTTCACACAGACCAAAAGAGTGAGAGAGAGAGAGAGAGAGAGAGAGAGCGGGCGCGCTTGTTTTGACAGCAAACAGAAGGAGGCGGGAGAACAGAGACCGAAAGAGAGAGGGTGGGTTCTGTGGCAGTGATGTCATCAAAATGCTGCCGGTGTCAGAGCGGCTACTGTGCGGAACGCTGCGTTAACCCCCCTCTGGCTGCTGGCCTATGAAAAGCCACTTCCTGTCGAGCACCACGTAATACCTGATGCGTCATCGCTGACTGTTGTGGGAGGGGAAGGAACAATGGGAGGGTCGCACGTTCACAACACAACCAGCAGGGCTACGCCTTTGGAAAATAAATATATAAGACAATATGACTCTTCCAAAACAATCTAATAGGAGACATGTTATGCATTTTTGTCCACAATTTCAAACAGTTTCCAGGTGCCCAAATATAACACGAGTGGAAAATTACAGCATGTTTTGAGGGGGCGGTCCGGTCACATATGAGCCAAATGAGCCATTGCCAACCCCACCCTCATTGACTTATCAGATTCTCTTATGATGATGACTAGCACAGAGTCTAAAGAAAACAAGCATGAAATGCATAGCTAATTTTTGGGGTTAAGCCCATAAATACGGTAAAAGCATGAAATCATTTTCTGTCAAAGAGGCAGCACTTCTTCAAATCTTCAAGTTGCCCTCCGTTAGGACGGAGTTTCGTCCCCAAGCTCGTGACAAATTTGGATGGAACGCGCCGTAGACTAATTCAGGGATGCTTTGTCTGATGTCGTCAGATTTTTGTCAGAATTAGTTTTTAATCCATTTCGCCATGTTTTGTCCAGGTTGTGTCAATTATTCGACTCAGTAGTCATTTTTGTGCACATTTTCAGTTTTTGTCACGAGTGAGCTTTTTTGACGATTTTTATCTGGTTTAGTGCACCGTGGAGACAAAAAATAATAATTTAACTCTTTGACTGCCAAAAACGTTAAATAACGTTTCGTAAAATCCTATGGAGGAGTGCCAAAGACGTTAAAAGACGGGTTTTTTTCAAAACAGGTGAAACTAACCATTTTCTATTGTTGATTACTCAAAAACGGAATAAGGTAGAAACAAACTTTTTTTTTCTGATGGAAGATGAGAGTCCAATCTTGTTTTGGCAGTATGTGTGTTTCCATAGTCCAAACACATCATTTTCTATGGACCTTGAAAGATCAGTCAAAATGCTTAAAATCGGCTGGCACCCACGGCATCCCTTTTCTGAAAACGTCTGGCAGTCAAAGAGTTAAACTGAAGTCGGAACATGTTTTTGTGTAATCCATCTGACCTATGCTAGTGCAGTGGTAACGTCCTCAATGTTGGTCTAAAAAACCCTTTTAAGCCATAGATTTAAAGCAATCAAACGGAATGCATAATATAATATGTCGCTTATTAATTTTTTGGGCCATATTTTTCCCCCCAATTTTTGTCCACAGCGGTGGCATAACATAAATTTGTATGCAAGTCTAAAAATGTGTCGTCCATCACCAAGCTTTGCTATCGCAGTAGTAAAGTGATACTTAGAATAAATATTTGGATGAACAACATTTCATAAAACAATCAAAAACCTGAAGTACAGCAGTAATTAAGCATGCCTTCCTGTGCGGCGTGACTATGCATTGTTTCAAAGTTACTGCTTTTGCTTTTGACTTTGACATGATAGATCTTCAGCCAGCATAGCTGCCAAATCATGCAAGTCCAGTCCCCAGTAGCATCTACCATCTGAGGTAGCCAGAGATTGGACACCACCTGTGTGTGTGTAAAATGCTATCGACCAGTACCCCACACTCGCTAAATATGCATTTTATCCAAGACAACAAATTTTACCAGACTTTCTGCATGAATTTCAATGGCCGCCTTCACACCTGGCCAAACAGGGTAAAAACGTCTTAAAGGGTGCGAGTGTGAGAACCCCCTTATACACTTATAAACACACGCTTACGCATGACATCAGTGTTAAGCCACAGCACTATTAACAAGGCAAGGCACTCACACACACACACACACACACGCACACACTCTGTGATGCACAAAGCCTACGCATGCTGACGTCGCTCACAGGCCTAAGCAGTCATTTCCTTTTCCTTGTAAACCTGACTGCAGGAATCAATAATAGCTTCTTAATAAGTTTAGTCAGACTAGTATCGGGTAAAAGGACACTCCATGATGTACAACGGCATTTGAATGCGATTCGAAAAAAAGAAGCGTTTGATAACGCTCAGTTTTGATCGACATTCAACAATGTGTTTTTTGCACTAGTGTAGAATACAATTCTAGTTCATCGTGCGCCCATTGTCACTGAATTTTTTTTTTTTTTAATGGCTTTTTACAGTAAAGTAGTGCCTTGAGATAGGAGTGACCCAACCTTTTGAGATATAAGCTGTCATTCGGCTGATTCTTGAGATACAACTGTCAAATTAAAAGTAAAAAAAAAGAGAGAATTAAAATTGCATAGTTCACTAATTTAAGGCTAATGCTAACATCCACTAGAGGAAAGATTATTTAAGATATGATTGTTTTGAGTAACAAGCGCAGACTAAAAATGTCATATTTCATGGCACCAGTGTATTCTGTATGTTAAGAAAAGATGACAACAGCAAAACCCGAAATCAACACATATTTTATACCAATAATAATCACACAAAGTTGAATAATCTGATATCCTGATCTCGTGTTGACGGTAGTCTTTCCAGACACTGCAAGCAGATGCGCGTGACATCAAGTCATTTTGCAGTTAAACAGTGGACTATGTTTGTTAACAAAATATCCAAGGAAATGAGAGGAGGGGAAGGGCCGCGACAGACAAAAGGTCTTTGTCCCCTCTCGTTTGGTTGATTTCTCATCTCTCGCTGTGTCACATGCACTCCACTACACAAGTTATGCAAAAACCAGGCAGAGCCCAGAGCAAACAATCGACATAAGCAGTCACTCCGTGGTGCCACCCCGATGCCTTTCAACGGACGAGTGTGAGATTCTCGACCGCAAATTACATAATGCGTTCACTCGCACAATGCAAATATGGACAAATCAAATTTTGAGCTTAACGGCAAGCTCTAACAGCCGTTTGGCTACCTATTAACTCATTTGCTCCCAAAAACGTACAAATCAGTTCTGTTTTAGATGTTTTAAGTGTCCCAAAGACGTATTTACACATTTTTTATGCTTGAGCATACAGAAGGCTTTGATGCGGCCTCTCAACTGCACAGAACGGTTGAAGAAATGGTAGTTATTACAAAAACGGCCAGCAGGTGGCAGCAGCGCAAAAGAGATCAAACATAGCCATGTTGAAAACAAGCCGATTTACCCACAGTTCTAAGCAGATTTGTGAATAATGATGAAACATAGTTTTATTCTAATGCTAATTGCTGCAAAATGGAAACGGATAGAAATATACAATTTTTTCTTGATGAAGAAAGAGACTAATATTTCTTTTGGTAGGTTCCATGTTTTTATAGCAATAGAACACAATATTCTGTGGGCTTTGCAAAATCGGCCGAAATCCAGTAAAACAGCCAGGAGTGAAGGGAGTTGCTTCAGTGAAAATAGCTGCGAGTGAATGAGTTAAACGCGCCAATAAATATGTCATAAACCGTTCTCCCCAGGAAAGGAAATACACATTTCCACAAAATGTACAATTATCCCTTTGATGGGAAACATTCAAATCCTGTGGTTGACAGAAAATCCACAACTGTGGTTCTTCTTTACCAGCATTTTTGTCTTATTTTTCTTTTTCTTTTTTTACTCGACAAGTGTAAAAATGGCAGCCCCCTGAGATGGACAAACCGGGCGGATTCTTACGTTTAATTCATATTCTACTAACGCAATATTAATCAGATTGTCGTGTTTCGAGTGGGGGTGCACATATTATAAAGAACACTTTTGGTTGACCTCCCGTTTGTGATTACAAGATAACAGCTAAACTGTATTTGGGGTTGCGAACACTTGTGCAACCGTCTTAACTTTTTATTTTACAAAAAATAATAATAATAATTCCCAAAAGAGCTGTACAACTTTATATGTCACATTAATCATCGAAAAAGTTTTGAAATGATGTATCTTTGTCTTCTATTTCACAGTCCTGGCATTTGAACAGGGGTGTGTAGAGGTTTTATCCACTGTACATCTAAGCAGCGATACACTGTATCTATTTAAAAAAAGGTTTCAGAATAGAGCCCAGCGCGTAAACGGTTCAAAATTCATTCATCGTGTTCTCCTTTGGAGGTGTGACAATACACAAAGACATGCGGCACTTAGATGCACTCCAGGAGTGAAAATCCAATCTCGTTCCGGAGTGTCAGTTTACGAGCTTCACCGTTTTGAATCTTCCCGAAGAGGGTGTGGGAGGAGGATCAAGGCATATTTCACGATGCGATCCTTTTTGAAAGGCAGATTTTTACAGTTGTTCAGAGTCTCGAAACACAGCGACTCGGCAGAGTACAGCATTGCATACCTGCGATGTCAGCACTGATGGAGCCCCGCTGAGTGACGGCTTGATTTATTTGCCTGATTAATTTTTTGGGCCTGCATTCCGTTCAAGACCCGCCCTACCTTGCCTCAGAATTGAAGAATGCAGGTTGAGAGGGAGAACATGAATGGAGGAAAATTACAGTGACGATGTTGTGGCACCGTTTAGAAAGGATTTTCACTTCTTATGTCATATCTATGAGAGTAGAAAAATGTGCTTGCAGATGAGCAAGCTTATTTTCTCGACTGCTCCACACGGATTTCAAACAAAGCGTTCACAAATATATGCCATAAAAACTGTCACAAGAAGAACATGAGAAAAGAAAGTGCTGGGGAAGACGGAAAGTTATGTTAAACTAACCAGGATTCCCGTTTTAAAAAAAGGATTCAGAAATACGTCGCTGTCAACATTGTTGGTGTTTCACCATTTTTCACTGGCTCACTTATTTGAACAGGCAGTTAAAGAATGTTTAATGATTAGAGCTGCAACGTGAATCAGCTTTTGTCATCAAGGTTTATTGCGTTTAAGTTTTTTCAAGGCATATATTACACATTTCTTTATCATGTAAAACAGAATGTGTTTGATTCGATTGATAGCTAGCTAGCAAGCTAGCTATAGAGATTAACTAGATCAGTGGTGTCAAAGTCCGGTCCTCAAGGGCCTGAGTATGTTTTAGAGGTTTCCCCACGTTTAACACAGCTGATTCATATCTAAGATCATCAACATGAGCCTGATAATTATCCCGATCATTCAATCGGGTGCGTTGGAGTAGAGAAACATCGAAAACATGCAGGACTCAGGCCCTCGAGGACTGGATCTTGACACACGTGAGCTAGATAGACTGACCTTTCCCTTGTTTTTCAAACGTCATGAAGTTAACTGTTTTTGTGTGGACGGTCATGTCTCATGCAAACGAGCAACTCTACTGCCCCCTACTGCCAGGGTGCGCCAATGCAAGAATAGCTATCGTTGCCATGGCGACTCGGGCTGGCGCTAACTGCAAAGCACACGCGAGTGCCCTTATAGAACTTGAAAGTATGATCATTTTCACCAAGTTTCACTCATGGAGGTCACACTACCATCGAGTCGCCGAATGACATTCAACTGCTTCAAAATCTGAACATCCCAGAATGCATTTTCTTCAACCTCCACTGCAATAGAACTTTAGGCTTGAAGTTGTTTTTGGTTATCGTCCAGTTAAACAAGCTGAGTAATGCCTTCTTGCAGCATACCAGTATTGTGACAGTGCTAACACTGGAGCAAATACTTCCCCCCTTGAGCAAAATAAGGGCAAAGTCATGCGTGTTTATGAGTGAACCAGAAACACAGGACATCGCATTATAGGCGTCGTTATCAGCAAAGCAGCCAGACTTCGGGAGGAACTGTTTTGTGTAAACCCTGCTCGCTTGTTTGAGGAATGCAGAGGAGGAACCAACAACATTGCCTCTCTCTGGGAACATTTGAGCTCGGAGGGACCGACTTCCGGTGAAACAGGGTTGGGGGGGGGGGGGTACTGCTTGATCAAATAATCTCATATGAATGTACATTACTGAGGCTCGTGGTTCTGTTTAAAAAGCAGGCAGAGTGATTGTGATTGACAGCCGGACATCCTACCCGCAGGCCTGATAAGCTGTGATACACACATGCACATTTTTAACGTTTGCATAAAAGTTTTGACAATTGGTCCTTTGCAGACTTTGATCGCAGTGGAGGGACAAAATTCAAATTTGGCCTGATTATCGTTATGAGTGCACACCACTTAAAGCCAGTGATGGATCTCCCAGAAGCCCACAGATGCATTTCCTGTCTGAAGGGCAGCACTGGGAACAAGAATCGATTGGAGCCGCAATTTGATCCCCGACCTCCGCTCCCAGTGGTACCCGAGTGGCAGAGGACGCGCAATTTAGATCCAGACGAGGAGTGGCAGAGGACGCGCAATTTAGATCCAGACTAGTCTACAACAGACATGGGAATAAGTGGTTTACAGTAGTCCTACTAAATGTTAAAAGGTGCATTGCGGAGTTTTGTCACTTTTTTTTTTAATCACGGCTGCCAACTAAATGTGCCTAAATGTGTAACTGCAGCCTTAGTGTCAAGCTCATGCATGGTGCGCATGTGATTACATGCGCTCGAATAAACTCATTTTTTTCCGTTTTCTTGGCGTGTGAGCTGGAGTTTGGGGCTGTGCTCCAAGCTGGCTTCTTCTTGTTAGTGTTCGCCCTGACCACTCCACACTTGAAGGAGAAAGGCACAGTCGCAGTTAAAAAGTCGGGGCTCTTTGTACTCATCTGGGCATTGGTGGGGCATACATAATGTAGAAAGATCTTTAATATTGACATTTTAAAGTCTGCAATGCACATTTAATGTACACTTGCCTATTAGTCCCCTTTTGTCCATTTGCCCATTTTATGTTCACATACTTGTTCAAATAAACACAGATCATGATCTTGTAAGCCGCATTCAATTGTAAATTTGATTTTTGATCAAATGCAACCAAATCTGCCATCACAAACACAAAGCCTGGTACTGTGCCTATAATTTAAATGCTCTAATAAAGTTGTGGCTTCGTTTTAAAACACCTAAAAACTTAAGTGTCCCTCTAGTGACAACATAACGTGTGCACCAAGTGAAAAATGACAGCAGGAAAGTAGCAACACCTTAAAAGCCAACTCAGGCTAAGCCAGTTCTGCAGAAGGGAGTGGCGCTCAGATCACAACGGGGCAAATTATCCTTTGGTATGAACACAACACGCTACCGACAGAATGGCTTCAATTTAACAAAACATCTTTTTTTTCTCACATAAAAATAACTCACCCTTGCGGTCCCAGCCACGATGAGCATGCTGTAAAAAGGAGGTTTTGCGAAATCGGTGGATGTTTCCTGAGTGGGAAGAAACAAAAAAGAAGATTCAAAATCAAGCCTAAAATTCATGAGTGCTGTCCGACCGAACATGCATGATATACACTATAAACAAAATCAAACTGAAAGTATTTCACCCTGGCATTTCCATTAGTAGAAACTAAAACAATCTTCACATAATATTTTCAATCAATATGGGTTTAAGCTTCCCACATCTTAAAGCTTTGGTAGGGTACGCTAAAATTAAAGCATCAACTCCAAACATGAAGAGAAAATGGTCAATCATCATTTTTGCGCATTTGTTTATTTATGGCATGTATTATTATTGTCCACACTTGCACACTTTAAATCTGTGAAAAAAATGTGAGGCAAGGTCTTGTGAGTGACGTGGGAGCCACCAAATAACAGTTGGCTGTTGTGAGCTCATTTGTGCTGCCGGTTGTTAACTGGCAATAAGTTGTACATACAGCTTGTGTTTGTATGAATGTGCCTATATATGTGTTAATTTGTCAATGTTCAATAAAGCGTTTCAAAGATTTTTTGTAATTGAGGTATTCGATGAATCAATTCACAAACATTAATGTTAAAGCAACACTAAGGAACTTTCAGTTTATGTTGATTATGGCGGCGCCATATGGACAAAAGCGGTAATGTAATGGCTGAAGGAAGATCACATTTCCCATGAGGACAAGCAAATTGCGTTGTTTTTTTATAGCTCAAATTGACTTCTGTCTTTGTACTGAATAGGGAAAGGGAGAAGTGACGTATGCCATAAAGCAGTCAACACATTTGTAGTTTTTTTTGTAGCAGTGTTCCTACCATCCTCCTCAAAGTTGCAAGTAAGTCAATATACCACTGACTGTATTGCACCTCTAAAATGGTTTGCTATTGCTCTAAAAGTTTGTACAAACAAAAGGTATTGTTCCTGATAAACAGTACAGGTCACTATTTGCAGAGGGTGTATATAAAGCATGCTTTTCTAACTGACGCTGAGAGGGCGAGTTCTGTCAAACATAACAGTGGCTGGATTTGGCAGGTTGGAGTCAAGCATGTCATCATCACGAGTGTGGCGAATATCTGGGTTGCCACTTCCTCTTCCGCGTGTCAGTCTTATCAGCAAATGAAGACGCAATACCAGCAGTTTCCCTGTTGCTGTGTCCCTCCAAATCCTCCCAACTTGTGTTTATATTCCAATAATGTGAAAATATTTCAATGGGAATGTAAAATGAGGCTGGGACTATTGATCATCACTCAGTCCGTGGTGAGAAATAATGTCTTACAGTAATTAAGTACATTGCTATACTAAAATAAGCTAGTTACATTTTTAAAACACACGGGTAAGGTGTATTTTTAAGGCATTATAATTACATAATTTAGCATTTTTTTGTTATTCAGTTCACAACATTAGCAAAGCTATAGGATCACATTGTTTTGATAGTGTTTA
The DNA here is from genome assembly GCF_051991255.1 of Vanacampus margaritifer. Taxonomy (NCBI): domain Eukaryota; kingdom Metazoa; phylum Chordata; class Actinopteri; order Syngnathiformes; family Syngnathidae; genus Vanacampus; species Vanacampus margaritifer. Next base: position 23,527,204 of record NC_135444.1, read on the forward strand.
GTTTGTTTGTTTTTTTACTTTCTTCCAAGCACTTTGCAAGTGAATAAAAGAGGGAAACTATTTTGTGCCTAGTCAAGTTTTATTTCCCTACTATCCAAAGTTATGAAAATGGGTATTGTATAACTGACAGTAAAAATTAATTGTTACTATTGTACGCAAGTACATTCCAGAGTCTGTACTTTCTTACTTTTACTTAAGTAAAAGTAAGTAAAGGAGGGTTTTTTTTAAGTAAAAGTAGGTTGTTGTTTTTTTAGTATCTGTACTTTTCCTTAAATAGAGTGAATGTAATGTGACTGTAATTTGCCACCTCTGTGATTGTTATTACTCTGTTGAAATAAATCACTCTTCACACACCGCACACGACAGGATAATCGCTCAGAAGAATCTTTCACAGACATCTGAGAACCAGGTCGTTGTCATCTTGGAAAACGCTTCATTTTGTCCCAATTGGAATTTTGTGTTTACCCTGCTGAAGAAACCACCATGCCTGAGGAAAAAAAACTTAGAGAGGGCTAGAGAGACCAGACAGAAACAGAAGGCATGTCTGACTAGGTGCCATTTGCTGTGTACTAGCAGGTACACACACAGCACGCACCCCCGCAGCCTTGAACTAACATGTTACTTCAGGTTTTTTGAAAGTACAGCGGAAAGTTTTCCATCCAATTGTTATGACATTTTTAAGCGAATTTACTGAGAATGCCCAAAACGGACATGCGACTTATGCACCGCTGCTGCAAGTGGCGGTATATACCATAGACATGTGATCCACCAGTAATTTAAAAGAAGAAGAAGAACAGGAAGTGACTGCGCAGTGCGATGTCGTATGAGTTTGCTTTCGTAATCCTTGATAAACCGTAGCGTTTCTTTGCTGTTTTCCATCTAAAATTGCATCAATATTCGCTTCCAAAAAGATTTCTGTTAAAAGAAAGAAGAAGCTCCAGTCCGGTTCCTTTCCAAAGACGCAATCAGTACAAACTACAGTCCAATGGAGTCAATCATACCTTTAAAGTGAGTTTTCCTATTTCGTAGCAGCCCGGCAGAGGTGACAACCGGGTCACCATCGACCTGTGACCTTGTGTCTTCCTCCACAATGGTATCCCCCATGAAAAGCAGGCCCATCCTCCTCATGCGGATGAGCTGCGGGCCGGCTTCCTGCGGCGAGGCGGCGACGTGCAGGTGAGGAGGCCCCTGAGCATTGGGCGCCTGGGCCCCGCCAGGCACCAGGCTCTTCAGAAAATCCATGTTCAACTTGCCGCTCATTCGCTCGGGCGTACCGTCCAGCAGCTTGTGCCACGCCATTGTCACCCCATCCTAAGGTATCAGAGCGCCGCTGGGAGCGTCCACGCTCACCGAGATGAAGGCCATGTGTGAGCCATGGGAGCGACCACGCGAAGTTAAGAAGGCAGGCTGGATGCCGCACTCCCTTAAAAGTTGTCTGTCTGGACTAACTAGTCGCTGACATACTTGAACAGCGTGTAGCAATTCCCTGCACTGCGACGCTACCTGTGGGAAGGCAAAGAGTCACGGCACTTGTTGTGGGTCTGTGATGTTACGGCGAGTGGGCACTATCTAGGGTGGGACTCGGACGTGCTTCAAAGAAGATAACGCAGGAGGACGGGCCAGGCCACGCCCCTAGCCAGTCCATATTGCTTGCCCAGTCAAAAAGACGCAGAGGCAAAGGGGTAGATTGACAGGCGGCGTGAGAAGTAGGAAGGCATCAGAAAGCGAGCTAAACTCGTCCGCCTGCGGGAGCCGATAGCTCTTATCACTGCACTTAAATGTCCGTCTGCTTCCACTCTCCATAAACACAAAGCTTGTAGAGTGAGTCCACGTTCATCGAGGGAGTTACTCTACAGTCTCACCTGCGATACGGAGACCAAATAAGAATTTTAAAAAACGTTCACACCTTGACATCTCAAATCCTCTTTCCCCAGTGAAATGAATGGAAATGCCATTAATCCGTGGTCACCTCTCTTACACATAAACAAAATGGCTCGGTTTGCACAATAAATGCATAACTTTGCCCTCTAGAGGTCACATAATGGGAAGTGCACCACAAACACTAGTGCTGAGCTCCAGAATTGCCATATTTCCTCATATATAGTGACCAAGGGCATTTGTTGCAGGTCAATCACTTAATTTGCACAAATGCATTTATATAGTAATATTTCTGACAGTGATGAATTTGTTTTCAATATTTAGCACTGCAAAGAGAAGCACTTCCTCTTAAAATCTAACTGGTGTCTATTTGAGGTGTGTTTATTTTTTAACGATAATTAATTACATTAATACATGTAGTGATGCATCAGATGACGAGAGAAAGGTAATTTACAGCCATATTGTATCACGGCCTGTTCCTATAATTTTCTGAATATGGAAAAAAAGAGGCGACTATTTGAGGTGTGGCGTTTATTTCTGGATGATACGCACGGCAATTGATTGGTACATGGCATCCATATCCTCTTTCAAACAGAGATAGCGGAAAATTGCTACATCATAGCCTGAACAGAAGACCCATCATGTTTAGCAGCTTTTGTTATGGGACGTTCCACACAGAAAAACAGAAGCACTTGCTTAAAACCCCACTGTATGTAAACTTTACAGATACCACATCTGCAGTGATCTTGGCGTATATCGCCATAATGACCTCAAGTACAGATAATTATAGACGTAAAGTCTCACCACTTGTTATCTTGTTTTCCCTGAACCATAAAACTGTGACACAAACATCCTAACCGCTACAACATCTTGTTGCCCTACAAGCAGTGTGAATAGGGGGTAGGATTCAGTTGTGCCAGCAAGACGGGAAAAAAAGTGTTTTTACAAGACAGTGCCCAAAAAAATCGGATCTAACAAATCTATCAGACATTCAAGAAGGAAGGTTGGCAGGTCGGTCTTCAGCCGAGATGGTGCAGAGAGGCTGAGGCAGCGCATTGTGCTACAAGTAAGAATCACTCCGTCAGCCAGAGAGGTGGCAAGAGAGATGGACGACTGAATGGTGACAAGGAGGGTCGCAACAAGGTGGGACATTTCTGTACATTTTCAAGGGAAGTTAAGATGGGGAATTTTGGAATGATCCCAAATGATAAACTTAAACATGTTATCTCAAATCATCATCCACCATTGAAATGAATGGAAATGTCATTAATCCATCCCAGTCCCCTGAAGAAACTAAATATTTGCTGTATTATTGTACAACATTTGTTATTGGGCAGAATAAAATGAGAAAAATTCTCTGTGGGTCTTGAACAGCGAGTATGCAGGGATCCGCTGTATGTTTAAATATAAACTATATTTAACTTCCCTATTCCGAGCAAACTTTGAGTTTTGTAAATTCTTGTGTATTCACATGTAGTCTCATAAATTCTCAGGGAAAATCTAAAATTTTGAAAACTCACATAATTTTTCAAGCCCAGTGACAAGAAAGACGGTCGATGATGGCAGCTGTGCATGCGTCTGGTCTTGTGGCTGCTGGAAAGCGAGAACAATAGCGTCGCATAGGAGGCCAAGATCCCAATCAGGCCAGGAATGTGAAAGAGGAAGCCCCGGGACAATGTGTCGCGCTCCCCGTGTCGTTCTGGGTCCCCCGCCCGCCTATCAGCCACCCCCTGTCTTATGCTGCTTCCAAAAGCAGGAGAAAACAGGAAAACTCGTGGGCTGGGACCCAGAGACTGAAGTTTGTTCTGTCAGTGTGTGTGTGTGTGTGTGTTGAGGGGCTGTAATGTACAGTCATGATGATCACTAGGATAGTGCACTTATTTGACCTGCCTGGCTGCCACAGCTGTGTTTTAATGCAACGTTACACTGCCCCCTGATGGTTAAAACTATATGAACATTTTCTTGTACTTAAATCAGTGGTCCCCAACCACAAGGCCACACAGAACAGTACCAATCTGTGGGGCATTTGGTACTGGTCTAAAGAGACTAAATTGACAAGTTCGTAAAAAAAAAAAAAAAATTCTGGTGAATAAGGTGAAAAAACATGACGAAAAGAGCTTAAAAAAAACTGACAAAATAACAAATATCTGGCAATAAACGCTAACAAAAATATATCAAGAACCTGACAAAACCAGCAGTCAGCCCCTTGCACCTTCATCGCACGAGGAAGCCCATCTTTGTTCTTGCAGTCACAAAAACCCTCGCTGCCACTTTGTTTCGTGTATTTGGACTTTTTAGATGTGTGTGGCAGCCTTAAGCGGGGTCGGGGGGGCACTCCATCTTGTCCCTAGCGAGCGAGAACAAGCAAGTCTATGTTCAAGTTCTAGATGAGCAGACAAAGAAGTCCGGCTGGTTTGGTCACAAGCCAGAACGACAGTCGTGAGGCGACCCACGGGGGGAACTCGCTGGGCTGAAGAATGTGACCTGACCGGACCGGACCCATCATCAAAATGTGGTCTAGTAGGATTTGGAAACATTTTACACAGTTTTCTGAAAAATGTAGGCCCCTAATGCCAGAAAAAAAGGAAGCTATAAGTAGACAAATATCATATATATATATATATATATATATATACATTTTTGCCATCTTTATATTTAAGCTTTTTTTTTGTCATGTTTTTGTCAGGAGTTTCCTGATTTTCAGCTAAATTTTGTTATATTGTTTTTGGGCTGCATAGCTGTGAGGTATTTATTGTATTGCCATATTTTTCTTTGGTGTTTATTGGCAGATTTTTATGTAAATTGTATTGTAGGTTTTGTCTTTTTTGTATGTTTTTTTCAGATTTTAATCTGTCTGTTAGTTATTTTTAGATTTGTCTGCTTTAAAAAAAAAATTTTTACCATTTTTTGTACATTTTAATCAGATTTTTTGTATTGTATCTGCATTGTATTGTTTTGAAACAATACAGTGCCAATTTTTCTTGAAAAAGGGAACAAATTAAACTCAAGACCAGGTACCTCTTGTTTTGTTTTAAATTTAATATACCGGTATGTATCGTAGTTGTTTCAGGCCAATGTTGAAATATTTATAAGTAAACACGCTTACTGCGAAACGGAAGTCATCGACTTGTGCAGTGATTAATTGATGCACGGCTTCTGTTGAAGCCACTACGTGCGAAACTACGGCAAGTATACGACTGTGTGATGCATCGCTCTTCTGTCCAGAGTTTGTGCGGCACAATGAAGAGTTGCACAAGCTTGAAAGGATGGAAAACAAAAAGGCAGGGAAGAAAAGTCAACTTTGCACTTTTCACAATCGGGCCAAACAAACAAAGAGATTAATACGCGCAGTTTGCTCGGTTCCCACACTACTTAGCTCACGGTCGCTGAGAAAACCTCAACCGCGACACACGCAACGGAACAACGCGCTTAACACGTCTAACGGACATTGTGGCTGCAGACCAAAAGTTTATCCAAAAACATGTCATACTTGTGAAAGTTCTGCATTAGTCATTCATTTTGCATATTGAGCACTTAACCGGTCTCTTCTTTCCTCATCTGTTTGTCTATAAGTGCCCTGCAATTAGGTGGCGACCAGTCTGTTCTCTTGGCAATGGGATGGTTCTGCTGTGCTCTGCTCAGCTCTGGGCTGCCACCAGATTAAAACCTTCTCCCGAAGCAGCGGAATAATCTGTAGATTACCCTCCGACATCAAGCTGTTACATAACTGATCCCCTGCGTCCTAAAGAGTACTTCCCTCCCTGTTTAGCGTTGGCGAGGCTGAGATATATATATATATATATATATATATATATATATATATATATATATATATTTTTTTTTTTTCTTCTTCTTTTTTTTCTTTCTTTCAAACTCATTAAATTTAGTGCGCTAATGTCAACCATCATGCAAGCTCCAGAGTCGAATGCGCCTGAGGTCATACATATGCGCCATCGTTAGTTTAAAACAGAGTTCCATCACTATGGTAGCGGCAAAACTAGATGTGTCAAAAAATCAATTAATCACCAACTAGGGCCGGGGGATATGGCCCAAAAATAAAATCTCAATTTTTGCAGTCATTTAGGATGATTATGGTTTTAATTGATTTTAATCTAATAAATCCAGAAACCATTTATTTAAAGGTTTCATTTATTCAAAAACAATTCCTGTGCAAAATGTTCAGACAACAATAATGTATACTGATTCTAAATAGTTTTAACATAAACTTAGCATTCATAGTTTGCGCTTAAATGCCACAATTAAGTAGTCGGTCGCTATTGTAAACTTGTCTCGTAAACCAGCCATCCAGCATCCTGCCACTTGTGCAAAATTACAACCCACAAAAATATTTGAATGTAAAAGAACATAAAAACAACATATTTTAATAATCCAAAAGACAAAATTCGATTTCACGATTTAGCAAATTTTCAACAATTTGATTTTTAAAAAAAACGATATATCGAATTAATTCAATGTATTGCTCAGCTCTATCACCAACTATTTTAACAATCGCGTAATCACTGTTCAACTTCAAGTTGTACAAATAAATTCTTTGATTTCAGCCTCTGATTTCTGCAGTCCTTCATGAAAGCAGACTGATTATCTTTTATTTTTAATCAAAATGAGACATTTGCAAACATATTTATTTTGCAAGTAAAATGATCGAACCAGTAAACTAAATAAGTTCCAAAATGTTTAGTGAGTAAGATATTGATCCCTGTGTGTGATATTACTTAATAATAATTTTGTGTGATAGTTTGTCAGGTGTTGCCTGATTCTCATCCAGATTTTGTCCTATTTTCATCTGTTTTTTTTGTCAGAATTTATTTTATTTTTTTACTTTTCTCGGTTGTGTCTAGGTTTTGTGTTATAATTTAGTCAGCCGCTGCCTGATTCCTGTCTCAGTTTTAATGCATTTTTCCTGCTTTTGCTGTATTTGCCATTTTTTTGTGAGCTTCATCCCATTTGTCAACAAAAAAAAATGTAGTCAGATTTTTGTGGCCAGATTTTTCTAAGAATTGTTTTTGTTTGTCATTCGCTCAGTCTGACACTCTACATAAGTTCAAGTTGTCACTATAAGGCAACAACAAACAGAAGCTGACATGTACCATTAACCACCATCAAACTGCAAAGGAAGGAAGGCCGCACCACTGAGTCACCCGGCGGCCAGACAGAGAAGTTGTTGGGGTGTGAGAACTTCCACCGCGGTGTTGGTGGTGAGAATGCGCTCAGCAGCCAAACAATATCAAGTCCAAACAACTCAACCAGCATCTTAGAAATCATGTCGCAGTGATGCTCCATATCCCGGCAAAAAAAAAAAAATGTAATGTGCCGTTTCCGTCATGCCGACAGACCTGTTAGAAACACATTATCACACTTCCTGCTTCGATGCGGCGACTTCAAGTTCAACCCAATAAAAAAAAATGAGCCACGCCATTGGGGTCAAAAAGGTTCAACGTGTTTCTCTGATGTCACTAAAAATATTTAACCAAAGTCTTCCACTCTTCAACTTGATGACTGACTTTGAACGGCATTATGGTGCCACCACAACTCCCCCAGGACAGAAAGAAAGGGAGGTAAGGTGACGGGGGCGGCTAAAGGTCAGTATACGAAAAGCATCTGATCAATGATTAGCTCGGCCTCAACCGATATGACTTGCAATCAGCTTCAGTGTAAGCAATAGGGGATGCTGCACTGAAGAGGCGGGAGATCTACTACTCTAAAAAAAAAAAATATATATATATATATATATATATATATATATATCGATACTGTGAGTGATAAAATAAACAAAAAAATCACATTTGATTATGTATTAGTGGTGATTGTTTTGTACCTTTAATAGCAAAATACAAGATTAGTTTAACATCTAATAGAATTGTGTTTACCTACTTCTCACTACACGCAGTATAGGTATTGTTTTTATGCCTTAATATGAACATTTTTACAGTTGTACGCCAGTTAAAAATGCGAAATTGTTACGAAATGTGTTGGAACTGATTATTTCCATCATTTCATTTGGGGAAAATGTTAAAAATCTAGACAATATTGATGGTTTTGAGGTTCCACTGTACATTTCTGTGGTGACATTTTTCCTTATATAGGAAGCAGCAACAGTTTACACAAACAACAACAAAAATGTCGACAAAAGCCGCGAGGGCTTCTCTATATGCAGCTCAAACAGACGCTAAATGACAGGCCAGGCCCAGCTGTAATCATCACTACTTTTGGTGGAAGCAGGACAGGACAAGGAACGTGATGGGAAGTTGTTCAACTTGTGAAGACATTCCTCTTATCATTTCCCACAACCCGGACAAAGGTCATATTTGAATGCAGGAACGAGTAGTAGCAATGCAACTAAATACGGTGAAAAGTACTCTGGCGGCCGCCTTCTCTTTGGTAAAAAAAAAAAAAGGGAAAAAAAGAGGGTGGTTTCCTTCCCAAACATCAATTATGACCCAAAGCCTTGCTCCCGACGCTCAGGATAATCTTCCTCAGCAGGGCTCAATTATAGTTTATTTCCAGCTCCCGGGCTCGGCTCCACGCAATCGAGTGAAAGAAAAAATAAACATGTCGAGAGCTCACTAAGTCCTGCGCTGTTTTACGCTACTTGGGATGGATAAGATAAGGTAAGCAACTTGCTGAAGGCGAAAGACAAAATCATCTCTTTTGTCATGTACATGAAATTTGACCTCCGCATTTGACCCATCACAGCTAACACACAGTAGTCAGGTTTCCATCCAATTGTTTCCAAAAAAATGTAAGCAAATTTACTGAAAATGCACAAAAGGGGCATGCGACTTATGCCCGTTTCCATTTGTTCTTAATATTGAGAGGGGACATAGAGATGTGATCCACCAGTAATTTAAAAGAAGAAAAAGATCAAGAACCGACTGCGCCGTGTGATGATATCGTATGAGTTTGCTTTTGTAATTCTTAACCGTTCTTTGCTGTTTTCCATATAAAATTACATTAATATTCACCTCTTTAATTAATTAACTTTTGTTCTCTCTTATTTGAAATTCATATAACTTTTTTTCAATATGTTCAATGTGCCCAAAATAGCATGAAACGAAAGGCAATTTTTTGATTCTTCTCATTTCGAGTTCAAGTAACGATACCATGAAATAAGGCCCGATACCAGAGGCTGCCACCTGCTGTTGACAAAAATGGACACTGAGCCCTCGGCTCGCGCAGTAAACGTCACGTGACCATACCCAGGCGAGCCGAGTGCCCTTTGATGACAATTTCTGTCGCCAGCGGGTGGCGGTAGAATCTTTTCCCGCCCACGCAGCTGGTCACGAGGCTTTCTTTTGCATGAAAGATATATCTTGACTATTTCTCGTCTCGACCAGCGTCAAAAGTCTCCATGCTTACTTCCTGGTAGGCTGCTACAACAGCATTTCCAAATATGGGCATGTTGACTACCGGGGTGCCGTCGTCTTTCGCCGTGCCACGGAACGCTTTCGATGTTCAGCGAGTGCAGCATGAAGAGAGCTTATTTGGCCAACCCAATACTACAATACGACAGTAATTCTGCTTTATTAAAGCAGCTGTTGTATTTTTACATTCTCTTTTATGATGTTTTGTTGTGCTTTTATACACTTCAGAGCTATTTCTCCTTTGTTAAAAACAAGTAATAAAATTGTTTTCTATTTTTGTGTGTGCTGGAACAGTTAATGATATTTTAATTCATTTCAATGCAGAAATTGTATTTGGTATACATGTTATTTTCTTGATAACTGAAATAATTAAACTATTTGGGTTAAATGCAAAAAACAGGATGCAGACACGATGGCCTACTTTTGATTGAATTAATCTGCTGTGAAGTGACATGTAAAAGCACAATAGCGGATGAAAAGCTGGCGCCCTTGTTGAAACAGGTGAGCGGTGCGGTACGCTGAACGGAGGTGAACGGCCCAATGGAGCAGGTGCTAAAGGGCCTTCATCAGCCCAAATATTTGCTCAGTCCTGTGCGTCAACACACTTTCCTCCGTGCAACGCCACCGTCAGCAGAAGCACGGGCAGGCGGTCGCCAATTAGAAAGGTGGACGACGCATAGAAAATGGCAGTGAGGCCGAAAATGCGTGTGTTTTGATTTTACACGAGCATTTTAAGAGATTTTTACGCTCTGCCTGCAATGCTGACTTGGCTGTTAATCCACGCGGGCCCGTTTAGAGGAGGGGTGGATGCTCACAGTCTGGAAATTTCACAGCGCACAATGTTTCAACTCTGTGCGCTTCAATGCCATTAATGTCTCACCGGATTAAAACAAACACACTCATTCGTGGCAACTCTGCCTCTGATAACCCTTGAAATACACTGTGAACCAACTAGGGCTGCCGCCGAACAATTCATCGACTTCACCTCATCCTAGCTATCTCTAAGCTAGTTCGTTCAGATCCGGCGTACAACTTTGCAAACTCCCTTTTCATTTGTTGCTGAGATGCCATAGGCTACCATAAGTTAGCAACTCTAATTGAAGCAGATATTTCTTTCATATTAATTTATGGTTCATTTGCCTTTATTTGAGCACAAGTAATAGAGATTAATTTATTGCTTGTGTTTTGTTTAAAAATACATGGGAAGAGTTAGCGTTTTAGCAATTAAATGAACTTTCTAAATCACTCTAACGTGAAATGCTCGTATATTCACAAATTCAACTACGGAACCTATCTCCAGCTCTTCGCTGGAAAAAAACCACAACCCCTCAATGTATTTTTGTGCTAATTCTATAATGTACTGAGATGACACATGATGGCGCCAAAGTTCGGTTACTAGGGAAGTAGTAAATAGTGACGCGTCTTGACTCGGCATACGCGGGTTTTTAACTTTTAATATAGGCAATTATAAACATTACTAGCGTGGCGTCTAGGGCTGCAGCTACCAAATTTTAGAATCTATGATTGTGCCAATTATTACTGATATTAGATTGTCTTGAAAACATGTAGTTTGTGTTAAAATATATATTCGTTCAACTTCAAGAGTTATACGACCGCAACACGGAATCTATACATTAGTCTATGTTGTTTCTCGTCATGTGCTGGCATTAACTTTAAGCAAGTAGACTAATGACAAACAGCTTGAAATCTTTTTTTTTTTTATAATCTTTCACTATGTGCCAAACTGTTGCTTGTTCAAAAGCGAGTTATGTTCATTGCCACAATACAGCGCTTGTATCTTGAATTTTTGCTCACAAATCAAAGCAAAAAAAACAACAACTGAAAAATCGGCTCAGAGTTGAGCCGTATCTCGAACAACTCAAAAATTGGGTCAGGTGTTATTCAAGGCACCAATGTAAGTTTGTTTAGGTATGTCAAGTTGAACTATTTATTAATATCCAAACCTTTTGGAAATGTATTTTATATCCCAAGACCTTACTAGTATGAAAGACACATTCTTTCTACCAATCTGGCCAAGAGGGTACTTGAGCATGGGCTTTAAAATGAATAGTTGGATACCAAGAATATGGATTGGAATCAATTCTCAAATTACTTTCCAAAATACACAAGGCAAAACAAATGCTTCATTGTGGCAACTGACGCTGAGAATAAAAGTCCTCAAGTCAATCTCAGCCCCATCACTGTTGTGGCTTAAAGTCCCTACAAACACGCCATCTTAAAAAAAAGAAAAAGACACAGAGAAGTGAAAAATAAGAGTGACCTCCCCCAAGCACAAAATGCCATGTTAGACTTGCTATTCCTTTGCGAAATACATTCAACTTGCATGTTATTAGTTGTGTGTTTGACTATTCTAAATCTGAAGAAGATTTTAAAACGGCTAAGGTAGTTAACCGACTTCAAGCAACATCCTCCCAGGAGCTTTTTTAGCTCATGTATTGGGGGCTATGATATGCTAGTTAGCCACAACAGCCAAGTTTGAAGTTAATGTTTAAACACACCGAGAAAGACTGCAATGCAAACCACCCTATGAAAGGAAACTAATGTGGAGTATATGACACTTTTAACTCCTCGTTTGGCATGCTTTAAGGCTACGTTTCAGAGCCCCATACGACAAAGTTAGCGTGCGGTAACGTTGACTACAACATCAGGATACGAGTGACCATCGGGTTCTTCAGTTTTTTTCCCCCCTTACATTTTTCGACACAACAACAGCGTTACTTACAACTTTGTTCTCCTCTATATGCCTTCTCTTTCTCTGTCCGTTGCTCCCCCGTTATAGTTGCGCTATGCGGCTGGCTCGCACACTTCATTCGCGGAACAAGCTCCAACGTCCTGGCCCTCCTCCATTGGAAGGATTTGCGTAGTGGTGTGATTTGTTTTTTTTTTCTCTCCTCAATCTGCTTCGGTGTTGAAAGTGCTCTCTCTGTCAGAGCGGCCTGTGGTCACTTCGTCCCGCCTTTCACTGTTTTGATTGGCTACACTACGGTACACCTACATAAAATACAGCTTCCCATAGGAACAAATTGTGTGTCGATCTACCAAAAGCGACGCGTTGATTGGACGACGTAGTAAGGGCGACATTCCTACGGGCTTGCTCGCTTTTGTACTGGAGTGCACCGGAGTTACTTCAGACGGGCGGGTGCGTCGTTAAATGATTGTATTTACGTGCTTACAGAGAATTAATCAAGGACATAAAATACCCTAAAAGGAAGACACCCCACTGGTGCGTATGCAGGTGACGTCACACACGTTGTTTAAAGTTGAGTTTGTCAATGAGGCAATGGGCAATGGTTCGCCATAGTTTAATTAACTAAAATAAAAATAAAAATAAATACATGTTATTAAATAATAGTAAATACAATAGAATCTAAAATAAAACTAAACTCAATAAATTGTTTACAGACGTATTAAATGGTCCCTTCATTACTTTTGATGTGTCATAAAATAAACAAATCAAACATACCACAGTATCATCAGTGGCATCTAGATCTTTTCTGATCATGTCACAACTGTTTATTTTTGTGTAACTAATAAATGCAAATATTATTAACGACAGTAAAATTAAGGGAAAATAAAGACATTTTTAATTTGATTGTAATGGATTTTAAATTTGTAATTTTAAATGCATGTATTTCATACACCACTAAAGACTACAATGAGCAAATGTGCTCAAGTAGCCTGCTGCAAATGCTATTTATGTTCAAAAGGACAACAGCGCTCTCTAGAGATAATTTAGTGCAAGTACTGTTTATTGTTTTTAATGCAAGATAACATTTAAAGAATATCAGCAGGTATTTGAAAATGAAATTTCCATTATTTATAACGTATCCCACTGTTGCATATTTACCTTTTATTTGTATTTTGTTGTTGTTTTTATCATTCTGTTGGTGCAGCCTGAGCTTTTTTCTTACACTCTTCACACACATGTTGACAGGATCGCTGTCCATGGCTAAAAGGGCCAGACCAGGGGCCAAATGGGGGCTCGATCCCAGGGCCAAGCTCTTGGAACTTCCGACGACAGGTGCTCATGTAAGATACTTTCCCCACAGCAAAGCCAAGGATTCCGGCAGCTGAAAATGTAATAATCTTGACTAATAAACTGCTATTTCTAAACAAACATAACAGAAGTCATGTTCCACACCTGCTAGTTTTGGAAAGGGGCCAAACCGCTTTGACTTTTTCCAAATACCTGTACGGAAATACAACCAATATTAGTGAAATCATTGAGATTGTAACAATAAGTAGTGCTTGAATGTGTGAATGTTTTTGTTTATTCATTTTTATTTTTATTTTTTGTTTTAATTACCATTGTAGATGAGAGCTCCAGTGATAGACATGCTAGTAAGGGACAGGGGAAGAGCTAAAGAAAAGCAAAACAAAGATTGGGTTATTTTTTAAAATGTCGACAAAAAGTAAAAGCTCCTCAAGCAAAGCATACCACATCATACATTGTCAAACATTTATCAGTTATAAAGCATGGTAGTCTGACTATTTTTAATTACTGGGTGCTCAAACTGTATTAAACTAACTGTAGCATAAGCTATCAAGTGGTAACTGTTGTCTCCACATGGTCGTGTTTCCAGAGGCCTCCCAACCAAAGAATGTAAACACGAGCTTGAATGCAGTCTTGATGGACAAGTCGGGCCCCTGTGTTTTCCGTGTGGTTCCGCCTTTGCAATCCAGTCATTTTGTTGTTTTTTGTGTGTGTGTGTGTGTGTGTGTGTTTTTTTTTGTATGACTTACCTCTATACCAGAAGCTTTGCTCATGACATTCTTTCCACACCTTTCTCACGTCTTCCCTCTTGATATATCCTTCAGAGAAGGGGCACTAGAAAGGTACAGACCAGTACACTTTACGGCAGAAGTCAATGGCCCCTACGGGCAAATGGGCCTGTTCCTAAAATAGCTCACTGGTGATGGATGAGGCATTGGGATTTCCTTAGAATGTGGTGCAGGTGATTGTCTATGTGTGTGGAGTGTTTGGCAGATAGTGAACAAGTTTATTGCCAACACCCACCTTAGGTTGTCTGTCAAACTAAACATACAACAATGCAAATGACAACTTCTGAATAGTGTCTCAGTGTCAGGTAATTGAACACAAAATGTAGAGAAACATTGGCAGTGCCATGTTAATTCATTTCAGTGTGTACTGATGATTTCAGATACGGGTGTTTTAAGTTACAAGCATGGTCAGCCAACAAATTGAACTTGTACTGCATTTTAATTTTGGCATCACTGTATCATAATCAATAAATATGTATAGAATAAATACAATGGACACCCACACCCACTATTCGCTGGGGGTATGGACTGGGCCGGCCCAAAAAGTGAAAATCTGTACACAGTCAGGGAAAGGCATTGACACCCCCCCCCCCCACACACACACACACCCCAACAAAAAAAAAAATCCTCCAAAAACACTGATAAACATCCAATATCCATTGAAAAAAAGGAAAGGAAAAAAATCTGCAAGTGTGTGGATCTGCGGGTTCTGAACCACGAGTATGCAGGGCTCCACTGCAATCAAAAGTAATTTGACCACATCTCCCCGTTTCAGAAGTGCGTGTCAAACTTTTAGAGCACTCCTCAAGAAGTAGCTGAGTTTCGGAAAGGCTGGTGACCTGCGCTTTACAGGCTTGACGTTGACAAAAGCCACCAAAAATGCTGAAAACTAACCTTCCACTCTCCTTTGCTGGGATTTTCTTTCTTCCCGCTCGCTTCAGTACTCATGTCGGAGCAGCTTTAGTTTCCCTAATGCAACTTTTTACTCTGTGCTACAACCCTTCCTCTAGTAAATGCTCCTCCCTGCATTGTTTTTTGACGCCGCCCTGGTTCAGAAAACACACAGGTGGGGTGGCCTAACTGTGGAATACTGTTTGTGATTAATAAGACAATTCAGTGCAATTGCAGAACGTTTTTCTGCTGCCTGATAAATATCAAGAATGTCAAATACATGCTGAAGCAGCTTTCCATAAAGCTTTTTAAGCATTCAATATCCTTGTATTCATCTCAAAGGAGAAATTTCAGTACAACTAGCTTTAACTAGTAATATTTTTTCCGTAAAGCTGTTTGACTCTCCAGCTTATTAGTAGAACTATACTAGTTAAGTCTTTTCGACTATTGTATGACATTTCTGCATTTTGGGACTAGGAAAATGTAGTCATAGCAGTTCAAAGACTACGTTATTATTGTTATTAATGAAACAAAAATGAACACATATCGTATTAATTCGAATGTCAAAAAGTGTCACTCGTCGTGGGAATTTTTTTATTACCAGTAAGTCACAGTTCTGTAATGTGCTAAATTTTCTTACTGATGAGGGCAAAGGGCATTCATGGACCTTGAGATGGATATCAAGTAACTTGATCTAGTGCTGTTTCTATTTAATTTGACAATACATGTTTATTAGCGTTCAAAATACTTCTATTTAATCACACAGTGGAATATGTGGAGGCAAAAAGTCAAGTAAAGCATTGGTAAGAGCTCACGTGCACAAAAGCGCCACTACTACCACTAAAGGTGGGTGGTCATCACGTGACTAAATTGACCAATCACATTACTCGGGGCTGTTGACTGTGTTTGACCTATCATGTTGACGTATAGGCGGGGTCTTGACGAGACAGCTCGATTAGCCAATCGAAAGGGAGTACCGGCGGATGTGCCACGGAACCGGTTTTAATCACGTTTTATCACATTTAAAAAATATATATATTTTAAATGAATTCGAAATGTAATCTTACATCATAAATACATATATGTGTCACAAAATTGTGAAATTAATTGTATGTCTCATTGATTAATGGTGGTACACGCCCATTTGGTTTTGTTGATCAATCGTGTAAGTGCGTCGGCGGTGTCCGGACCGATTTCTATTTTGACGAGACAGCATGACTAGCCAATCGAATGGTAGCACAGGCGGACCCGGTTTCGGTGGCTTCAATCATGTTTCTATTAACAAAATTGAACCAATGAATTATAAAGATGGACCATGCCGATTTGAGATCAGTAACCAATCACATAGGCGCATGGGAGGAGTCGCTGCGAAGTGTTTTTGGCGAGGCAGCTTGATTGGCCAATGGAATGGTGACATGGGCGGACGTTTCACGGACACAGTTCCAATCACTGTCCACAGGGCGTGGCTTAACATCGACTTGTTCCGCCCATTGGCCGGTCTGCGGACTTCCCACAGACAGTTGTATGTTTCATAAAGATGCACTCTGATGCGGCCAGTAAGTAAAATCCCATACCGGCTTTATTGGTCATATTATGACCGCTCACAAGGAACAGAACGCGTTCAGAACATGAATAGAAATACGCTAGACTCGACGTTTGCTTATTTCGCCAGCTCTGCGGGGTTCGATGAATTTTGAGCTATTTTTCGTCGGTCTCTTTGTTTTTGCCAGTGCGACAACAAAGGACGTGTACAGAGTCTAAATGGACTTCCAATTCTAATTCGATACCACACTTTTTTGTTAGGTGAAATTATGTAAATCCACACCCTTGGCGTCTGCCTTCCTCGATTACAGTCGATGTTTTTTCCCTCCGAACGCGAAGCTTTAGTTCGTGTCTATGCCTGGCGTTGCGCTCTTTTCCCATTTTTAAAAGTCTTCTGTAACGGACGGACGAATAATTTCGGTTTGGGGGAGTTTAGTGGACGACGTAACGAACGTGGAAATGGGTCAAATGCGTGTGTAGGTTTTAAAGAGAGTGAAAAACTGTGACGCAGTTGAGTTAACATCTTCCATTTTGCCCGCTCGCCGCGTTTAGCCGGCTTTTTTTCTCGCCGAAATTATCATGCATGCTAATTGACACAGTGAACCAATATTGAGGGTTTGTATAATGTTAAAAAAAGAAGCTTGTAAATCAATCTGGTTGAATGTTAGTGGTGGGGGGCAGATGGCTTTGAAAGAATCGCTAGTCTTGTTGAGGTCCTTGGGAATTGTAGTTCATGAAGGCTTTAGTCGAGCTGAGCATCTTACGGAACGCATAGCGGAAACGGACTACAAATCCCAAGCGCACACCTCGCCTTGCTACTTTGTAAACTCCACGCAAGTTGCACTGCTATTTTCAGTACGCAAGCTAACACCAGCTCGCCGTGTTGCTTTTAATGATCTCTTTCAATTGGCATTTGACGACCACCCGGAAGCTAAATGTACACATTTTAGAGTCACGTCAAAAGTCCGCCCTGTTATTTCGTGTTCAAACATCACGCTGTTGCACTCTTAAACTAAGCCGTGAACATCTATTGGCACCGCTAGCGTTAGCCGACGGACGGGCTCGGGACTTTTGACGAGGCAGGACGTCATCTTCGTGCAGCTTCGTGTCTCCTCGTACTTGACTTGATTTCCATGTCCACAATTGCTTATAATAACCGTACCTCGTGTCTTTAATTATTATTTCTTTTTGACAGATTTTCAGCTGAATTCTCACTTGACTACGCTGGCCAGCATCCATAAGATTCACCACACATTGCACAGGCTGGTAAATGCATACGACAGCATGTTGTGTTTGTTTCTTAAGCGTATACTTATTTGGCTTAAAAGCGTTTGGCATCTCTTCTGGCAGAATCTCACGGAAGACGTTGGACAGGAGAGCCACACGTCGGGTAATATCTGCAATGTTTTTCTCACCTGAATGGAGGATTATTTTTCTCAATTTTTCCATCTTGTCATTTAGTATTGTTTTCTAATGCATTTCGAAATGCACTTGTTAATAATACATGACAATCTTGAAAACAAGCAAATATTTTATTCATATGATATTTTGATTTAAATGTCTCTTTTCTCTCTAATTTAAAAGAATTTCATAGTACGACTTTCTTAAAAATACTCAACGTCTTGAAAATGTCAAACTTTTTTTTTTCTTGAAATATACAACTGTTCTCATATGATATGATATCCTGGAGTTGCACCCCCTTCCCTCTCATCTGGGAGATCGGTGCGCTGCTTTTGGTGACCGGTCAGGTTTCCTGTTCTGTCCCCTTGTGTAGGTAATTGTTTTTGTGTCTCTTGGACGGGTTGTAACAGTTATTGAATTTCATTGCCCTGTACTTGTGACGTGCAATAAATTCAATTCCACAAATGAAAAAGTAGTTTGTTTTCAAGAATCGTTTTAATAAGTGAATTTTTAAATATACTAGAAAACAATACAAAATGATGGAAAAATACATTAAAATTACATTAGATAAAAATAAAATACCAATGACAAAAATACTGCAAAATACAATAAATGCTCAAATGTGATTCTTTTTTATTTATGATAATGATCTTTTTTCTTTAGCTTGTTGCTCCAGAGCCATGCCCCCGAGGAAAAAGAGGAGACCCACTGCTGGGGATGACATGTCAGCGAAGAAGAGTCGGCAGGACAGGCAGGATTTATTATTATTGTATTTTTGGTCTCGTGGGCTACAACATCGAGGTTCATTCAAAAGACAATTCTACACACTAGGAGGGGGAAACACACACACACACACACACATATATATTTATATATATATATATATATATATATATATATATATATATATATATATATATATATATATATATATATATATATATATATATATATATATATAAGAATATTGGGACAAATAGCACCACATTCTTTCTCTATTTGTTTGCTATTGCAATTATTAGTGAAATAACTTGCTTCCGTTACATGTGCACTTCCAGAAAAATTGACTCTCCGCTCATCCGCGAGGAGGAAACCTTTTCCAACAAGAGATGCTTGGAATGGTTCTATGAATATGCCGGTGAGCTGACACTTTATTGCTTGATATCACATTGTTTTGGCCATGTGATGTTGTGACCCTTGTCTCTGATAGGCTGCGATGACGTGGTGGGTCCAGAGGGCATGGAGAAGTTCTGCGAGGACATCGGAGTGGAACCAGAGAATGTGAGATGACTTGGTTTGGCAACCATGCAATTTGGGAATTTAGTTACGTGTAGTCGTGTCAAAAATAATCGACAGCTATTCGATTATCAAAGTGTTTGACGACTATTGATGAATCGTTTTGAGTCATTGTTTAAATTAAAAAAAAAGAATAAAATAACAATTTGAAAAAATTGATAAAAAAATGAAATTAAAATATTTTGAAAGAAATAAACAAGTATTAGTTGTATGAATAAAAGAAAAAAAAAAGAAAAAACATTTTTTTTTGTGTTAATGTCTCCTTGGCAGTCCACTGCTTCTTTCACCCTTCATCAGGTTCATGGGGAATAAAAGTGACTTTAGAGATTTCTAAATGCGCACATTTTACCCAGAAATCTGATACAACTATTCACCATTTGAAGTGAATTCACACTTTGTTTGGTGTGATATTAGATTATTTCAATTTCTCAAATTGTACTGAGCAGCCAGATCCTTTGTCACAGAATCTTCCTATGAACAAGCAGCACGCAGCAGTCAGCATTAGCACAAGACCTTCAAGCTTCTGCTAGAAAGCAAAAAAATAAAGTCAGAAAAAGTCTACTAGAGCATCTGAACTTTATTTGGGATTAATCAGAGGCACTTCAAATGGTGGCAGGTATGTGCTGACCTCCCTTTAAAAATGAGTGAGTGATTAGGAGGGCGTGCACACTTTTTCAAACACATCCGGTATTTATTTCTACTTCCCCTCTTGAAGAGATTTTCTTTTCCCAGTAGAATTGTACAGGTTGCAGGTTACATTGCCAGGAAAAGTTTGGAAATGATTTATCTTGCTCTTTCATTTTTTTTATTTTTTATTTTAAAATAAACCTCACTTGAATGGGGGTGTGTAGACTTTTACTATCATCTCTGACAAGGGTTCATGGTGGTGTATTGCAGGTTGTGATGCTGGTGCTGGCGTGGAAGCTGGATGCTCAGAGCATGGGCTACTTCACGCTGCAGGAGTGGCTGAGGGGCATGGGCTCGCTGCAGTACGTATGCCACTAATGTGTTTTTTTTGTTTTTAAGTGGCGGGTTTCTCTTCGTCTGACTGACTCTTGTTCACTCTCCAGGTGCGACTCTACCGAAAGGTTGAGGAACTCGCTGGACTTCCTGAGATCCGTCCTCAACGACAGCACCAGCTTCAAGCTCATTTACCGATACGCCTTTGACTTTGCCAGGGTGAGTCTGCTGAAAGTTAAATCACAGTTTGTGGGAAAAGTAGTGCTTTGACGCCCTCTTATTGCATCTGTAATGAATTGTATTTTAGTGTTGATAGTGGAGATACTTGGAGATACAGCAGTTTCTATACAAGCCATTAAAAGAGTCAATTTGACAGAATGTGCTGACTTAAAGGAATAGTATGTTTTTGCATTTATTTCATGAGATATATATATATATAATGTAATATTGTATTCTGCGGCAGGAGAAGGATCAGAGGAGTTTGGACTTAAACACAGCCAAGTGCATGCTGGGGCTTCTGTTGGGAAAGACGTGGCCCCTCTTTCCGGTCTTTAATCAATTTCTAGAGGTAAGGATGGGCCACTCTCGACGGCCGCAGAGGAATTAATAGGAATGTGAAAGACCTCCTCTACAACATATATTAGAAAAATAAAAACTAGATAACTACCAAAATAAGACAAAAAAAACAAAACAAATTACAGTACTGAAAATTATTAAAACTTTGATAATTACCAAAATAAGACAAAAAACTAATTACTGAAAATTACAAAAAATTTGATAACTACCAAAATAAGCAGAAAAAAAGCAAATATTAGAAAATACATACAAAACAATTAGATGATGAATGCAAAAATAGGAAGAATAAAACAAACAAATAAATATTGCAAAAATAGTTGCTTGTCCAAATATTACACCAAAGCTAAAAGATAAAGTAAAGAATGGAGTTTTCATGCATTTCAAAGACCGGCAGCAAAACTTTGCTTATTCTGATTATGCTCTCAATATTTTTGGTATAAAACTTGTGTCCAATTACAGGAGCGAAGCGATGATTGTGATGCAATTTTGTTGCTGTATGATTCCCCAGCAATCCAAGTACAAAGTGGTCAACAAAGACCAGTGGTGCAACGTGTTGGAGTTCAGCCGGACAATCAACTTGGACCTCAGCAACTACGATGAGGACGGAGCCTGTAAGTCAGCCCCGTGTTAAAACCTGACCCTGAGAGTTCCCGCTCGGACCAATTGGATAAGGAACAGGAAGTGCAATTGTCTCTCATGATAGCCACATGGCCACTCCATTGATGTTGTACTTTATTAAATCAAAAGCAAAGTATTAATTTACATTTCGAAAAAACAAGACAAACTCTTAACTTTGCCACTGACGATAAACTATTTGTTGGAAAAGCAAAACAAAAAAATATTGTTTCTCTTTGCTAGAAAGAAGCCAAACTATCGCACATGGCTAAATAAAAAAAAATGTTTCTCTTTCCTAAAAAGAAGAGAAGCTACTAAAATGACGTATAGTTCACACTTTCTGTAGTAGAAGACAAACTAATAATGTACTTTCAGAAAAAAGACTAGCTATTTTTGGTTCACTCTTTATTTTTTTTAAATGAAGACATGCCATTGATGTTACACTTTACTAAAAAGATGAAATCTTGATTTTGCAGTTTTCGAAAGACAAACTGTTGGTGTTGTACTTTCCCAAAAAAAAGAGGGCAAGCTTAATGTTGCGCTTTTGTATCATGACAACAAACTGATGTTGCACTCTCAACTTAAAAAACAAAACAATTACTAAATATTGATGATGCACTTTCCTAGAAAGAAGACAAACTAAATAAACGGTTTCTCTTTCCTGAAAAGAAGACAAGCTACTAAAATGACAAACTTGAGATTTCACACTTTCTGCAGAATGCAAACTAATAATGTACCATACTTTGAGAGAAAGAAAATTAATTTCTGCCAATCACCCCGACCCCGGCTTTTTTTTTTTTTTTTTTTTAAATAAATTCAGACCTTCTATGTTGAACTACCTTTCTCGTAGTTTACAAAAGACAAACTATTGGTGTTGCACTAACCCAAAAAGAAGACAAGTTTGATGTTACGCTCTTTTATAAAGACAACAAACGAATGTTGCGCTTCCTTAAAAAGAAGACAAACTGTTGATATCACACTTTACTTTCTTAAAAAGAAACGAAAATCAATGTCTTCCTTTTCTTGCTTCCAATGTAGATCTGAGCATCTTTCCTCCCAGCGCAACTCTGCAACGTTAACTAAAAGCTTTCTTTCCTCCTCCCACCAGGGCCCGTCTTGTTGGACGAGTTTGTGGAATGGTACAAGGAAAGACAGATGTCCTAGCTACGACTGCGAAAAAAAAAAAAAAAAAGGCGAACATCAAAAATACTGTGACGACCGCAACGACGAGAATCAACAACGTTAAAACAAAAACAGCAACGGGCGGGGGTGGGTGCACGTTACCAGATCTGGTAAAGCTTTACCACTTTCCACGAGGAATTTGAGAACGTATTATGGGTTGGAGAAAGGAAAGGGGTCCGAGTCTTAAGGGTGAGCACATTTAGATAATAATAATAAAAAGTCACATGTTGGGTTCCCATGGCAGGTTTCAGCTGCCTGTGCTGTTTACTTGATTAGTGCCAGTCTTTTTTTTTTCTTTTTTTCTTTTTTTTAGCACCAAACAAAACCGCATTGCTGCTAATTCCATTTAGGCGGGCCAGAGAGGCCCGCCTTAGCATTTATTGGTCCTCGCACCGGGCCAATGGATGCGTCCACTTAGCTGTGCCTCAAACTTGACCACACGCGTAGATGACGGATGTACATAAGTGTAAAGGTTGGGAGTCTGGCTGACGTCAAACCCGCTGTCCATTTTGTCCCCGGCGTGTGGTTCAGTCTTCCTTTTTAGTCCCAATAGTTTCAGGTAGCAAACCCCTTCTTCCCCACCAGAGTGTTGGAACGAGCATTTCTAGCGCCACCTACGGGAACGTGGGGCAGGTCGGAACTGTGTAATAGCGCTCTGCTGTTTTTGTTTTTTTGGTCCACCTTTCTTGTCCTTTTGGCTGTGCTGTGACGCTGACTCGTCCAAATGATTTTAATATTTGCATGCAGCTCCCGACAGAGCCTTTTTTTTTTGTGTACAGGACTTTGTGCAAATGTTTTGTGCTTAGTTTTTTTTTTAATTTTTTTTTTTATAAACACCATCATGTTTACCGTTTGGCTTCCCGACGGGAACTCATGATCATGTTTATCGTTGTTAAGATCTGGAAAAAACATGCGTGTAACCTCGTGGTGGAACAAGTGTTCGCCTCATTGATGCCGCACGAAAAAGCTAGTGCGGCGTACGCAGTTTATTTATTGGCAGTGCATCTGTTTCCTTGCACATGCGCGCACAAACACGGCACCACCTCTGGTTTCACTGTATGTAGAATAGACAACACGCGGTTTGTGTATAGATTTAAGTTCATGTTCTCGTGTTCTCTCGTGACAATGCAGGAAGGTGAGCGTGCTTGTCCCAAATGTATATATGTACGTAAAACTAAGTGTCTATATGTCGGTTTTCATTATAACCAATGTCTATATACTTAAATAAAAAGGGTTTATTAAGTTAACTCCACTTTGCTTGTTTTGGAGCACTTTATTTCTAACCAGGAAAAACACGATCACACTGTGGTAGAAAATCATGAGGAAAAAAAATCATGCAGTACAATCTTATTTCAGGTAAGAATACCCAACTAGTTACTCAGATTAACGTAAAACTGGATTGAACATTTCAACAGTGTTTCCGAGCATTCGTTGGACCGTGACAGACGTACGTACTAGTGAAACCTGAAATAATGGCCTTGTTTGAAATGACTCCAATATACTTGGGTGTCAACAGCGGAATTGGACATTTTGCCTTCTAGTGGAAGAGCAGGCACATGTAAATAAAGACTAACACTTTTTGGACAAATTAAGCGAAATTGGATATTTAACAGAAGTCAATATCAAATATCTAAAATATATTTTTTCAACGAGATCCCTTTTATCATCAAACTTGGACGCCTTTCTTTGCCCACATTAGATGGCGCAGTCCAAAAACCTTGGCAATTTAGCGTAACCCATCAAACAAACATTTCCTCGTAAGAGTTCAACGTACGGGCCATGGAATTTGCCCAAAATGTCTGCTTCTAACAAATGGCTGACTTTTTTTTTTTTTCCTAATGCTGATTTTGCAGAAATAATGTAAAAACATAAACATCTCTATATACACCAATTTCCAACTCATGAACTTTGATTCCTTCCTGGGATCAAAGCTAACAAAAATATTTAGCACAACGTATATTGAAATGTCTGTTACAATAATATAGCTAACAGCTTTGCACCCTGGATGCCGTTTCAGAAGGGTTTTCATCCCACCCCAACTTAAACTTGGCTAATGCTTGGCGTATAAGAACTTTTGGAATTCCACGTCGACTCCACAGCCTCATCTGGCAGCGCTGTTGTCGGAACCGGGGGTGGAGTTTCCTTAATCAAAGGTGCATGTGTCCGATAGCGCGGGATGTCGTACGAAAGGTCGTCTGCAGTGTTTGTTGACGTAGAAGAGACGAGGAGTTCTGACCTGTCCTGGTGGAATTTCCCAGAAGCGCCACTCTGTTGGAAGTAGTTCAGTTTTTCATCCTCCCTGTCCCATGTTTGTCTCTCAGATGACATGGCTTTCAGGGCGCCAAGTCCTCTCATCCCCCTCTTTTCTGATGCGCCCTTTGACATTGCATCGGTGCTGAATGACGACAAAGAACCTCCGCCTAGGTTAAGAGCTCTTGTCATGGTTGTGCTCCCTTTTTCCTGTGCTACCTCATGGGTAAAGGACCCAGCGAGAGTTGTTTTTAGTCCTTCTCGTGGAGATGGTAGGCTTGTGTCTGGTTGTCTGGAGAGATCGGACAGGCGGGTCTTCAGTCCTGTCCACCGTACCTCTGCTGATGGGCCCTCGGTCGAGCTCCTGAAGGGTCTTGGGGCAAGAGATGGGATCTGGTATCTGGCACTAGAGGAGGAACTACTTTGTGTAGTTATGTTCACACCTGATGTATCTCTGGTGGGGGGAGTATCGCCCCCAGAGACTGGACTGGGAGTGGCCTTCGGGGCAACATATGGGTTCAGGTATGTAGCACTATAGGGTAACTTGTATCTGGCACTAGAGGAGGAGCCATCCTGCCTTGTCACTTTGTTCACCCTTGATGGATCAATGGTGGGAGTGTCATGCCCAGAGCTTGGATCAGGAGTGGTTGTCGGGCCAAGAGATGGGTTCTGGTATCTGGCACTATAAGAGGAATCATGTTGATTCCTCATGGGTGAGCTATCATCACCAGATCTTTGATTTGGAATGGTCTTCGGGGCAAGAGATGAGTGTTGGTATCTGGTACTATAAGCGGAATCCCGCACTGCAGTGTGTTGATCCCTGGTGGAAGTATCACTTGGTAGAGACGAAGCTTTGATCATTAAACGTCTGTATTGTATTGGCGATTCGCTCTCTGGTGTAACTGACCTCGCAACTTCCGTCATCTTGCTGACTTCTACAACCTCACCCGTCTCGTCTTCAAAGCTGCTGGAGGTAGACTGCCCGAGCACAGCGGTGATTTGCGACTTCTCCTTTGTCGGTTGGCTCGCCACATTCTGGTTTGCATTTAGAGAAGAAAGACTGACATGAGACGTTCCTCTCCATTGAGAATATTCTGTGGATTCAGTTTCAATTTGACTGCTGCTTTCGGTATCCCGATGTTGTTGGAGAGTAACTGGAGCCTTTACATCCAGATATCTCCTGATATGTGGTACACCTGATAGATTCGGTTTTTCTTCACTTGCGGGACTCACTACTGGTTTGTCGGCGTTGTCATGAACTTGCCTAGCGGTTAGGGGTGACTGTGTGCGCTTGATTTCTTGCCAGTCAACGACCGCTTGCTTTAGTTTTGCTGCTCCAGTTTCACTTTCACTGAGGGGCGCCACGGACGGTTCAAATGCATGCGACGTAATTTCAAGACGCTTTCTGAAGCGAGAGAACCCGAGATGCATGTTGGCCCACCGTGACTCGAGCTCCGGGTTTATCTCCGTGGTCGTGTTGCTGGTTTCGTACTCCGCCGTCTCTGGACCGATGACGTATTTTTCTAATTTGATGTTTGGCTCTCGGTTGGAATTGCGAGGGACAATTATCACAGGAGATTTAACAGCCACTCCATCGCCGTTCTCATTCTCACTGGTGGAGCAATTTGATTTGGAATCCCAAACCCCAGCAGAAACGCTATCAGGATCCAATTGTGGTTGTGGAGATGGAGCTCTGATATCCAAACGTCTGCTGACACCCAAAGATACCCGTGGCAATGCCTGTGTCTCAGTGGTATCTGCATGAGCATTGTCTTGTGTGTTCGAGCGGTTTGGTTGTCCTCCCACTGTATGGTCTTGTCTGACACCAATTGACACGTCAGCGGGTGCTGCTTTAATTTCTAAACGCCTCTTGATTCTTAAAGAATCCTCAGGGTCTAGTGATGACCAAATTCCTTGTGGATCGTGCCCTGGTGTTGGCAAGTCAGTGGTGGGGTACCAAGCTAGATTGGTGTTCCCTTGTTTAATGATGCTGGATGATGAAGCTGAAGTTGGTGACAGCACTTTGAAATCTAAACGCCTCTTAATTCGGAAAGAATCCTCAAGACCAAGTGAGGACCAAGGTGATTGTGGGTTAGAACTTGGTCTTGGTGATACTTTGATGGGATGCCGAGCATCTCTGGTCCCTTGCTCCTGTTTTACAATGTAAGAAGTCATCTCGTACTCACGGCCGCTGCTGGACGAAGAATGTGAAGGTGGTGGATGTGCAATGATGTTTAGACGCCTCTTAATTGGGAAAGAACCTTTAAGATCAAGTGAGGGCCATGCAGGCTGTAGGCCGTAACGTGGTGATGGTGACGCTTTTGTGGGATAATTAGTTATCTTTGTGGTCCCTTGCTCATGTTTTGGGGTGTTGTACATGATTTCATGTTCACTTTCACGGCTGGACAAAAAAGCAGAAGTTGGTGATGGTGTTTTGAAATCTAAACGCCTTTTAATCTGGAAGGAATTCTCAAAATCAAGTGAGGGCAAAGATACTTCTGGGTCATAACTTGGTGTTGGAACCACTTCACTGGGGTACCTTATTACGTTAGTCACTCCTTGCTTCTGTTTTGTGGGTTGAAGAGACAATTCATGCTCGCTGCTGCTAGTTGAGGATGAAACTGAAGGTGGTGATGGTGCTTTGACGTTTAGACGTCTCTTAATTCGGAAAGAATCTTCAAGGGCGATTAAGGGCCATGGAGATACTGGGTCATAACTGGACGTTGGAGGTGCTTTAATGGGGTAACTAGTTACTTTGGTGGTTTCCTGGTCCGGTTTTGTGATGCGATTGGTCCGTCCATGTTCAGTGTCACTGCTGGACGATGAATCTGAAGTTGGTGACGGTGTTTTGACGTTTAGACGCCGCTTAATTCTAAAAGGGCCTTCAGGAATAACAGATGGCCGAGGTGCTTGTGGGTCATAACTTGGTGTTTGAGGTGCTTTAATGGGGGGCCTTGTTACATTTGCGATCACTTGCACCTGCTCTGTCATGTGATGAGTTGTTTCATCCTCACTGTCGCTGCTTGATGATGAATATGAAGTTAGCGACGGTGCTTTAATGTTCAGATGCCTCTTAATTCGAAAAGAATCCTCAAGATCAATAGAGGGCCAAGGAGCTTTTGGGTCAAAACTTGGTGCAGGTGATGCTTCAGTATGGTACTTGGCTCCTTGTTCCTGTTTTGTTATGTGATGAGTTGTTTCATGCTCACTGTCACTGCTGGTCGATGAATCTGAAGGTGGTGGAGGTGCTTTGACGTTGAGACGCCTCTTAATTCTAAAACAATCCTGAAGATCAATTGAGGCCCAACGTGATTGTGGGTCATAATTTTGTATTGGGGCTGCTTTAATGGGGTACATAGTTTCTTTTAAGGTCCCTTGGGTCATTTCATCGTCACTGTCAGTGTTGGATGATGCATCTAACTTTGGTGAAGTTGTTTTGACATCTAGTCTTCTCTTAATTTGGAAAGAATCCTCAAGATTAACAGAGGTCCAGGGTGCTTGTGGGTCATAATTTGGGGTTGGGGATGCTTTAGTGGGGTACCTAGTTACTGTACTGGCTTGTTGCTCAAGTTTTGCGACGTGATGAATTGTTTCATGCTCACTGTTGCTGCTGGTCGATGAATCTGAAGGTGGTGGAGGTGCTTTGATGTTTAGACGCCTCTTAATTCTAAAAGAATCCTGAAGATCAATTGAGGGCCAACGTGATTGTAGGTCAGAATTTTGTATCGGGGCTGCTTTAATGGGGTACATAGTTTCTTTTATGGTCCCTTGCTCCAGTTTTGTGATGGGGTTAGTAATTTCATCGTCACTGTCAGTGTTGGATGATGCATCTAACTTTGGTGAAGTTGTTTTGACATCTAGTCTTCTCTTGATGCGGAAAGAATCCTCAAGATTAACAGAGGTCCAGGGTGCTTGTGGGTCATAATTTGGGGTTGGGGATGCTTTAGTGGGGTACCTAGTTACTGTACTGGCTTGTTGCTCAAGTTTTGCGACGTGATGAGTTGTTTCATGCTCACTGTTGCTGCTGGTCGATGAATCTGAAGGTGATGGAGGTGCTTTGATGTTTAGACGCCTCTTAATTCTAAAAGAATCCTGAAGATCAATTGAGGGCCAACGTGATTGTGGGTCATAATTTTGTATTGGGGCTGCTTTAATGGGGTACATCGTTTCTTTTAAGGTCCCTTGCTCCAGTTTTGTGATGCCATCAGTCATTTCATCGTCACTGTCAGTGTTGGATGATGCATCTAACTTTGGTGAAGTTGTTTTGACATCTAGTCTTCTCTTAATTTGGAAAGAATCTTCGAGATCAATTGAGGGCCAACGTGGTTGTGGGTCATAACTTGGTGTGGGAGTGGCTTTAATGGGGTCCCTAGTTATTTTTACAGTCCCTTTCTCTTGTTTTTTAATGTGATACATTGTTCCATCTTTGCTGTTACTACTGGACGTTAAACCTGAAGTTGGTGACAATAGTTTGACATCCAGACGCCTCTCAATTCTAAAAGAATCCTCAAGATCAATTGAGGGCCAACGTGATTGTGGGTCATAACCTAGTGTTGGAGCTGCTTTAATGGGGTACTCTGTTACTTTACTGTTCCCTTGCTCCTGTTTTTGAGTGTAGTATGTTGTTTCATCGTCACTGTCAATGCTGGACGTTGACCCCGAAGTTAGTGGCAGTGGTTTGACTTCTAGACTCCTCTTAATTCTGAAAGAATCTTCGAGATCAATCGAGGGCCAACGTGCTTGTGGTGGGTCATAACTTGGTGTGTGAGTGGCTTTAATGGGGTCCCTAGTTACCTTTACAATCCCTTGCTCCTGTTTATGAGTGTGATACATTGTTCCATCTTCGCTGTTTCTACTGGATGTCGAACCTGTAATTGGTGACAATGGTTTGACATCTAGACGCCTCTCAATTCTGAAAGAATCCTCAAGATCAATTGAAGGCCAACGTGACTGTGGGTCATAACCTAGTGTTGGAGCTGCTTTAATGGGGTACCCTGTTACTTTACTGTTCCTTTGCTCTTGTTTTTGAGTGTAAAACATTGTTCCATCTTCGCTGTTACTACTGGACGTTAAACCTGAAGTTGGTGACAATGGTTTGACATCTAGACGCCTCTTAATTCTAAAAGAATCCTCGAGATCAATTGAGGGCCAACGTGATTGTGGGTCATAACTTGGTGATACTTTAGATGGAGGCTGTGTCATGCCGACCCTTATTACCTCCTCACTGTCACTGCTTGAAGAGAAATCATGAAATGTTGACTTGACATTTTGATGCCTTTCACTGTGAGGAATCTGCCGAAGGTCGATGGTAGGCCACCTTATGTGTGTCTCCTGGCGTACTTCCTGACTTTGAAGCCCTGCTCGGTCCACCTTTTGAGATATTGATTCATCCTCAGAGTCGGTGATGGTTGATGAATCTGATGCTGGCGATGGTGCTTTGATATCTAAACGTTTCTGGAACGAGATGGTATGCCCAAGATCAAGCACTGGCGGTGGTGTAATTGGATGCCCGGTTTCTTCTTCTTCCCTGTCACTGCTGGAGAAAGAAGTTGAAGGGGCAACTCCTGCTGTGACCATCACTGTCCCAGATTTCTCGCTGAAGCTTAAGGTTTGAGCATCACTATCACGCACTTTGATATGCATACGTCTCGGGACGCGCATCGAGTGCTCGAGATTGACTGCAGGCCACCAAAGTTCTGTGTTCTGATCCAGGGTAGGTTTGTATTCTCTCGTAGATTTCAAACCAGGAAGGGTGTTGGAGACCTTAGTTTTAGCATAGCTCCTGCTAACCTCCTCGTCCGGCGGGTCTGGGTTGACTGTGTATTGTGAAGGTTCGTCGTCGCTGATGTATGAAGTGGAGCTGGACGAGTCCTTCCTGTTCAGCCTTGGCATCATTTGTCTGGTGTAGTTAAAGGAACCGATGGGGCTGCTGGTTTTCGGAGATGAGCTGCGGACAGAATCGCTGAAGTCAAACTGTTCTTCGTCATCCTCTGGTTCCGCTGCTAACATCCTGCCGTTGTTTGGACGTGGTATACAATCTGCAATGGGTTCAGAGGAAAATCCTGGAATTTTATTAATGGACATTTGAGGTAATTCTGTTGAGTTCTGCTGAACAGTGGCCACTTCCTTTTGGTCCTTGTCAGAAAGAGAGGAATCAGATAAACTTCTCTTACTCTTTGGTTTTTGTTTCGAAAGACCTCTTGCATCCATTGAATCAGTCCTCTCCAGACTTTTCTCACTTCCTGAATCTCCCTCTCTGACTGTTTCACATTCAGCTACCGTAACATCTGATCTTGTATCGCGTTCCGTGTCGTAATATTTAACATTGTTTTCTTCCCCGAAGTCCGCTTTGCTGAACGTGACTCTCCTTTCCCTGTGAGGCCGCGACTCCTCTGGGTCCTCACCTTGCGAGTAGGCCTCGTTGTCATATTGTTTCTCCTCGGCCGACGAGACAGAGTTGGATGTTTTCTTTTTGGTGGTCTTCTTCCAGAGCATGTCGATACAAGGTCTTAGGAGAACTCCCAGGATGAAGGCGAACAGAAAGGTGATTAAGACGGACAGACACACAGCTAACGTCAAGGTGGACTGTGTCACGCTTTGGCTCCTTTCTTCACCTGTGATTCTTTCAGGTGCACTTCGAGCTTTTCTGCTAGTTCCTCCAATACGGAGGTGAAAGACGGACACCACCTGGTGGTCCTTGGACAAACACACGTAAAAACCAGTGTTTTTCTCTGTGACTGCACTGATGAGAAGACCAGACTGAGGTTGGTTTGCAGGTGCCAAACCAGCGGGTGTCCACCATGACGCACCTAAGAATAAGACACGCGAGTCATTTATTTGGTTTTGACGGTGTGGAGGATTCGTTTAGCCGTTACCCTCTGTGGCACAGGACAGCATAACCTCGGAACCCCTGTAGGCCGTCACATCTTGGTGGAGCTGTGGTTCCGTTTCAGCACTCCCACATTTCAGATCATCGTCCTCCAGTTGTAGAACGTCCGCACCGGCGAGAATGGGCGGGGAAGCGCAAACCAAATCCCAGGAGCGCGAGCCTGCACTCCCGTCGAAAGCCATCCATCTTCTTATGCTGCGCATGCTGCAGTCACAGTGCCACCTGTTTCCAGCCAGGTTAACGGCGGCCCCGATGGTGCGCAGAGAGAGGTAGATCGAAGGGTGGAGGCTGGTCAACATGTTGAAGCTCACGTCAAGGATCTGCCATGAGACAAATGTTGGTCAACGCACAGCTTTAAGCATTTCTTAATTATGGTCCGTCATCATCACGAGAGTCTCATCGATGATGATGTAGTTGAGGTCCAAATAATGCATTGTCCTCCTCAAGACTGCAGCTAATCTTTATTTAGGGATTACTGCAGAGCTGCAGGATTTAATATCCATCAAGACTACAAATAGGACTACCATCAGCCATATTGATACTTAAGATATAATATAGTTTTGATATGATTGTATTATGGTAATGCTTACCTGGAGCTGGTGCAAATGTCGTAGGACACGCGGGGTCAGGCTACTAATGAGGTTGTGTTGGAGGTGAAGCTCCCTCAGCCCACGTAGGTTGTCCAGTTCTCCTGGCTGGATGGCGGTGATGCTGTTGAAGGACAGCTGCAGGACCTCCAAGGCCTCCAGAGCACTCAAGCCTTTCGAGGACGCAAAGTAACCAATAGGACTACAACTCCACAGGTGAACTGTATTGAGCTTTTCCTTTGCATTCTTTGACTCACCTCCCAAATATTGTCCCTCTGCACGTCTGCGTTAGTGAGTGGTATAGTTTGTTTTACTGTATACTTGTAAAAGTTAATTTATTGTTTTACTGTATACTTGTAAAACAGTTAATGCATTCATCTGTATAAACAAAAACGCATGAAAACGTTCTATTTTAAATATTTTCATGGTCCTAACAACTTATTTATATCTTCTTCTTTTTTTTTTAACTTTGTTTTTTATGCTAGAGCATACAGAAGGCTTTTGATGCAGCCTCTAACCTGAAGAGGATGCTTAAAGCAATGGTAGTTGGCCAGCAGATGGCAGCAGAGTATAAGAGATTGCAACAAGCTCTTTTCTCCGGTGTTTTAAACTTGATACTTAGATATATTTGAATGGCAACTGCTACAAAATATAAACCGATAGAAAAATACTTTATTCTTCCTGATGAAAGAGACTCTAATCTTTCTTTTGATAGGTTTCATGTTTTTATAGCAATAGAACACAATATTCTGCGGGCCTTGCAAAGTCAGACCAAATCCAGCAAAACTGTCTATATTAAGATGACTTGACTCGGAGCGATTGAAGTGAACTTTTAACCTGATATGAGGCACAGATGTTCAGGTGAGGGGCCTTTTGTTTGGTCCAAAGTTGAAACTTGAAAACTACCTTTCTACATCGGAGCGTCTCGACTTTGGAACGACCCACCCGAGGAGCTGATGCAGGCAAAATCGATGACAGTTTTCAAATCATTGAACTCACTTGTCTTTGCTTTGTATGTGACACTGCCGTCTCCCCCCTAACTTGACTTTCCGATCCAAACCTGTTGTTTGCTTCTCACGAGTGGCAGAACCTTTGCTAAGCACGTCCATATGTACCTAATGAAGCATTTACGACCTGGTGACTCACCCCGTGGGACTCGTCGTAGCTGATTCCTCTCCACAGATAGCAGCTGCAGGTTAGGGCCCCAGGAGGCGCACCCTTGATCCTGGACACGCCCGTGGATGCAAAGCGTCAGGCGCGTAATGCTGTTGTTGGCCAAGCGGAGGCTGCGGAGCTGCGGAAGCGTCCGGCGCGCCAGCGGCGTCCGCTCTAGCCGGTTGTGAGAGACGTCCAGATGGGCCGTCGAGTCCAGGATTTGCGGCACGGCCCGGAGGCCTGCCGAGGAGCAGTTCGCCACGGACGGCCCGGCGCACCGGCAGGAGGGCGGGCAAGTGGGCGAGTGGCAGCGGAGCCCGGAGGCGGCGAGTAGCAGCACCAAAAGGATCCGAATCCGAGCCATCCTCTCCAATCCGAACGATCCGCCGCAACCATCGACTCGTCACATCTGAAGTGCTTTAAACTTGGTGGCCAAAGTCTGCTCAAGTTTGATCCCGCCCAAAAATGGCATTCAATCATTTACGTGCAGCGAATGCCTTACTTACTGTCTTCCCCTTTCTGTCGAGATAAGTGCGTTCCTGACGGCCCAGCCCGCACATTCTATTCCATCATAAAAGGCCGTCATTTTCAAATGGAGCACGCGCACGCCCCGAGACCTTTAGCCAAAACAAACGATAACAACGCTGACACGCCATGTTTTTATTCAAACAAACACACCACAATGTTGGCAAGCAAAAGTTACACAGGTTTTACGATGAATCCTCATTTAGGTTGTACGAAATCAAATGATACTCACATTTGGTAGGATTAACCCTCCTGTTAAGTTTGTTTCTGCAAACTTGATCACGTCTTTTGAAAGGACACAGATTCTTCTTTTTCGTCTATCACCGCTTCAAACATCAAAAGCGAATGTGATCGTATTACTGTTAATGTTTTATGTAAAGTTTGTTTTATGTTGTGTTTCTGTAAAACACCTTGAGAAAGCGACAGCTGCTTGACTAAAACACAAATAAGGCCATCAGATGAAATTGTCTTTTTAACAAAAAATTTTTTAGGCACCTCAATTTGACCTGCTAAATAGTTCAAATTAATTTTAAAAATGTACAATTAACGGGAAAATAAAACTAACACAAGAAAAACACGTTTTCTTTCATTTCATTTAAGTGGGTTAAATGACCAAAAATTTGTTTGAAAATTATTTAGAAAAATATATAAAATAACAAAATGTGAAGAAAATACATTTTATCTGATATTTTGTTTACATTACTTACATTTTACTTGATTAGAATGTATTTTTTTCAATCAGTTAAATGGATTTTTTTTTTAAATACATAATGGAAGAAAAGAACAAAATAATGTGACAAGGTTAATCTGTTTTTCTAAATTAAAATATTTTCAATGATTTTTAAACTTTAAAACGGGTCAATTTGACCCGCAAGTAGATGTAAAGGGGAAAAAAAAACCTCATAAAAGAACAAAATAACGTGAAAGGTTTAATCAATTTTCCAAATTAAAAAAATGTTTTTCCAATGATTTTTAAACTTTAAAACGGGTCAATTTGACCCGCAAGTAGATGTAAAGGGGAAAAAAAAACCTCATAAAAGAACAAAATAACGTGAAAGGTTTAATCAATTTCCCAAATTAAAAAAATGTTTTTCCAATGATTTTTAAACTTTAAAACGGGTCAATTTGACCCGCAAGTAGATGTAAAGGGAAAGAAAAACTCATAAAAGAACAAAATAACGTGAAAGGTTTAATCAATTTTCCAAATAAAAAAATGTTTTTCCAATGATTTTTAAACTTTAAAACGGGTCAATTTGACCCGCAAGTAGATGTAAAGGGGAAAAAAAACTCATAAAAGAACAAAATAACGTGAAAGGTTTAATCAATTTTCCAAATTAAAAAAATGTTTTTCCAATGATTTTTAAACTTTAAAACGGGTCAATTTGACCCGCAAGTAGATGTAAAGGGGGAAAAAAAAACTCATAAAAGAACAAAATAACGTGAAAGGTTTAATCAATTTTCCAAATTAAAAAATGTTTTTCCAATTATTTTTAAACTTTAAAACGGGTCAATTTGACCCGCAAGTAGATGTAAAGGGGGAAAAAAAACTCATAAAAGAACAAAATAACGTGAAAGGTTTAATCAATTTTCCAAATTAAAAAAATGTTTTTCCAATGATTTTTAAACTTTAAAACGGGTCAATTTGACCCGCAAGTAGATGTAAAGGGGAAAAAAAACTCATAAAAGAACAAAATAACGTGAAAGGTTTAATCAATTTTCCCAAATAAAAAAATGTTTTTTCAATGATTTTTAAACTTTAAAACGGGTCAATTTGACCCGCAAGTAGATTTAAAGGGGAAAAAAAAACTCATAAAAGAACAAAATAACGTGAAAGGTTTAATCAATTTTCCAAATAAAAAAATGTTTTTCCAATGATTTTTAAACTTTAAAAACGGGTCAATTTGACCCGCAAGTAGATGTAAAAGGGGAAAAAAAAAACTCATAAAAGAACAAAATAACGTGAAAGGTTTAATCAATTTTCCAAATTAAAAAATGTTTTTCCAATTATTTTTAAACTTTAAAACGGGTCAATTTGACCCGCAAGTAGATGTAAAGGGGGAAAAAAAACTCATAAAAGAACAAAATAACGTGAAAGGTTTAATCAATTTTCCAAATTAAAAAAATGTTTTTCCAATGATTTTTAAACTTTAAAACGGGTCAATTTGACCCGCAAGTAGATGTAAAGGGGAAAAAAAAACTCATAAAAGAACAAAATAACGTGAAAGGTTTAATCAATTTTCCCAAATAAAAAAATGTTTTTCCAATGATTTTTAAACTTTAAAACGGGTCAATTTGACCCGCAAGTAGATGTAAAGGGGGAAAAAAAACTCATAAAAGAACAAAATAACGTGAAAGGTTTAATCAATTTTCCAAATAAAAAAAAATGTTTTTCCAATGATTTTTAAACTTTAAAACGGGTCAATTTGACCCGCAAGTAGATTTAAAGGGGAAAAAAAAACTCATAAAAGAACAAAATAACGTGAAAGGTTTAATCAATTTTCCAAATAAAAAAATGTTTTTCCAATGATTTTTAAACTTTAAAACGGGTCAATTTGACCCGCAGTACAACAGGAGGGTTAATTGAACAATATGGACGAGCCGCATCGTAGCTGTGAGAGCCGTGTCCAATATTTTGACCACCTGCTGTGGCTCTTGTATGGCAAGCACATCCATGACTGGTGAAGCCGATGTCATGATTGACAGTTTTGAGAGCTTCGAGCATGACTGCAGTGCATAAATCCAACTCATCGCTTAGTGGTCAGTGAACACGTCACGCACACACAGCTGCCAAATAAGTCCTGGTGCAACCCTCCAGGATATAAATAAGAAAAATAATACTGGATGGTCAAACGAAACACTGCATTTTCCAAACGCTTGTCATCATGTAAACCATGAATAGTTTTTTTTTGTTTTCCTTTTGCGAGAGGGAGGCGGGGTCTTGGGGTTACAGTCCTTGGTGGGTGTTTCGACACGGGTTGTCTGACGTCTGGCAGCCCATGTTGGGATACTTTACCTGCACGCGGAACAGCGTCCCGTCGGCGCACATGCACAACTTGTAGCGCTCCACGCCCTCGTCGAAGTAGACGTCGCCCGCCGAGTTGGGGATGCGCGTGGCGTTGAACATGACCGAGCCGTTCAGCACGATGCTGTTCTCCTGTGAGCGAGCGAGCGAGCGAGCGCACCTTTCACACCCCTGCAAGTAACCAAGTGAAAATGTACGTCCGGGTGAGCGCGTGTACTTACGGCTCTGAGCTCGATGTCGCCGCCCATCCGGAACTCGACGGTGCGGCCCATGATGTTGACGCCCTCGTTGCCGCGAATGATGGCCTTGCTGTCCCCGCGGATGTTCAGGTCTGATGCGGCGTTGCTGGTGATCTGGCAGGAAAGCAGGCGCACAAATTGGAACTACATGGACCAAGAACTAAACGTTCCAGAAACTTAACT
This sequence comes from Vanacampus margaritifer, assembly GCF_051991255.1. Classification (NCBI taxonomy): domain Eukaryota; kingdom Metazoa; phylum Chordata; class Actinopteri; order Syngnathiformes; family Syngnathidae; genus Vanacampus; species Vanacampus margaritifer. The sequence continues at coordinate 23,564,580 of NC_135444.1, forward strand.
CGTTCACTGGCAGACATTTTGACTGAAGCAACCCCTTTCGCTCCCGGCTGTTTGACTGGATTTGGACTGATTTTGCAAGGGCCGCAGAATATTGTGTTCTATTGCTATCAAAACTTGAAACCTACCAAAAGAAAGAGAGTCTCTTCTTTCATCAGGAGAAAAAAAAGTATATTTGTATCTTTCTGTTTTGCAGTGATTAGCATTACAATATAGCTAAGTTTCATCATTATTCATATTTCTGTTTAGAATTGTGGGTAAATGAGCTTTTTTCCAACACGGCCCTGGTTGATCTCTTATACTCTGCTGCCACCTGCTGGCCATTTTTGTAATAACTACCATTTCTTCAACCGTTCTGTGCAGTTGAGGCTGCATCAAAGCCTTCTGTATGCTCAAGCATAAAAAAACTTATAAATACGTCTTTGGGACACTTCAAACATTTAAAACAGAACGGATTTATACATTTTTGGGAGCAAATGAGTTAATAGGTAGCCAAACGGCTGTTAGAGCTTGCCGTTAAACTCAAAAAAAATGCGACACTTACCCTTTCTGTGGAAGCCTTCTTGACACTGAGCACCTTCACACCTTTTGGCAGGTGGAACTCGTGGTTTTCGTAGTCTGTGCTGAAGAAAGTGGTCTGGGTGCGAGGGTCCGTGAAAGATATCCCCGTGTCGCTGACCACGGACGTCTTGTCCTTTTCCACGCTCAACTTGGACGTGCCCTGTTGGAACACTACCTGCAACCACCAACATTCAACATCTAGATCAGTGCTTCTTGGACTTTTTACACAAAGTAGCACCTAAAAATATATAATTAGCATTTTTTTTTTTTTACAGTTGTAGAGTGCAGTGATTCTTTAATGTACCACTAGAGGGAGCCCTCGCGACTGGTTTTCCATCTCCTCTTACCGGGTTGTTGTTGCCGACGATGAGCAGGTCTTGGTCCTTACGACCGCCGATCGTGCTTTTATGCAGAGGGTGAACCACGCCCATGTCGGCCTTCTGCTTGAAGCGCAGCAGGCCCGATTCATGGAACTCCATGCTGTCGCACCCGTTCGGACCGATGCGGATCACCGTCCATATGACCAGAGTGATCTGAATGGAACGGCACAGTAGCAGACACTTTGTATGGGATGCGTTCTTAACTGTCAAGTGTGACGAAATCACTTTTTTGTTTTTTATACATTACAATACTGCGCAGTGTCACTTCTATTATTCTGGTGTTTTTTGGCAGACACTGCATTTTTTGTTATTGCCGTACTCACGATGAGGTTAATCAAAGCGAGGAGGAAGAGCAGCACGATGACGCACACGGCCATGTTGCCCTTGCGCCCGCGAAGGCCCGTCTTGTGCAGACGCTCCTCCTCGATGGGCACGTAGCCCGCCTTGAAGTTGCTGTTGTGCTCCTTGTTGGCGCCACGTCTCTCAATGGCCTTCTCCCGCATGGACTTTTTCACCGGCCCGTTGGCGCTCTCCTGGAGAATAGTTAACGCCACACTTGGTTAAGGCAGATATTGTGAAAGGTCATGTGGTATAAACCTGTGCGGACGCACTGGCTGGCATTTCTGGGAGGCTGCAATATAACTGGGGGAAAAAAAAAGAAGCAGCTTGGACTACTACATTGTGGTCGTCTACAACCGCACACTTTCTGATTTGGACATATGTGAACTTTTACTTTCTGAAATGACAATGGCCCTTTTAAGCAAGGCTGATTGATACGAATGAATCCCGTTGATCTTCTCATCACATTATGTGTGCTGGAATGTGTCTCCTATGAGACAGCCTGTCTGTATGTGAGCCCATCACTAAAAATACACCCTTCCCAATTTAGCATCAAAACAGATCTAATAAACCGTTAATTATCGGCACCCTTAGCGTTTAGTTCGTCGTCACACAAGCCTGATTAAGTGTCACATTGAATCCCATTTGACATGCAACGCAGCCTTTATTAAACAATTACCATAAGGAAGGCCAATGTTTATTACGCTCGAATGACAGCGCGCTGGGTTTAAATACAAAGAGTTCAGATGCACCGAAAGTAATTATTCGCTCGGTATACTTAAACTTGTGTTACAAAATGAGAAAACAAGAACAAATTGAGAATATAACGGACCTGCTCGGACGCCATGTTGATCCTCTCTCTCTCTTTTACTGGAGTGTGGTGAAGGAACGTACCATTTTCCACTGCTCGTCTTGTTCATGTTTATCGTGTTTTTGCCGGGTGCGAACTTTTCAATGTTGTATCGCTTTAATGGAAAGCACAGAAACGTTGTAATATTTGTCGTGTCTACTAGGAGGCTTCAAATAATGAAAACGTTCGTTTCTGTAAGATGGTACATTCCGATGCAAGTAGCCAATGGTGGGAAGAGCCCAAAAATAGCAAACCACTTTTGTTCATATTTTCCATAAACGAGACACCTTGACCGTATATTATTATTTTTTTCAATTTTAATTCATTAATTATTTATATAATATATAATTTGGTGACCCTCCAATGCTTATAGTCCTTTAAACGCAAAATAACTGTTTACACATGATTATGTGTTTTCATTCTTTTTATTTAAAATGTAAAATAGTAATAATTATTGACTTTTATTGCATATTTAATTGTTTATTTATTCATGTATTATTTCTCATAAACGATCTTAACTGTGTAAATTAAACAACATCGCCCCCTAGTGCATTTTTCTCTACTTGCATATAATTTTAAAGTTTAGATATTTAGTTGTTTTCGTTGGAAATACCGATGTGTTTTTGTCACAAACTCAAGTATTCGGTGTAATTTGACGGTGTGCCAATACATTTTTATGTCCATTTCGAGAGAACACAGCATCCAGGTGGAGCACTTTCGCGCCATATAACTAGTTAAAATTGCGGATTGACTGACTACATGTAACTACGTTTCATTAATGGATTCAATCTGGATTCAATCTGGATTCAAAGCACATCACCGGCCGCACAGCCTCCGTGTGAAAAGTCCGGATGCTGTGAAACAAAGGCCGCCAGGCGATGACGTGACGTCGACTCACCTGTAGGCGGGGATAACTCTTTTAGTTGTTTTTTCTTCTTCATTATTTTCACTCGCGTAACCCGACAAGGTTTTTGTTTTTGTTTTGTTAGTCCTGAACCTCCGAGGAGCACACAAATGGCGGATGCTATAAACGCCCTGGTAACTCAGTCCTACTTCAATGTTTTACAGGACAGATTGGAGAGATGGCAAAGAGAGTATCATGTAAGTTCTTCAAGAATTTAAAGTTCACTCTTATCTGACATAGGTGCACATTATAACACGTAATGGCGGCAGCCTCGCGTCATGGTATGACTTCAAATGACACATTCACTCGTCATTTTTAGTTCGTCGTAACTGTCAGATTATTTTTTTAAATCCACAAAATACGCTTATTTTAGGATTTAACAGATTTACAATGTGAGTTTAGTTGCTATGGGAACGAGTCGCCATGGCATCCGCGCGACGTTTTCCAAAGAGCTTCGACTTGATTTTTTTAAAGATGGTTCATGGGCTGTTACTTCCTGTTTTGTTCACGCAAATCCGGAAGTGATTTACATCCTTACTTTGTATTAAAATTCACGCATTTTTAGGGCCGATGTTTAGCTCTGGTGTTGCGTTTGATAAAAAGTGAGACAACTATGACTGAATGAATTCATGTAGCAGGAAATTAGAGTGAGTTTGCAACAATTGCCCTCACAAGTCAAGCCCAAGTCAATCAAAACCAAGTGAGCACTATTACGTCTACCCCCAAACGTTCATGAATGCGATTTTCGTTCTCCCCAAGGTGATTTCCTGTGACGAGAACATGAATCGGTGCTGTGAGATGATGGAATTTACGGCCAAAATCCAAGGGCAGCTTTTTGCCATCCTTAACTCTGTAGCTGCTGAAGGTAACCACTCCACATAATCTACTGTGGATATTGCACATCCCTGTCCAAATGCTATTTTTTGTGACATTTTAATTAGAGCAGTTCGATACCATTTTCGATACCATGAGTAGTCACCGATACCAATATCAAGTACCGATACCACTAGTATTTTTTTTATCTTTAAATGGCATCAGGTGTGTGATGACTCAAATGTATTAAGTTCATTTCATTTTGACAAAACTTCATTTCATTTTGACAAAAACCTGTCATTTGAACTGGGGTGTGTCGACCTTTTATATACCTTTTATATTGTATGCGTGTATTAGCTGTGTGTTACATTCATTCTCTCCCTGTGACTCAGGTCATCACACAGACGGCGTGTCCACGCTAAAAACGCGCTTGCTTCCGTGGCTGGGGGCTTGTTTCGCGCCATCACGGCTCCCCGTCCACAAAGACGCCAGTTTCAGTCCTTTCCAGGTGACATCGCCCTTCAAAGTGAACTAACGGTGGCTGTAACGATGACCTCTGCCAAGGCTGGACGATCCCAATTGATTACTAGTTAAATGGACGGAATTTTGTGTGCTCACCAGGATTTGTCAGAGAAGGAGCGTAAGCGTCCAGATGTCTCGAGCAGCAACATGAGCGACATGCAGTGGATGGAGTCTCAGCTTTGCTCCACTCGGTTGCAGCTGGACTCGGTCAAGGCAGAGTAAGTCTTGAGTTGAGTTTTATCGCTGTTGCAAGAATTAATAAAGTACCCAGCAGCAAAATTGTTCTCCTCTTTCACTACTGGTAGCGTTCTGTGTTAGCATTGAGCTAGCCGTAAAAGCGCAGTTATGTGTTTGCAATTGATTAGCGAACCGGTCCAGGATCTACCTGTGGCCCGAGGCCACCCAAAAGTGGACAAGCTCTATAAGAAAATGAATGAAATGGAATAGAGTACATATATGGGATGTGTTTGTTTTTCCAGGCTGGATAACGCTCACAAGGATCTGAACAAGACAAACGGCAAAACAGCCCCCTCCCTGCAGGACACTGATGATGAAATATTGCAACTGAAAGAAGAGTAAGTGAAACACGCGCACATACGCACGCACAACTACCACCTACACCCCCCCCCCCCCCCAAAAAAAATAGACTGAAATGGCTCCTGATGGAAAGTTTTGCTTCTAATTTCTGAATGTTCTATACTACAGATACAGATCCTGCCCCAAAGTTCTTGGACCTCTTGAACATATTAGCCCTCCAATATATTACGTTTTTTTTTTCCCCTTTTAGGAAGAATTCACTTTTAGTTTTCGCTTTTGATCTAATCAGATAAGCGTTGAGATGGTGCCCTGAAAATAATTATATAAAAATTATTTTCGAAAGAGTGTCCCTTTGAATGAATGCTTTCCTCCCTGCATTGTATTCATTCAAAAATGTGACGCGGGTTTTGTCTTTTTAGCTTGAGAGCAACACACTTACAAAATGAACTTTACAAGAGGAAGTTGGATTCCTATCATGACTACGAGCGCCAAATGTCAAAGTTGAGGGATGAAGTGTCGTATCTGAGCTCACAGAGGTATTCTCACACGCTTGCACTATAAACCAGGGGTCTGCAACCTGCGGCTCTGGAGCCACATGTGGCTCCCTCGATCTCTAAAAACAAATAGTAGAAATTATTATTTTAGTTTTTTTACATATTGATTTGTATTTTTGGATAAAATTGTCTTCAGATGAATTAATGCTTTAGATAAAATAATAATAATTCAATATTCCCCCCAAAAATGTCAGAGTTCAAATTTTTTAGTTGTCAGAAAAAGATGAAAAACTTTTTTTTAAATTATCTAAAAAATTCCAAAAAGTGACCCTAAAATGTCCAAAAAGAAAGAGGAAAAGCAGGAAATTATCTTAAATTGTCCATGAAATTGCCAAAAACGTCAGAGAATTGAATAAAAAAATGCATGAAAAAAAAGTAAGCTAAAATGTCCAAAACAAAAGAAAGGCAGAAAAATTCCATTAAATATTTTTGTAATGACCAAAAAAAGTCAGATAATGTATTATAATAATAATAAAAAAATAATAATTTAAAAAGAAGTAGCAAAGAAAATATTCCGATGGTAACTATAAAATGTCCGAAAACAAAAGGAGGAATCCGAAAATGACCATAAAATGTCCACAAAATTGTAGAAAATTTGTAGCAAAAAAGGCAGAGAAAACTGTCCAAAAATAGCCACCAAATGTCCAAAAATGGAAGAAAAGAGGCAAAAAATGACCATAATATGTTCATAAAATTGCAGAAAATGGCAGAAATTTGTCAGGAAGACAGAAAAGTCTAAAAATGTATGAAAAATTCCACAAAATAATAATAATAATTCAAAATCCTAAAGAGGAATGGTAGAAGAAAATGAATGTATTGAAAGTATTAGATGCCGCAAAAAAAAAAAAAATCATTTAGTGTTACTGTGCGTGTATACCACACGACTCCAACACGTTATTTCCTTTCATTGAAATGTTTTGCGGCTCCAGGCGGATATTTTTTTTTGATTTGTCAGGCTGAAAATGGCTCTTTTGACAGGAAACAGTCCACAGCCAACAAACTCTCAGTCTCTTGCCTTCTATCGCGTCCGGCAGGCTGTCCAGAAGCGTTTCCGGCAGGCCGTCGTCGAGCCTCCTCGGGTCGGAGAGCATCCCGCGCTCGCAGCTCACCGGCTCCTCCCGCCTCGTGCGCGTGCTGTCGCGCTTCCGTGACTTGAACAATGTGGAGCGCAATCAGGCGCAGTTACAGCTTCTGGGCTACTTGAATGACGTGGAGACGGTCCAGAGGATCATCTTCATTGCCGTGGTGGTAAGAGTCAAGAATCAAATACCATTTACTGCAAATAGGAATTATGGCTACTACTTGACCTATGATGTCGTCAAACGGCTTTTCCGCACTGCGACAACGAGGCACTCCAAAATGGCCATGCCAGGAAGACCAGGTCCACACACCGGCTGTGACGTTGGACCTAAGAAAAAAAAAATCTCCCTAACTCTTCTGTTTTTCTCTAGCTCTTAAGTGGCTACAACAGTGGACTATGAAGGGGAAACAATAAAAAAATAAATATATATGTATATATATATTAGGGGTGTATATATCATAATTAATCGCATGACTTCAATAGTTAACTCACGATTAATCGAACATTTTATATCTGTTCTAAATGTATAATAAATACTTTTCCCCCGAAGTTTTCATACTCCTGTCCACATAAAAGTGGAAAAAAATGTTGAACTAATAGAAATATGGCTGCATCTTTTAGTGAGTGATACATCAATTTGATAATAATTCATCAAATTGAGTTAAAATTGAAAATATGTACTGTACTGTAAAAAAAACGAGTGTGATATTGATTTGTGTTGAGGTCATTTTTTCTGCCACTAGATAGCATAATTGCATTTGTAAGACCTTGATGACAGCTCAATGCATTTTTCTTCTCATATTAGGAGCTGTCTAATCTTTAACATGAATAACACATTTTAAAAATTGTAAAATACAACTTCACCTACAAATATATGCATTATTATTACATTTATTACTGCAAAATTTTGATGATTTTGTGGCATTAAAGGAACTTAAAATGTACTTAAAATTAATGCACTAATTTTAACACCCCTAATATATATATATATATATATATATATATATATATATATATAAAATTTTAGTTTGTCTGTTTGTTGTGTGTCAGGAGTCCTTCAAGGCCGCTAAACTAGCCCACCGTCTCTTCAGGCTGCGCGCTCGCAAGACTCTCTCGTCATGTCACTTCGGGCCCGAAAGCCTGGAAGACACGGTGGTGGACTACATCGTCCGAAACCAGGATCTCTATGACGTGCAGAACAGCGTGGAAGTAAGAAGGAATAGCAACACGTTATCCACCATCGGAGGTCGTGACCTTTTGTGTTGCCCGTGCGACAGGAAGTCTTCAGCGCCATAAACCTCAACCCTCGCATCGCCTCCATCCCAAAAGTCAACTTTTCCGTGGCCACGCCCCTGATTAGAGAGACGTGCAAGCTGGCTTTCGCCATGCAGACGTTGGACCCGCCCATTGACTTGGCCTTTGCTAGCGACGGAGAACTTTACATCAGCAACAAGTATGGCAACAAAAACACAGCTGTACAGCATATCAAAAGGATTAGCTTATGCTAAGGAAGTTAGCATTTCTTTCTCCTTTACCAAACAAATGAATTGTGTAGTGCAGCTACAGACACTGTGGACGCACTCCATGTTGTTGACGCCTCTCCTCCCGACAGGTACCGTCGCAGCCCTGACTCGGACCTCTCGGCCCAGTTGGTCTCGTACCACGTGTGGCCCGCCCTGATGCAGGGTGGCACCGTGCGGGCCAAGGGCGAAGTCGTGACCAAGAAAGGAGTTGTGGTACCTAAAGTAACATGAGTGCGAGTTACAGTAAGATGGTGACGCTCTGACGTGTAATTTGTCTTCCTATTTGCTTACAGTGGAGCAGAAGCTCGATCAGCTGCATGCGCTCCCGCTCGCTCAGTCCAACTCGCAATCTTGTGAGTGTCCGGCCTTTTATCATGAAAGGGCTCTTAGTTGTCCAAATAAGAACATAAGTTTATTTTAAAACTCACACAGAAAACAAACAAAAATTACACATTGTGTAATTTTCAACACCAAAATGTTCACCCAAACCAAACATTGTCTAATGACAATCCACTAGCTTCATGCTAACATAATAATGTCCTAACCCTAACCTTAGACAGGCTAACGGACGTGCATGTGTATGTCCGATTTTTTTTGTGTCCAATCAGATTTCATCCTAAATGTTGCCACGTCAATCTAATCTGCCCAGAGCACTGATCAGAATATATGACTGGATAGCCGATAGCCCACACACGCCCGTCCATGCAAGCCGTTGAAGTGACAGGGCGGCCATCTTGCTCCTCCCATCTCACGAGCAGACTACCGTATAAACTATACGGTATACGTACAGATGAGACATATACAGCTCGTAGGCAGTTAGTATCGGGCCAGAGGCGGGGTGGGGGGTTTGTGGTGAGGTGGTCCCTACTTTTTAATGAGTAAAAAAATAAATAAAAATTAACAAGTGGACTGTATATGCTGCTTTAAAGACTCAGTATTTCTTTCATCACTCAGTTCTTTAGACCCCAATATTAGATTTGGCAGAAGCATCTTTTGTTGAATTACAGTTATAATTCTTTAATAAAATGTTTTAAAAAAATACAACTTTCCTCATGTAAACAACATTAAACATATAATTTATACCTGTATTTAAGACAAGTTGTAAAATGTCTGAAGCCCTCTTTTTTCTGTTTAACAATTTTAAAACATCCTAAATCATGCTGTTTCTACTCTCAAATGTTCTCCAATTTGGATACTGATAATGTATAGGATGGTATGCCGAGAAACGTTTCTTGGGAGGAGCAATATGGCGGCCTCGCGGCTTCAAAAGTCTTGGCCTATCGGCTATCCAGTCATATATTCAAATCAGTGCCTTTGGAATCAGGGCTGTCTTTCTTGAACCATTGAGAATTGAGGAGGGGGGGGGGGGGGGTCTGCAAAAAATAATACATTAAATAGCCATGATCTCTGGTGACTATGATGTATTTTATTTAAAAGTTTTAATGATGTATGTGGAACAGTTACATTCCAACATATTTTTATGTTTTTAGTATTGATGGTTTTCTATAATTGTGACATGACAGTAACTTGTCCTCTATTTCTACAAACGTTTGCCTTCCTTTGCTGTTGCCTCGATGCTTCCAGACATTCAGCGACAGGAGAAGCTTGTCTCCAGACGCTCTCACCGCCAGCTGCTTGTGAAGTCCTGTTGGAAGAAGCATGACAGGAAGGAGATCTTCTCCTTGCAGAATGGAAACCGGATTGGACCGGTCAGTTGACATCTTCGCATACGCGAGGAGAACATGTGCAGTTTGCGTCCATGTGACTGGAGGCGAACTAGCCTGGCAGCTTACGTGAATAACTGTTACTCGGTGCGAATAGAAAATACTTCTGGAAAGCAGTTGTAGCATTCTTCTTCTTGATGTACTTTTGCCGTCTTTATAAGGACATGACGCCGCATATGAAATTTCCACAAATGCTTCAACACCTCAATGACTGATATGCAGTGTATATTTTGTTTTTCTTTTAGTTTGACTTCTCCTTCATTGCTTTGATGCAAAGCGCTATACAGCACTTAAGTATTACGTATTAACATGTCATTTATGAAACTACGACGTCTTTCTCGCCACATAAATGTAACATGATTGGCTTGCCATCGAGCTCGTTACAGTAGCTTCAACATGCGACTTTTGTAACACTTGTGCGCTTTTTAGTATTTTTGTACAAATAAAAAATATCACATTACCAAACAAAAATATCACAAAAAGGTATTTTCAGGAATGTTAGCTTTGCGTCCTTTTCATGACCATGATTTATGAAAAACAGTCAACACGGAGTAATATGAAAACTTAATTTTATTTAACAAAAGTAACTTTGTTGTGCAGCTGAAATATGTAACAGTTCTGAAAACATTCAATGTGCTGGTTCGAAGACTTTTCTTCAACATTCATTCACCACAAGCAGCACAACTCAGAACCCAAACATGGAGTTACAGCCTTCGGAAACATATTTTTATATATAATTTGCTTTTCTCTCAGAGAACATTAGCATGCTTTGGTGACTAGGTCACTTGAAAGTATTAAACTCCTAGGTAACATTTCACTCGAACTCGGAACAAATGAGAGACCACGCGTGGTGCAAATCTCAATGTACCACAAAACTAAAGAAAACAGTCCAAATTTGACATCAAATCCAGGTCCAGAAAGTAAAAACCCTGCCACAGTTTGGCTTTAGCCCCTGGTGCTAGCTAGCTAGCTAGCTAGCTCCCATGGTGCTGGTTTACCTGCTAGCACAACAACGGAAACAATTAGCGATGAGGGCTCAAGCCAAACTGTGGACCCGGATTTGCCACCTCTGCATTTCGAAAGCGTCTTGAAATGAAAGATGCTGTCAAATCAAAACAAGTATTACAAAAATTGCATTGCTTTTTGTTGGGCACAGAGTTAACAGTAGAAAACGGTCATAAAAAAAAAAAGTTCCACATTTTCTTTTAAACAGTCTCTGGTCCATAACAACTTGAACCCTCTGAGGAAGCAACGATTAAGAAAGTGTAAAAAAAAAAAAAAAAAAAAAAAAATGCTGGCAGGTGGAGGGAATCGGGTTAGAGCGGCGTGACGACATAGTCGGCCGCTTTCTGGTAGGCGGCGGCTTGCTGGTTGTGCGTCTCCATCTGCTGCTGCTGTTGGATGATCTGCCGCACTTCGTCCTCCAACTCGGGCGGAATGATCAGCTGGTCGTCAGGATCCGGCTGAGCGGGAGCGTTAAAGTAGCCGCCTTGCTTTTTGACCGGGGCGTCTCCCGCCTCCTCGATGAGGTCCTGGTTCTTGCCTTGTTGCGCCACCGAACCGTTGGCTCGAGCCCGGCCGCCCGATCGACAGGGGGAGGACGGTGTGACGGGCGGAGGTGAAGGGTCATGAGGAAGACTTGCGCTCGGGTCGGAATGCGTTGGGGGCGGGGGGCGGCGTAAGCTGTGGACGTCGGCCTCCACCTCCACACGGCTGCCGTTGGAGAAAACCCCCGGGATGGGCTCCTCGTCTTCACTGTCCAGCCCGTTATCGGACAGCGCTCCCGAGAACTGCCTTTGGAAGCTCCCGCAGGCGAGTCGCCGCGCGCCGCTTCGTCCCGGCAGGCACGACGACGGCGGCTCCGTTTGAAGCGCCGGCTCTTCCGACGAGGCGGTGGAGCCCACCTCGCTGCTCATTTCCGACGCGCTCAACTCGCTGCTCAGCTCGCTGACGGTTCCCGAGGAGGCCGGCGGCAGCGAGATGTCGCCGCTGCCCAAGTAGGGGTGAGCGTGCGTGTGCGCACCCAAACCCGGACTGTGAGGCGGCGCCGGCGCCGGCAACGGCTCGCAGAAGCAGCAGCAGTCTTCGGTGATGCTGAGTTGGACCACGACGGCGCTGAGGCTGTCGGAGCAGCCGTAGCTCTGAGCCAAAGTGACAAGCTTCTTGGCGGCCGCCAGCGTGTCGGGAACATTCCGGACCGCTTCCACCGCCTCGCTGGGAGATAACGTGTCCCACAGGCCTCGGCTGCCCAGGAGGAAGAACTCGTCCTGCGGGGTGAGCGTCACCGTGGAGACGTGCGGCCGGGGAGTCACGGACGGGCACAGGAAGGAATAGCCCATCATTCTGGTGGAGTCCGTTACGCCGCTGACTTTATTGTCCTGCAAAAAACCGAAGATCCAAGTTGTCAAAATGAGTGCCGTCAATATCCAGTATTTTTAGAATCGATTGATCAGATTGTTTTCATTTTGCATTAAACAGGGATGTGATTTGACCAAAGTGAAATTATCTGAAAATTTAGCCGGGGGTCTGGGGGCCGCTGGCACCCAGCTAGGTCCAGGGCAGTGCCCTGGTGGGGGGACAAGGGGGGCTCATGGGTTTTCCGTGTTTTTAAGTACTTTCAATGCACTCACATGACAAAGAAGTAGACAAAACAACAGCATAAATTTTCAATGTATATTGAACTATCCCATATAAAATGGCAGTTTTAGTCAACTCAAAATCAGTCACATTCAAAAACATTGGACTGCCTTTGCTTTTAAAAACTATCACTGAGAATATCATCATATCTAACTAATGTGATTACTAAGTTAACACATAAATAATGTTGAAGAGTTCAAATTTCATGAACAAATAATTGTATCATGACCAAATGAAAAGTAACTCATATTAGAGCATATCACAAATGTCTTTGTTATAGCAGAAGATGTTATCTGTCGGAGTCATGTGCATACACAATGAACTACTAAAAAAATAAAAAATAAATAAAAAATAAAAAAAATCAGATTTTTTTTTTTTTTGGGGGGGGAGATAAAAAAATCGGAATTCCGCGAATTAGCGGAAAAATCACATCCCTGATTAAAGTGGATTACAAAAGCATCAACAGCACCATTCAAGTGACTTGCTTGCACATCTCCACATTTGAAAGCAAAACAAGTCATCTCTAAAAAGACCACCATTTTTAAAGCAGTGTTTATGCGATAATCGTAACGAATGATTCATGTAATACGTTCACAAATCAAGACACTGAATGATCTTGATCTTGATTGTAAAGAGCGTTGCTGCTGGCTTGGAAACAAGGTCAGACGGGACCAGCTCAAACGTGAGTTACCTCTGCGATGATGGCGTTATGTTGTCGAACCCTCTGCCGCTCCGTTTCTTCCTCGACGGTGATCACGGCGGACAGTCGCACAGCTTTTCCATCTCGGCACAGGACCGCCTGGCATCTGCCCACGTTGGCGGCCTTCAAGGTCAAGCAGCCGCCGTGTTCACCGCAAGGCACGGGGTCATGCCGGATGTGACACAGAGCGGCCGCCCCGCCCATCCTTTGGCCGGCCGTGCCCAGTTTCCTGCGGCACGTCGGCACAGGGAAGCCGGCGCTCAGTACGACCGACTTGTGGAATTTTGGTTTGCTTTTTCTTTGGGTTGGGGTCTACCTTTGCATGGTGAGGAAGGTGTTGGTCATGTAGTCGCCCTGGCCGCCGGGCCTTTGGAGCTCCTCCGCCAACACGTCTCCCATGGTGCACTGCAGCAGGTAAGGCACCTCCACGTTTCTGTCGCCATCAAAAACCCCGTACAGCGCTTCGCGGACTCCGCAGAACGTGTCCAGCGCGAGAGCGGCCACGCACAACCTGAGGAGGAACACACCGCACACTTCATACATACACAAAAACTGACCTTGGAATATAAACATTTCCATCTAATCTGGCATTGAATGTTATTACCAGGGTTAGTTTTGGAATTTTCATTTTCGTTTTGAGTTTTATCGAACTTGAGTGAAAAAAAAAAAAAAAGGTTTCAAGGTGGTTCTGTTAGGTTTTATTAGTTTTAAAAAAAATGCTTAGATTTAGCTTCAGTATCAGTTTTGTTTCCTTGTGCACAATATTGAAACATCACTTCAGTGTGACACTTTCAAAAGTCCTTATTTCAGTTAATATTGAAATAAATATATTTAAAATCACATCATGTCTTAAATGAATTACCAACAACTAAAACAAAGGAATTTTTTTCTATAATTTAAGTTAGATCTGTAAATAAAAAAATGTAGTTTGAGTTAGTTTTTGTTTTTTAAAAAGCACCTTTTTGTTAGTTTCCATGATCTAAATAAATCACCTTGCGGTGATGTCATTTTCAGTTGACAGCAAGTGACAAAATGGCCGCCGCCGCCCCCCCGAGATGGATTTTGCTGCCCAATTTGCAACATGAATGAGATTTTGCACTCGTATTTTGGACTTGCCCTTCAACATGAAAGGAGAAAATGGGAAATGGCTGACTTGTTCTTGACTCCGGAAGCTTCTGTGTATCCGTGGCTCCAGACGGCGGGCGTCCCGTGACACTCGCTGGCGCTGGGGGCCGAACGGGACGCATCCACCCTTAAACATCGGATATTACTGCAAAGACACAACGCAAAAGTCATTTCATGACTTTCTAGCCGGATATTGCGTAACGTCATGGTTTTGTATTGCAAAGGTTCCGACTTGAGGAGCTCCAAGCTCTTGTGGTCCAGGTTGAGGCGGGGATTTCCTTTGAGGTCCAGTTCCTGCAGTTTTGGGGGGAGGGACGGTGGCAGCGTCATCTCAGTCAGCTCGTTGCAGCTCAGGTCGACGCACTGACGAGCGCAGCCAAAGACGACGTTAAACGCAATTAATTGGCTTCTCTCACGGGAACGCGACTTTTTACGTTTTGATTCCGGGCACAACGGAATCCCGAGGACGTACTTTGATCTCAGGCAGCTGCAGGACCTCCGGAAAGGCGTTGATACAGTTGGAATGTGCCGACAGCGTTTGCAGGCGCTGGCAGTTCCCGATGGTTGTGGGCACGGTCTTCAGTCTGTTGCCGCTCAGGTCCAGCTCCTCCAGACGCTCCAGTTGAGCCAGTTTACTAAAAGGGGGACAGAAACCACTTACATCCTCCACGTCTAACTCTTCTGAGCGGCTTCATTTGGACAATCAACATTTAACGATATTTTGCCAACGCATGTCATCAAAAAATGAAAAGGATGTCTTGACGGAGTTGACATAGATTTCGTTTATTGTTACCTGGCAGTGAAGGTCTGCAGCTGGTTGTAAGAGATGTGAAGAACTCGGAGTCGGCCGTGTCCAGTCAGGAGAGGGACGCAATCGTCTGTCAAGCTGTTGTTGGTCACATAAAGCTCCTCCAGGTTGCTTGAAGTGTCCTCCGATAGGCTGGCAGCTGGGAGGCTCCGCAGCTTATTGGCCGACACGTTAAGATGCCGCAAGCTGGAACAAAAGCCATAAAACAAACAGTGTCGTAGGGGGGGGGGGGGACAAATCAACAAAACAAAGTTGCGCTCACTTGTGGGCTTTGATGAACAGGTTGTTTGGGAGCTCCGTTAGATGATTGTGCTGCAGGTCCAAGATTTCCAGCTGTGGTAGCTCCAGGCTCTCACCCAGCTGGCTTAGTGCGTTCCAGCCTGCTAGCAGCTTTCTGAGGTTCCCATTGGATAGCAAGCTAGGACACACATAGACATCCAAGTTCAGCAGAGATGGCAAATCCAGGTCCAGAAAGTAAAAACCCTGCCAGTTTGGCTTCAGCCCCGGGTGCTAGCTAGCTAGCTCTCTTGCTAGCTCTCTAGCTCGCTCTCCGGGTGCTTGTTTACCTGCTAGGGAGCTAGCTAGCCTGCCACAGTTTGGCTTTAGCCCCGGGTGCTAGCTAGCTAGCTCTCTAGCTAGCTCTCCGGGTGCTTGTTTACCTGCTAGGGAGCTAGCTAGCCTGCCACAGTTTGGCTTCAGCCCCGGGTGCTAGCTAGCTAGCTCTCTAGCTAGCTCTCCGGGTGCTTGTTTACCTGCTAGGGAGCTAGCTAGCCTGCCACAGTTTGGCTTCAGCCCCGGGTGCTAGCTAGCTAGCTAGCTCTCTAGCTAGCTCTCTAGCTAGCTCTCCAGGTGCTTGTTTACCTGCTAGGGAGCTAGCTAGCCTGCCACAGTTTGGCTTTAGCCCCAGGTGCTAGCTAGCGAGCTAAAGCCAAACTGTGGCAGGGTTTTTAACTTTCTGGACCTGGATTTGCCACCTCTGAAGCTCAGTCTCTTTGTGTACTGTCAACAAATAAGCTACATTTAACTTTGATTCAACAACAGGCAGACAATTATTGGGTTTGTGCTCACCGTACGGGCAGCTCAGCAACAGAATTGTGGTAGATGTCCAAAAGTTCCAGTCGACTGCTGTCGCACACCCAATCAGGGACAACAGCTAGCTTGTTCCTTTTTACAAAACACAAAACAGTCAACGTTCAGATAAAAAACAAGCACATATTCGATGTTTGAAGTGAGTCGCAGTACCAGGACAAATCCAGAACAGCCAGATTCTCTGGGACAGGCTCCACTTCCACTTCTTTCAGTTCTAGAATTATAAACATAATATTGATTACTTACTTTGGATCAATAGTTGTAGTGCCTACAATCAAAGGTGGCAAATCCAGGTCTAGAAAGTAAAAACCCCGTCACCAGTTTGGCTTTAACCCCAGGTGCTAGCTAGCTAGCTAGCTAGCTCCCATGGTGCTCGTTTACTTGCTAGCTAGCAAGCTAGTGTCAATAGCTAAAGCCAAAATGTGGCAGGGTTTTAACTTTCTGGACCTGGATTCGCCACCTCTACTCTTGAAACGGTGCGTTACAGTAATATGAATATATTTTATAGCGTGCTGAGCATATATTTTTCCAAGAAAAAAAAGAATTGATTCCATTCGGCGTTAACAAAAAGCGAAGTGCTGTGGATGCACGGTACCGTTGTGTGCCGCGTGCAAGCTCTCGAGGGCGTGTCCGCTGACTCTGACCAGGGAGAGTCGGTTCCGGTCACAGTAGAGAACCTCCAGTTTGCAGAGAGGTCTGACATCCAGCTCCTGCAGACCAGCGTCCCTGAGGTCCAGCTGCACAATGTGGACCAGCTGCTGCGTGTCCCCCATTGTCACACTTTGAAGCCGGTTCAGCCTGCGCCATCATCAACATCATCAAAAGGGGGAATAAATCCGCTTGGTTGTTGATTATCGGTACATACAATGAACGCCATCAGTTGGACAATTTACGCCTCCATTTTAAAAAATCTTCTCGTAGAAGTAGTAGCATGCAAATGGACTCAGTATACCAATCAGGCAAATGTGATCTTATTTTGATTCGGATTCTACAATTTAAAACAAAACAAACAAATTGTCACCAAATGATGCTAACCTAGTTGTAGCGATGCAAGCGCACCTCTTCAAAGTAAATCAATAACCAACCCCCCGTTTTACCTGAGATCTATGTGGCGAGTGGGCAACCCCTGCAGCGCGGACACGCGCAAGTCCGAGATCTGGTTTCCGGCCAGGCACAGCCTCTCCGTGTCTTTGATCTTCTCCAGGACAGGAGGGATGCACGTGAAACGGTTGAAAGACAAGCCAAGGAAGGTCAACGCCTCCAAGGAGCTCAGCTCAGCGGGCAGTGAATGCAGCCCGTTTGCATCCAGAAAAAGCGTCTGCAGGCTGCAAACATTGTTTTTTTTTTCGTTTTTAAGTTGATTGACAACAAAAAAATGGGAGTCACTTTTTTCCCCACCACATTTTTTTCTTGAAACGTGTTATGGCAAAGCTCGACATTGTGTTAATGGGAGTCTTCATCTTAATGATTGTTTTCTGCCTAGACAGAAAACAATCATTAAGATGTACTGAGGAAGATAAATAATAACTGAAAAAGCATCTATTGATCAAAACTCCGAATTTGGTAGACAAACAAATATGTCATAGTGTCATTAACTCTTTGACTGCCAAGCGTTTTCAGAAAAGGGATGCTTGTGGGTGCCAGCTGATTTAAGCATTTTGACTGATCTTTCAAGGTCCACAGCAAATTTTGTGTTTGGACTATGGAAACACACATACTACCAAGGCTTTCCTCCACCCATTTCCAAAAAAAAAAAAACATACTTAACGACTTTTAACGTCTTTGGCAGCCCTCCTTAGGATTTTACTAAACGTTATTAAACGTTTTTGGCAGTCAAAGAGTTAAAATAGCTCATCTGGATTCCCAATTGCTTCTCTCGCAGCATTCCGCAAAGGCTGACAGACATGATTTTGTACTCGTGTTGGGCTGCAACGACGCAACCACAATCAACAGTGAACCGAGAAACAAATCTGATCCTTTTCGATCATAATCGGGTCCTTGAAAGACAAGATGAAAGCATGCTATAGAAATGCGCCACCAAATAATCAACTCATAAATCAAAACATCAGGGAGGGTAAGGTGAAGAAAGTCACAGCATGTTTGGTCGACGTACTTGTGCAGAAGTCCAACTTCCGCCGGAAGGCATGAAAGCTTATTTCCTGACAAGTTGAGCTCAGTCAGCGAGGGGAGGTCACATAAGGTCACCGGGAACTCCGACAGTGCATTATTGGACAAGTTGAGAGTTCTCAGTTTACAAAACCTGCAATGAGGACGACATAATGCCGCAGGGCTATCATCAATCCTCTCTGGCGAAGTGCTGCATGTTCAAGCATTACTTTTGGACGAGGAAACCGGAGACTTGACTTGACTGAATGCAGAAAAAAATTGCTGATAGATACAGACTTATAACAGGGATGTGATTTGACCAAAGTGAAATTATCTGAAAATTTAGCCGGGGGTGTGGGGGCCGCCGGCACCCAGCTAGGTCCAGGGCAGTGCCCTGGTGGGGGGACAAGGGGGGCACAGCCCCCCGGAGCTCATGGGTTGTCTGTGTTTTTAAGTACTTTCAATGCACTCACATGACAAAGAAATAGACAAAACAACAGCATAAATTTTCAATGTATATTGAACTATCCCATATAAAATGGCAGTTTTAGTCAACTCAAAATCAGTCACATTCAAAAACATTGGACTGCCTTTGCTTTTAAAAACTATCACTGAGAATATCATCATATCTAACTAATGTGATTACTAAGTTAACACATAAATAATGTTGAAGAGTTCAAATTTCATGAACAAATAATTGTATCATGACCAAATGAAAAGTAACTCATATTAGAGCATACCACAAATGTCTTTGTTATAGCAGAAGATGTTATCTGTCGGAGTCATGTGCATACACAATGAAATACAAACAAACAAAAAAAAAAATCTGATTTTTTTTTTGGGGGGGAGATAAAAAAAAAAGCGGAATTCCGCGAATTAGCGGAAAAATCACATCCCTGTTATAAAATTCAGACAGACATTCTACGTCCAAGAGAAAGAGACAAAGAAGAGGGGGAAAAAGACATAGTAGCAGTTTGTCATCTGGCGACACTCAAGTGTTTGGGAAGTCACCTGGTAAGTGCTGGAAGCCCTTTGAAGGACATGAAATTGTTTTGGAGATAAAGATGCGTGAGGTCCTGGCTGTGAAACAGCTGAGTCGGCAATTCCTCCAGGCTGCAGCGCGACAGGTCAACCGAGTTCACCCTCTGGGACGCAATCTGATTTAGCCAAGGACGCACACGCACAGAACACGTCGGTTTAGTCAGAAGTGACCCGACACGTCCAAGCTCCTTTTAAAACAACGTTTGAGAAACTTATTTGAGAAGGTCAACGCTCTCGCACCTTTGAGGCCGTTCTGTGCCAGCAAAGATGCTCCGTGTAGGAGTCATAGCTGATGTAGTAGGTTTGACTCTGGGGACCAGCCGAGCTCAGCGCCAGACAGTGGCTGTGTCGCTTCACCTCCTCCACCTGCGATCAGGAACACGTGTCGGGTTCTTTGCATCGCGTTGCAACGTTACGTCTGTGACCGTACTCGATGCGGTTTCAAAAGCAGAAGCAAGTTAAAGCCACGTTAAGATTCCTTCCAAATCGAGAAATGCGTTTTTGAACTATTCTTGTCACTGTTCTGCAGATGACATCATCGGCTAACCCATACAATACGACTCTCTACGTTCTCAGCCTAATTGGTGAAAGCAGAACCGCCAGTCCAAACAATGCTCCTGCTCACTGTTTCTTTGTGACATCTGTACTGGCCTTGTGGCACCAAAGCGCGTATTCATGTGGAAGAGGGACGATCGGGTGTCTGCGGCTACAGTAGGCGTGTTGTTCTATTTAAAAAAAAAAAAAGGGAAAAAAAAGTGTC
Source organism: Vanacampus margaritifer (assembly GCF_051991255.1). NCBI lineage: Eukaryota > Metazoa > Chordata > Actinopteri > Syngnathiformes > Syngnathidae > Vanacampus > Vanacampus margaritifer. The sequence goes on from NC_135444.1 coordinate 23,584,631, forward strand.
TTGAGAATAGTTTTGATGCAATTTTGTTATAGAAATAGGACAGAATTGAGAGCAACACAGAAGGGAAATTAATTGCTTCGGTTAGCTTACATCAGCCGCGTCCAAACTAAAAATTGGGAGGTCTACGTAAGAAGGGAGGGAGTTGAAAAATAACTTGGTTTATATACTGTAGCAATTTTTTTAGATATGCAAAAACACACATTATGAGAATTTTTTTTTATTTTTAGGATTAAACATTCTCTTCCATCCTTCTGATTTGCTTCATGCGGCAATCAAACGAAGCAGTTTGGACAGCCCTGGCGTAGATGAATGTGAAGATATGAGAGTGTCAACGATGAAATTACAAATATCAGTGCTCTACAATGCCCCCAAAGGTGGCATTTTGCCCCTAAAATTTGAGATCATGCAAGTACATTTTTCGTCTACTTGCGTATGTGCGACCAGGAGATTTGATGACTTAAAAAAAAAAAAGACTACCAGGACTCCTTTTTTGTTGCTGACCTCAGTCCATTTATCAGCAAGATAGTGAAAATGAAAATTCTCAGTGTGCTCCCTAACTCTTTGACTGCCAGACGTTTTCAGAAAAGGGATGCCGTTGCTGCCAGCCGATTTTAAGCATTTTGACTGATCTTTCAAGGTCCACAGAAAATTATGTGTTTGGACTATGGAAACACACATACTACCAAATGAAAGATTGGACTCTCATCTTTCATCAGGAAAAAAAGTTTGTTTCTACCTTATTCCGTTTTTCAGTAATCAACAATAGAAAATGGTTAGTTTCACCTCTGTTTGAAACAAACGTCTTTTAACGTCTTTGGCACTCCTCCATAGGATTTTACGAAACGTTATTTAACGTTTTTGGCAGTCAAAGAGTTAAGCCTGTCCCAGCTGACTTTGGGCGAGAGGCACGTACGCCCCAGGATTGGTCACCAGCCAATCACAACCATTCCGACCTACGAACCGTTTTTTTATGACATCAACAAGAACGTTGCGGGAATGTGGGAAGAACATACAAATGCCACACAGGAATGACAGAGTCAGGATTCGAACCCCCCCGGCCTCAGACCTGCGATGCAGACGGTTTTGATTTATGGGTTTGAGTACGCCTGGAATTCATACCTTGCCTCCAATAAGCGGGAGTATGTGGATCTTGCCCGTGTGCGCGTGTTTGACAGATGACACAATGAGGCAGGTTCCACTCAGAGTGACCTGCCGTTTGGACCAGCGGTTCACAGGCAGCACCAGCTTCCCTTTTCGAACGTTGAACACCCCGGAAAGCTGCACGCGCTCCGCGCCTCCCACACTGCGAGGCTTTCCTGCAAAGAGGAACACTTTTATTGCCACTGATAACACTTTTTTTTCAGACCAGGTACGAGTCCAAAAATGTACATGCGAGTGCTTGTCGATACGACTACTAATATTTTAGAATGCCATGACGTGGTGCACTGAATAAAATGTTTCAGCATTACGGACTAGTATTGAAATATGCCTCATTTTTCAGGTTTTGGCAGGTTTTCACAACCTTAAGTTAGTCACATGATCAAGATCCAATAATGGCGCTGCCGCTGATTGGCTGTAAGGTGACACAGATATTTTGGAAAACTTTATTAACTGTCAAACAATAGGGAGCTATTTACACGTTTAAGATTTAATTTGACTTTTGAAGCCCTCAGGAGATCCCTGAACTTTTTGTTAGAATTTAGAACTCCCAATAATTTACGAATCCTAAAAGTTGCTTAATAAATATATGCTTAAAAATTCAACAAATTTAAGAGCTGAGGTTTGTATTTTTTTTTTGTCAATTTTGATGCCAATATTTTAATTTTTAGTGAAAATAAGTATCGGCTCCAAATATCGGTTATTAGCATCCTTGACTACTAATAATCGGTATCAGCCCTAATGAATAATGTTTTGCTTTGTTTTGGTTAACAAAAAAAAAAGTATATTCTTTGCGTTGTATAGAATATAGGCCACGTAAATAATTTATCTTGGTCTCATTTTTTTTTTATACCACAAAAACCTGGAAAAGGGGGTGTGTATACTTTCTAGAGCCCCTGAAAATGCATCCAGCTTTATGCCTACTACAAAAATACAGTAAATGTAATCAAAATCATAACGAAAATCCAAAAAGAATGTGCAAAGTGCAAACACATTCAATTGACCCTACTTTTTGCATTGTTTTGCACCATGGACAGACAAATACGCTATGTGATATTGTTACAGTACTATTCAGAAACACTTTGAAGTGATATTGTAAATGACATTAAAAAAAACACACACACAAAAATATGTGTGTGTGTGTGTGTTGTACTCTACATCGTTATAGCACCATGAAGTACTTACCATCTTTGTTGAGGGTGTAAAAATGAGGTCAAAAACAATATTCAAATGTGCTAATCCCACAAGAGATCATGACTGTTTGCCAGCCTCTTATCTTTGCTCGGCAGCAAAACAGGGTCATTATCAGACGAGACAACAACAACGACGATGACCGAAACCAAAACATCGTCAAATTGTCATTTCGAGGCCAAAGCACACCTGGTGTCTTCCAAGACAGTTTGACTCCACTCAACCAACTGAACAGACAAAAACACAAGTCAAATAATAAACATAAATAACTGTTCATATACTGACCAAAGTAGAAGCGAATGAGGCTGCCAATGCCCGGGTTCATTCCCTCCTCCTGCAGCCTCCCCGGGTCTTCAAAGCCCAGGTTGGCGAGGTACTCGTTTAATATCTGCAGCGGCTTCTCGTCATCTTGCAGACGGCGCACGATCCCGCCGTGCAGCTGCACAAAGAGAGCCCGAGTGGGGCTGGTATTGATCGGCTCCGGCCACTGTGCGCTCCCGGCATTGATCTCCGGGTCAGGCTGCACCCAGGCTTGCTTGCTCAGAGGTCGAGTCTGAGAGCTGCTGCAGCATTTGTGGCGATGCTTCACCAGCGGAGGTGAATCTTTGCAATCACCCGCTGCAGCCCCGCCGGCATCTTCCGCCGGCTTTGGAGCATGTGTGAGGTATGTCGGGTCTGCAGGGGAATGTGTCGGAGACGAGGTGAGCTCAAGCTCATCGGACGAGCTCTCAAATGGGTCGGGTCCTTCTGTGGCACTGTCACAGTTTGGGCTCAACGCCGCCGACGAGTCTGTCCCCAAACCTGCGGCTTCGCTGAGCGAGTCCTGCTGCAGGCTGCTTTTGGGTCCTCCCAGGCTGAACTCCTCACAAGTACTACTCTCCAAATCCGATCCGGAGTACACGCCGTTAGAGTCGGCCGCACTCGAGTTCACGTCAATGTCATTCAGGCAAACCTCTGACGAAGAGCTACTTGCCATGTTGTCATCCAACAAGATGTTGGAATCAAAACACGGTTTTGACTGGCTGTTAAACAGCACAGCCTCATTTGCTTTGAGGTCTTTGGGATCGGATCCACCATTAGAAAAATGAATAGCAGCACTAGTTTCGCAAGTGACTCTCAAGACACCCTCAGCTTTACTTGCTTGCAGCTTACTGATCACCTCTGCGGCCAAAGTATCCACAGTGCACAGCACCGGGCGTGGGTACGAGGGCGTGAGCCAGTCGTGGACGTGAATGCAGCCCCGCTTCAGGTCCGATGTCAGCCATCCCTTATCGGAGGCCAGGAGCTGCTTGGACTGCTTCTGCCTGAGGAAGGTTTTCCGATCCAGACTCAGGGTGCTCAGCGGAGAAGCCGAAGGGGCGACGCCGGCCGCCTCCAAGGAAGGCACGCCGGGAGAGCAGCTGCTCGGCGGGCACCCCAGCGACAGATTCCTCCTGTGCCGCTGGCGTCGCTTGCTCAGCAAGGAGTTGCTCGAAGCGCCGCTGCCGACGGATGAAATGCTGTAAATGTTGCCCGTCTTCGCCGAGGGCATGTTGATATTCTTGGCCGCGCCGCCGATTGCGTTAGCAACTTGGTTTTGGTAGATCCCATTCCTGATGGCGATCTGGAGAAGGGAGGTGGCTGCGATCCCCTTCCCTAAGAGTTTTGCCTCGGCGCCTCCGCCCTCGTCTTCCCCGATGGATGGTCGTTTGGCAGTGGGGAATGCTGTCAATCCGACAGGTTTCGCATGGACGCCGTCATGGTTCGACTCTGGCGTCCACTGTGGTGTTTGCGAAGTTGAAAGAGCGCCGCACTCGTGTTCCTTCACACGTTCCATCCCCGTCGCCGCGCAGTTAGCAACAGCAGCCTGCAGGTGGAGGCTAGCCACAGCTAGTGGCTAGCCTTTAGCTCGTACTAGCAGCCTTCCCGCTAAAATGAACGGGACTCGCCGTTAGCCTAGCATGCTAAGGTGCTGCGTAGTTCTTCCAAAGACTTATTTGGCCACATCATCCCATTGTTGTGTGCGACAAGAGCTAACCCGCTTGCTGAGAGGTTCGAAAGCGGCTCGACTTTGTCGCCATGGAAGCCAGCGCCGGTAGTCGGGAGAAGGCGAGTCCTGCCTGCCTGTCGAGTCCAGACGGATGAGTGACGTCACGGTCGACCGAGCAGGGCGGGTCTCATTGAGTATGAAATATGGTGAGTTCAGGGTCACACAAACGCTCGAAACTTACGCTTGTAGTCCAAACAAGGTAGGACAGCAGCAGACGACTTTGATGATCCCTCGCATGCAGCGATTTAATGGACTTGGGAGTTTTCAGAATGTAATCATATCCAAAGGGCGGAATTTGCACTGGGTTAAACACTTTTACAATCAATCAATCAATCAATCAATCAATCAATCAATCAATCAATCAATCAATCAATCAATCAATCAATCAATCAATCAATCAATCAATCAATCAATCAATCAATCAATCAATCAATCAATATAATAATAATAATTTATTAATAACATTGACGATCTAGTTACGTGAATCCCTCCCATGCTTCCCAGATCTGTCTACTGGCATACATACGATAGATGTTAAATTATAGGAACTAACTCATTGTCAAAAGTCACATTCTCAAAGACATAAAGTGACTTTCCCAGTGGAGGCATCTATAATCTGCAGGTTGCAGCCATAGTCCACATTCCACCGCGCTTGTCTCAACTACTGTACTAATGCTGTGCGTGTTTCAATCTTAATCTGTTATTGATTAACCAAATGTGTCTCCACTCTGCTTCACCATTGATGCCAATACAGCTGCACCAAAACTACAATCGGCTTTAGTCTAAAGGTGTGATACATTTACTGTTAGAGTACAGTAGAATTTCGTTAGTTTGATTTTATTTTAGCTTATATCTATTTTTAAAAAAAGATCCTCAATTAAATATATTGAAACTTGTTCAAAATAAGCAATCATCATTTCAGACATTGCGAATATTTAACACAAATTATGGTTCCATTTAGAAAGGAAGAAAGAAAGAAAGAAAGAAAGAAAGAAAGAAAGAAAGAAAGAAAGAAAGAAAGAAAGAAAGAAAGAAAGAAAAAGAAAGCAAGCTCTAGTAAACCAATCATTCATGAAGTTCAACAAACCCCCAGGTGGGGACACTGTTGTGCTACAATATTGTAGTGTGGCGGTAGTAGGAAGTAGGTAATATATATAAATAACACTTATTCACGTTTGACAGGACTTGAGATTGAAGTTGCAGTGTGTTTGAATGCAGGTACTGTGCACAGGTTCAACCTGTCATCATAGTTTTTTTTGTTTGGACCCAACGAATCAACTAGTGTTATTTGGTGTTCGCATAAGATGAAGGCATGCTTGAGCAAAACTTGTGAGGTTTAAAAGACAATGTTGTCTAAATCTGGACTGAACTAGAACTCTTGGACTCTGGACGGCGCGATTCATTTCAAGAGGAGTGGCTTGACAAAGCTGGTATGGAGAATCCTGTTATCTGGAAACAAACATGATTTCTTTTTTTTGTTTTGCTAATTTATTTCTCACTTTCTGTTCCTTTTTAAAAGTCTGTTTTGGTATCAAGTTCAATAGTCAGAACATGAAACCTCTGTGACATAATTCACTCCTACTGGATTGTGAAGCTATTTAATGAAGAACAACAATGTGTTGCTAATCCAAATTTAAATGGTTTGGCCTTAGAGCTCTGCTCTCTACCGTCTTTTGTTTTGTATTCATGTTTTAACAGCATAACAGGTGATCTTTTGTGACAGCTGTGAGTAGATGTAACGTTGTGTCTTGTGAGAAAAAAATTCTATATAAGTGACTGCTATTCACCCGTGATAGGACTTGTTGGTTATTTGGTATTAATGAATGTGCCTTTCTGTATGTGGTCTTGTGCGTTCTGTAATTGTGTTGTCAACAGTTTACAACTGCTGTGATTACAAAAGTCTTTGACATCCTTGGCAATGTTTCCAGTGACACTCATCTAGACGTCAGGAAGACCAGAACCTTGTTATTTTGTTTTTCTAGAGAAAGAAAAACAGCAAGTGAAAAGCACACAGTCAGCGGCAACAATGACTTTAACTGCTAGTTACAGTTTGCCGTTCCATCTGTTTTATGCTATTGCTCAATCTGCTCTGACCTGCTATGCAATTTCGGTTTCCACCAAAGAAGAGCATTGCAGTAACGTAGCATGTAAACAAACCTATACGGATTTGGAAATGCACACACGAATGCAAACGCACGTCGCCATGATGTCGAGTACACACGAGCAAGCATGATGAGTGGCAAACAGCAAGAGAGCCAGTTTCAAGAATGTTGTTTTCAACCACAGGTGGTTTTACTTTAACCTTGAGCCCGCCTTCTCTCGTTTCTATCTCGCCATCTATGCTGCACACTCTGTCTCACTTTTATCTGCCTCCTGTCTCCTACACTCTAAAAACAATTGGGTCAAAAGAAACCCAATTATGGATAAAAAATGGACCGATCACTTTAAGGGTCAATTTGACCCAATTTTCTTGGGTGTTTTATTAAAAAAAGAAAGAAAAAAAGACCCGAATTGGGTCTAATTAACCCAAATATCTGACCCAACTGTATGGCTTATATACAAAATTATCTGTTTTTTTGTGTGCAAAACAACCCAGAAAGTTGGTTCAAACTGACCCAAGTAGAGGATCTGACCCAACTTTCTGGGTAGTTTTATGAAAAATGACCCAATTTTGGATCCAAAGGTGGTTCAAACTGACCTAAGTAGACGATCTGACCCAATTATCTGGGTTGTTTTATCCCCCCAAAATTACCCAAAATTGGGTTGGATCCTCCACTTGGATTAATTTGACCCAACTTTGGGTAAAAAATTTGGTCATTTTCTATAAAACAACCCAGAAAGTTGGTTCAAACTGACCCAAGTAGAGGATCTGACCCAACTTTCTGGGTTGTTTTATAGAAAATTACCCACTTTTGGATCCAAAGGTGGTTCAAACTGACCTACGTAGAAGATCTGACCAATTATCTGGGTTGTTTTATCCAAAAGTTTTTACCCAAAATTGGGTTAGATATTCTACTTGGATTAATTTGACCCAACTTTGGGTAAAAAATTGGGTCTTTTTTTTATTTTTATAAAACAACCCAGTAATTTGGTTCAAACCAAGTAGAGGATTTGACCCAACTTTCTGGGTTGTTTTATACAAAATTATTATTATTAATTTTTGGTAGAAATCAACCCACCCAGAAAGTTAGGTCAAAATGACCCAAGTAGAGGATCTGACCCAACTTTCTGGGTTGTTTTATAGAAAATGACCCAATTTTTGACCCAAAGGTGGGTCAAACTGACCTAAGTAGACGATCTGACCCAATTTTGATAAAAAAATGTTTTGCATAAAACCCACCAAGAAAATGGGGTCAAATTGACCCAGATAGAGGATCTGTCCATTTTTGACCCATAATTGGGTTATTTTTGACCCAACTGTTTTTAGAGTGTAAATTCGTGCTCCTCTTGTGCCTTTCAGGTTCAAGTTGCAGGTTGCAATTTGTCCCTTCCCCCTTCAGTACACAAAGCCCGCCTCTATGTTTACATTCCCTTCCCCATATTTGAGCAGCTCAAGGCCTTTGCACATTTTCTGATTGCTGACATCATGTGTGCAGTATGAACACTTTTTTTTTGTGCCTGCTTTTGTATGTGACCGTGTTTGAATGCTGGTTAGATGATGGCAAAAAAGTGCATCTACCTTTGTCAAGTGGGACAGGATGCAGAGGGAGGAAGAGGCAAGCAGAGGAAGGGACTTTTCCAAACGGTGGTGCCGGTGAAGGCGGAGATTGATTGGGACGGACGGAGGAGGCAAGGAAGAAGGGACGCGGGCGGGGGAGAGGCAGGCAGGAGGGAATTGGGGGTGGGCTGTTAACACCTTAAGAGTAAGTTAGTTTCTCGTTTTGCTGCCTGCCAGTCCGAACGGACGACAGAGGACGAGGAAAGAGACGATCGATGCATCTTCTTTGCCTTTTTTTTTCACGTCCTTGCGTCTTTTTCCTTCTTGCTTGCCATCTTCTGTTTGTGTTTCAACAACTGTGAGGAAAATCAAGCAGTACTTTGATTGCTGTGCTCAGTCTGCAGAGGGACTAGTGAAGGTTTTCTCCTGACAGCAGGTACAGTATGCTGTTGTTGTTGTTATTAGATGTATATAACGTTTCATCTGGTAACAGATGTTTAAAAATGAACTGTGTTGTGTGAACATCTAAGTGTGAGAGATCTATTAGGCCAACGGTGAGATTTTACCATGCGTGTCTGGAATTTATTGCCTCTCTGGACTTAGAGGCTGCGCTCATATAGTCCTGGTATGCACTCGATGTATTGTTGCAAGCAGTACATGAACTTTAAGCTTCAAGACATTTATCACAAGAACTTGTGTGGCATTCAAGATCGGTATTTTGAGGAATGTCGGCATCTGACTTTTTCCAAAATATGACAGCCGATAATAAATCAATTTAAAGCATGTGGAAACTATATATTCACATTTTCTGTTAACTTTATAGAAGATGGTGCTGACCCTGGAAACTCTCGGGTTGAAAATGTAATATTTCCAAAAAAAGGGAGCTATTGTTTGAATTTTCATTTAAATTTTGAAGACATGCTGATGACGCTGGGCGCTCCTTGAACTTTTTTTTTTGTAATCATCTAAAAAAATAAAAATAAAAAATCCACATTTTGCAAATTTGTTCAATAAACATCTGCTTAAAGACATTTCAATAAAGTGGGAGTTGGAGTTTGTATTTCTCACGTTTTGCCACCAATATTTTCCCTTTTATTGCAAATAAATATTGGTTACAAATATCAGTTGTTGGCCACATTGACTACTAATAATTGGTATTGGCCCTGGAACCCCCCCCCCCCCCAAATCCATTTATCTATCTTTAATTTCAACCAAGTGTTGGAGTTTGCACTATCACAAATTGTGACGCTAACACTTTCCCTTTTACGGCAAATGAATACCGGCTCCAAATGTCGGTTATTGGCCTAAATTTGGCCACTACTAATCGGTATCAGCCCTGAAAAAAAACCCATATTGGCCTTTCTTTATATTTGACTTTCTAGCATGTTTCCATCCAAAAGTGTGTTGATGGTGTGAGTCTGTTAAAGTTTGACAGTTGGAGTGACTTTAAGTGCCTGTGCTTTCTGTGTGTGAACAATCAACAACCAGCTTGGTCTGACCTCAGGCGGGTTTCTGTGACAGACGTGTTATTTGCGTGACACACACACATGCACGCACCATCCTCCGACACACCAAACAGTTTGTCTGCCTTTGACAGAGGTGGCGAATCCAGGTCCAGAAAGTAAAAACCCTGCCATAGTTTGGCTTTATAGCCATTGATGCTAGCGAGCTAGTTGCTAGCTCCCGTGGTGTAGCTAGCTAGCACCTGGGGATAAAGCAAAAACTGTGGCGGGATCTTTACATTCTGGACCTGGACTTGACACCTCTGGCCTTTAATCGCTGCAATGAAAACCATTTTTGTGTCTTCACAGCTGAACACCTCCAGCTCATGCCACAGAATGACGCTGAGTTGCCAGGGTGAGGAAGAGGCGTTATGATGAAGATTGTTCCTTCCTTGAGCTGCGCTGACCAAACGGCATCTGCCGGCATTCGTTCGGGCCTTTGCGTTGGCTTCTAAGGGTGGACTGGCAGCACAAGACACAAGTGGCAATATTTGCCAGCCTCTTCCGGCGGCCATGACTGAGCTGGCTGCATGTGAGAGCACAACGGAGGGGATGTCGAAAGATGAATCTTGCTTGGGACCAGCGCTGACTGGTGACTGGTCTTCACCCGGGCAAAGGGAGACAGATATATTGGAAGACGTGGACGATGAGGCGTCTTCTTCTTCAGATGCGACATGTAATATTTGTTCACTTCCTACTGAGAATCCGCCGGGAGAGCCAATATTAGCCCATGCTGACTTCAATCACGGCTGCGCTCAACAGGAAATAGAATCCCAAAATACGTTTGTATCAAATGGAGAGTACGGCTCGGACAAAATATGGCCAGAAAAGCCATCGTCATCATCATCATCATCATCATCATCGTCATTTGTGGCTCCTCATACACCAAGCAGAGGGCGCAGCAGCGAGGAAGCGGTGCAGCGACGTCTGCTGGGAGACGCTCATGCTTGCAATGTTCCACAAAAGTCGCACATTTTCAACACGACGCAGTCAGCGCATTTCACAAATGAAATCATTTCCCAAGAAGCAGAATTTGCTTTGCTGTCTGTCGACGTCGATGACTCAATAGAGCAGTTGAACCAATTGATTCTGGATTTGGATCCCACCTTTGTTCCTGTTCCTACCGGCTGTGCCCCCCTCTCACGATCCACCTCCGTCCAAAGCACAGGCCTCAGTAATCAAGGAAATACGCATCTGACTGGTACGTATGGACATTCAATTCAAGGCTGTTTGATATTTCTCATGGAAAACGACATTGGTGTACAGAAAAATGCTCTTTTCATTTACACAAATATTTAAAATAAGGACATTTTAGAGCTGTGATTAACCCAAAATGAACCCAAAAAATGGTTGCGTTGTGGGTTATTAATTTAATTTGACACATGCTTTTGGGTTAAAACACTGAAAAAGTTTGGGTCGGTTCATTTTTGACCTAATTCAATTCAAGCCCAAATTTGGGTCAAATGAATAACCCACAAAGAACCAACCAAACAAACCAACAAATTGACATTGACAAATCTAAATAAGTCAAAAAGTTGGGTCATTTCATTTTGGACCCAATGCAATTGGTTTATTTCAGTTCACTTAAAACGTTGGTTCAAATGAATAACCCAACAGATTGGGTTGTTTTGTGGGTTATTAATTTAATTTGATTTTTGGGTTAAATAGCTCAAAAAATTGTGTCGGGCCATTTTTGACCCAATTCTATTAAGTCATTCAATTAACCGCCAAATTCAGGTCAAATAAACAACCCACAAATAACCAACAAAACAACCCAACAAACTGTCATTGACAAATTTAAAGAACTCAAAAAGTTGGGTTATTTAATTTTGGACCCAATTCAATTGGTTTGTTTCAATTAGTTCAGATGAATAGCCCAACAGTTGGTACCTACGTTAATTTGACCCAACTTTTTGGGTCAAATAACTCAAATAGTTGGGTTGGGCCATTTTTTTTTAAATTGGGTTATTCAGTTAACACAAAAAGTTGGGTAAAATGAATAACCCACAAAATAACTCCCCAAACTGGGTTGCTTTGTGAATTGTTAATTTAATTTTAACAGCTCAAAACATCGGCTCCATTTTTGACCCAACTGTTTTTAGAGTGTAATATTTCATGTTCAAAGTTCTACAATAATAGACATGTTAGTGGGAATGTAGTCACATGACTGAGTAGATTTTCCGAGCGATTACATTTCACATCCTTATCTGTCTGACTGAGCGACTCCCCTTTATCTGCCTTGCACGCTGCCGCTTTCCTATCTTGACTTTTCACGTTGATCTCCCTGCTCATGTACAGGCTGGCAGCGGCAGAAGCAGATCAGCGATGTGACCGACTACTCGAGTGCTTGGGCCGGTTTTCATGGTCTTGGGGAAGGACCGCAAAGCTTGGGGGACGTCCTGGTCAGCGCTCCTTCCCATTTGTCCTCGCGGGTAAACAGTTGACGAGCTCATCTCACCAAATGGAAGCTGACAGTATTCCAATATCACAGTTGCAACACGTTTAGCCTCGTGATTATGCTGATTTTCAATAACATTGATGATGTCATAAGCGAAATAAAGCACATTGTTAAAAATGTGCTTATTGGTACAATATTAATGTTTGGGGGTCTTATGAAAGCTAGAAGTTCAGAGAAGCATTTCAGGAAAAATGGGTGATTTTTTTTTTGTAGTTTATGGTTTTCTTAAGTTCTCGTGAATATGTCTTCAAGTCAATTACACAGAGATGAGAAGTCAATTAATCAGAGACGGCTTCATGGCTAGCTCAATGTATTGTTGGCGCTGATTTAAAAAAAAAAATCTTTACTCTTTTTCTAGCACATCAGGTTTTTTTTAATAGATAGATTTTCATCTTTTGTTTTTAAGTTTGACCTATTATATATATACATATAGACTGTAATATTGTTGTTTTTATAATATTGTTATTATTATGAAAACTTCATGTGCTAAAATAATAATTAAAAAAGAGGGCATATTCAGAATGAGCTAACACCCAAAAATAATCTAAGAAATGTTTACTTGCATCTTTGAGTAAAAAAAAAAAGACGAAGAAATAGTAATAAAATTGGTGTTATTTGACAGCATTTTTCACTCTAGAGTAATTTCCAGGTAAATGATGGTCATTTGCCAAATATTAAATCCCATTAACTGCAAATTTGACTTGAGCCGGAATAATTTCGGACTTTACCTCAGTGTTGCGAAATGCGATGATGCGGAATATATTATCCAAAAACAAAAAGATGATTTATGTCACGGAATACAGTAAGCAATAATTTCCTTTTGATGAAATTCTTGAAATCTCCATGATTTGTAGGAATAGAAAATCGTGCCTTTTGTTTTAACAATCTTTTTCACAGCAGCCATCCTAAACTATGGTTCAACAAAAACTTTGTTTTGCATAAAACCTTGTAGGGCAAAGGCATAAAAAAAACAACATTTTGGTGATAAAGGTATTTATTTTGAATTAGTATGACATCAACGGCACGGTCGATCCTCCGGAATGATTATCCATGATAACTTACTACGCCATGAAAAGCACTCATGTAAAAAAAGGTTTGCATTTTCACCGCATTTTGCTGACTTTGTCATTTTCTGTGACTTGACCTTTCATGCGCGTCTGTTGCCGGCTGGCATGAATAGCCTGCCTGTTTACACTGAAACAGTCTGCACGCACACGCGCACGCGCACGCACACGCATCACAAGACTGATATCTGCTGATGCGTGTGCATTTATCACCTCATAAGACTGTAGGAAAAAAATACTGTTCTTATTTTTTCCTCCTTGCAAAAAAAGAAGTCGAAGTGTGTGGACTGCCGCGGCCAAATTGGCAGCTTCGAATGCGTCCCCGCAACTCCATCTTTTCCCGTGTCGCCTCCAACGCCGTATGGTACGAAGTCGTCATTGTCAACGCTGCGGGCGCTCGTTGCTGCGTTTTGCAATCTTATCCGTGTCCTTTCTCTTTTCCCAGTGGGAAGCATTTCAGAGTTTTCTCATATGAGGACCGGCGGCCCGTGGGCCCAACGCAGCTGCTGGACACAAGGTCAGCCTTCTCACCAGCAAATGACCATTTATATATGCAAGCATGCAGACAAGATTTTCTGCTTGACCGCTAAGGAAGTTTGAAGTCAAACATGGCCCGCTTGCCAGACAGGGTTCGAGAGGTGGCTGGAATGTTGTCTTGGCATAACACACGCACGCGCACTCACCTGGCAAGGATGTTGTTGCTGTTGGTGGACAATGTGGGCATGACTTTGTTTTTGGTAAATCAGGTCGAGTTAAAGGCAGGGAAAGGTCTTTTTCCTTTTTTTGTATATACTGGTTTGTTAAGAAAATATGTCAAATTGACCGCAATGGTTTGTGTACTCATTTGCTCCCAAAAAACGTATAACCCCTTTTTATTTTAATTATTGCCATCATCCCCAAAACGTATTTATACGTTTTTCCCCAAATTTCTATTTTTATTTTTTAAATGCTAGAGCATAAAGAGGTCGCTTAAGGCAATGGTAGTTATTGCAAAAAAACGGCCAGCAGGTGGCAGCAGAGTATAAGAGATCAACCAGGGCCATGTTGCAAAAAAAAAGCTCTTTCCCCAATGTTTTGAACAGGTTTGTGAATAATGATGAAACTTAGCTATATTCGAATGCTACTTGCTGCAAAATGGAAACAGATACTTTTATTTTTCTGATGATAGAAGAGAGTCTAATCTTTCTTTTGGTAGGTTCCATGTTTTTAACAATAGAACACAATATTCTGTGGGCCAAATCCAGTAAAGCAGCCAGGAGCGAAGGGGGTTGCTTCAGTAAAGTGTGAGTTAAATGTGAAATTACACCACCAAATACTGTAAAGTTATGGAAATGTGTTTGTGAGAAAAGCATTGTAAATTCTGCCAAATTTAGACAATAGTTTCACCGATTCACATAACGTCGACGCTGATTTCCTTAGGCAGTAAAATGGGCGAAGATTTTCTCTGATTGGCTGTCAGCTAGCAAACGCATGAGATTGAAGTACAATATAAGCCAACGTAACAGGTTACATTATACTCGTCATTTCACCCAAAACACTTTTATTATTATTATTTTTATTGTTATCCCGATTAGCATGCATCCTATTTGCACCATTTCTGACCTTTAAGGCGAGCCATGCGTAGGCGTAGATGTGGGCGGGCCCGTCTTCGTGTTTCTCAAAATGCCAGGGCAGATTTTTTTTATGCTGCTGACAAGTGAGAATTGATTTGATGATGTTGTCAGCGTGGGGGTGTTTTTGTGTGTGTTTGTTTTGTTTTTGGCGATGCGACGTACAGTACAGAAAGTTGCACGCGAGTGCAATTAGGCGGCTTTAAGATAAGTTGCCGTCTCTTCGTCTCGGTGAGTGACAAAGCATTCATCTCACTTGAGACCGGACCTCCATTTTCAAATTTGTCTGAGTTCAACTTTGTGCTATAAGTCTTGATCCATGGGGTATTTTGTTGAAGCACGCCGCAAGCACAACAGCTGACGCTGGATGTCTAATAATAGTTTGGGCTGATAAAGGAAGACCACTGCTGACAGGATGTCCACACGCATCCTGTTGTGGGCGGGGACATGAGATGGGGTCTTTTGTTGCCGGGACATCCGGAGAGGCCAGTGTATGAATTTTCACTTATGTCAGAAATGAACCAGAGAGCATTTGGTACACTGTAAAAAAAAAACTAAACTTTACTATAACATCATTTTACTTTTTAATTTACAGTTTGTTTCTGTATTTTTTAAAAGATCATTTAATGTACAAAAATAAACTGTAAAATAACATGAAATCACTGTAACTGTAAAAGCACACAATATTTCTGTTATTTTACAAAAAAAAAACTGCCATTAGAAATACATATACTGATTGATTGTTAAAATACGTTCACAAATGTAGCGTCATTTCACAAATATTTGTTTGTTATTTAACGGAATAAAATGTAAAATTCAACTTTAAAACCCTAAAAAGAGAGAGAAAAAAACTGTAATGCACTGAGAAATTAACAGTAAAAATTCATCATTTTTACCATAATTTCCTAATTTTAACTTTAAAACCCTAAAAAAAGAGAGAAAAAAACTGTAATGTACTGAGAAATTAACAGTAAAAATTCATCATTTTTACCATAATTTCCTAATTTTAACTTTAAAACCCTAAAAAAAAGAGAGAAAAAAACTGTAATGTACTGAGAAATTAACAGTAAAAATTCATCATTTTTACCATAATTTCCTAATTTTAACTTTAAAACCCTAAAAAAAGAGAGAAAAAAACTGTAATGTACTGAGAAATTAACAGTAAAAATTCATCATTTTTACCATAATTTCCTAATTTTAACTTTAAAACCCTAAAAAAAGAGAGAAAAAAACTGTAATGTACTGAGAAATTAACAGTAAAAATTCATCATTTTTACCATAATTTCCTAATTTTAACTTTAAAACCCTAAAAAAAGAGAGAAAAAAACTGTAATGTACTGAGAAATTAACAGTAAAAATTCATCATTTTTACCATAATTTCCTAATTTTAACTTTAAAACCCTAAAAAAAGAGAGAAAAAAACTGTAATGTACTGAGAAATTAACAGTAAAAATTCATCATTTTTACCATAATTTCCTCATTTTTTAAAAGTGAAAATAACTACAATTTCTGTAATGTCCTTTTGATGGTAGCATTCATTGTACTAACATTTATTTATCCAATGAGATATACTGTACACTGTAAAAAAAAAAAAAAAATTGTATGTCAAGAAGAGCATCGACACCGTCAATTCAGAAAGACAACGGCTTCCTGTTTACCACTTGAAAGTCAGATGAATGTCTGGGAAAGAATGTGACCCTTCGGGACACTCACATTCCCGCTTCAATTATTTCCATGTCATGTTTACAGTGATTACTGTCATCACAAAACGGCTTGAGGCAACGGCAGGAGCCGTTACTCAACTCCACAGTAAAGTTACAACGTACTATCATCAGGACATTGATGTTAAGTTTTAATAGTTCTTTATAATAATAATAATATAATATATATATAATATAATAGTTTCATTTCATTCTCTCTCTCCCGTTAATTGATGGATGAGACAAAAAAAAAACTCTTTTTGACAGTGTTTTCAGCAGGAATGTGAATAATGATAAAACTTGCTAATTGCTGCGAAACGGAAACGGATAGAAATATGCTTTTTTTTTTTCCTGATGAAAGAAAAGACTTTAGTCTTTCTTTTGGTAGGTTCCATGTTTTTATAGCAATAGAGCACAATATTGTGTGGGCCTTGCAAAATCAGTCCAAATCCAGTAAAACAGCCGGGAGCAAAGGGGGTTGCTTCAGTCAAAATGGTTGCCGGTGAATGAGTTAAAGTGATTTTAAGGCACTATATGAGAGATTTTGTTGTATTATTTATCAATAATAAGTTGTTGTTTTTTTTTTAAACCTTTTTCTGACTGGTTGGTGGCGGTATTGTCGCTCAGGCAGATGGACTTTTCAGTTCATTACCAGTGTCAAAAGGGCTTGAACCCAAGGCACATGCGTTCACCAAAACAAAGGTGAACATAAGACAATTCTGTCAGGAGCTTTTGAGAGAAATCTATGACGTGCTCCGATTTGACGCATGGCGGGAGACTTTGTGTCTGCATGCCTTTGTCTCGGTGTTTGTAGTAAGCAGAAGGACCCCCCCCGCCCCCCCCCCCCCCCCCCCCCAGATGACGCCCCCAGCCACCCCCCCTCCTCGCAATTCACCAGCATCGTCGCCCCCTTTTCTCTCTTTTGCCCATAAAAGGCCACATGTGACCTTTGACCCCGCTGTGTAATTCATTCCGATTGGGGGAAAATGCCCACAGTGTCCAAGAATGAACAATGCTGAGTGGTCAATCAGAGGAAGAGGCTGGAGGGGAGGGTGGGCTTCGCTCGCCGACTCTCACTTCTCCCGCCCTCCCCCTTCCTTCTGTCCCGCCGTCCTCCATGGAAGTGGAACGCTGTCACAACAAGTAGGAACAAACACGCCGCTTTCTTTTTCCATCTGTGGAAGGAAGGAATTGGCCAATGGCGTCGCCACGATCCGGCCCCTGACAAAGAGCGCCAGCGGAGCCGGCTCCGGTTTCCCGAGTCGACGGGAGCAGACCGAAGTGCGCTTGTCGGGAATCCTCCATTCACACTGGAAGTCGGAGCAAAAGAGAACGAGGCAGGGGGTTCGGGAGCAAACAGGAAGCCGGCGTAGTGTCACATCATGACCGCATCGCTTGGTATGTACGCGCTCATCTGGCAGAGATTACAACATTCTTCGTATTCTTTTCGTTCTCTTCTTGTGCAACGTGATACACGAAAGTGGCCAGAATTCTCTCTTCCACTTTAGGGCACAAACGATGATGGGCTGGGCCGATATTTGCCATTTTGACAAATATCGGGATTGGCCTTTTTACAAACAAAAGCCGATAACGTTGGTATCTCACTGAGCGGTGATTGCTTGCGAACGAAGCAAATTTTGGGGTTTTCATCGGGATTTGTAAATTGTTCACAGACAGTTTTTACTTGTCGCAAAGACATTTGGATTATATTCAGCCCTTTTTTCACCGTCTGCAAAGATCTTTCGAAACCTTTTTACAAACCCTGACAGAAACCCCAAATGAGGATTGCATTTGTCGCTCAGAGAGACATTTAGGGAACTTTTATTTATGGATTTATTCAACTTTCCACTTTATAAAACTGATGCGACACTGGAAACTCCCTACAGTTTTTATTGTTTTAAAAAGAATTAATGGATATGGGCTCTCGAGGACCCAACTTGAGCACCCCTGGTCTAGAACATGCTGGCATTTTTATTTATTTTTTTTAACTCTCGGAGTCACCAAAAGAGCAACTTGTGAGTGTCAGACTCAGGATGTCGTGATTGGTAAAATGGATCATTTATTGACGATGGATGGAGAAAATGAAGTTGGCCCCACCGACGTTCTGTCAATTGTCAGTTGACTGTAATTTGTTGGAGATTGTCAAGTTCACTTGTGTGGATTGCTTGGATTTCTTGCAATGTGAGAGTCGTTTGCTGATTTTTTTTTTTTTCCACTTCACCGCCGGACAGGAGAAATCCGTAAATCCATCCAGTCAAAAGTTTTCATTTGAGTTTCCCACTTGTTACGGAATCCAAACTGTTTTCAAGGAACTCGTTCGTTTTATTTGATTTTGCGGCATTGAAATCTGCACCGATCCAAGCTTTCAAATGACTTGGCTTCCCTCAAAGAGTTGGACTAACCGCGGCGCCTGCGAAGCCCAATGGGAAGGCCCGGTCCAGCCTCCATGATGACCGAAGCAGCTGGGCAGCGACTGTGTGGAATTTGGATCCTGCTGAAAAACGTGCTCAAACGTCTGGAACCGTTTCCCGCGTCATAAATTGCGTCTTCTCGTGGAGCGAACGTGACATCAATATAAGCATCGCATTGCGCAAGACCAAACCTCTGACGGTTGATATTTGGAATGGAATTTCTGGAAGCGATTCATCATCGCTGACTACAAATATTTTGTTTCTGTTCACTTTGTGTCGCGTCGCCGTCGGCCAAGTTTGTCATCTGTCCCGTGCGTACGATTCCTCCCTCACTCCTCAACTGCGTCAATCCGATTAACGCTTGCCTGCTGGATTGCTAAATTGCAACACTTTGGACCGCAGCAGGAGGGAAGGCCCGGCAGGCACTGAGCTCGATTGACTCGGACTGAATTTGGACCGTCGCTGTCTCATACGGTGCAGGCTAAAATCCTCAAAGAAGCTTTGATTTCATTTCAATACATGTACATTAATTGTGTTGCTATTTGACATTTTCTGTGCATTGTTGGATTCCTGTATATTGTTTTGTCCATTTCGGATGACCGGGCCTTTTTGGCAAGTGGGTCAGTGGAACTCGATCGGCACAAACCAAGCAGCACGAGCACCTTGGGAGCTAGCTAGGGAGCTAGCAAGCTAGCACCGGGGGCTAAAGCCAAACTGTGGCGGGGTTTTTACTTCCTGGACCTGGATTTGCCACCCCTGTTGACCAAGGAAAACGGATGTTCTGTGGTTAGAACAGCTTCAAACAAGAAGCAAGACGAAAAGTAGAGACGAGCATAAGAAACTTTTTGCCTGATGTGACAAAAATGATGAATTAAAACGTTGAGTATATGAAAGTGATGAAATACGTTGTGTCACGCCTTTCAAGCCATCTTGTGCTTGATGGACGCTCTTAACTCTTTGACTGCCAAGCGTTTTCAGAAAAGGGATGCCGTGGGTGCCAGCCGATTTAAGCATTTTGACTGATCTTTCAAGGTCCACAGAAAATTATGTGTTTGGACTATGGAAACACACATACTACCAAATGAAAGATTGGACTCTCATCTTTCATCAGAAAAAAAAGTTTGTTTCTACCTTCTTCCGTTTTTCAGTAATCAACAATAGAAAATGGTTAGTTTCACCGCTGTTTTGAAAAAAAAAACGTCTTTTAACGTCTTTGGCACTCCTCCATAGGATTTTACTAAACGTTATTTAACGTTTTTGGCAGTCAAAGAAGGAAGGAAGGAAGGAATTCCGTCGCGACACACGTGCGGTTATGTAATCCCCTCAAGGTGATGAATTGTCACTTGTTGCCTTTTGAAACAAGGCTGGTCTCAAAAGCAAATTCCTCCATCTCGGATTCCTTGAATAAAAAGAGTGGTGGGAGTGGTAAGTGTGTGTGTGCGTGTGGTGGGGGGGGGGTGTTTCTCGTCTGTCAGAACAAGGAGCCCTTTGACTCTCTTTGCAGTGACTCATAGTCCTCCAGGCCTGCTTGTGGCCTGAGGAGGCCCGAATTCGTGTCTTGTGCGTGACGCACATTGTTTGAATGTCAAGATTGTCAGATTGGATGTTTGAGCCTGCATGCCGCTCGTGATGATGTCATACAGAACCACCATGCGATGTTGTGGTGCAATTGCAGGTCATTTTGGAACGAGCAGAAACAAAAAGTACAAAAAGACGTTTTGAGTGGACTGAACACGACTTTCTTTCTGTTACATCGAGCTTCCACTGAGATGTAACTCAAATTTTGTTTTAAAAGTCAAGATTATTTTGGCTATTAAAAGGCTGTTTAAGTTTTAAATATTTTATGATGGCATTGAATTGAATTGATTAAAGTTGAGCTGGAATGATATGGGGCGACTGGGGCTGGTTGTCACATGGCTAAGTTGTCACATTGTCATGCTATTTCATGTTGTAAAATTCAGTGTGACAACTTACCCCATGGTGAGACAACATGTCACCGTATTTGATTGCTTTTAACGCAACATTGAGACAAACTGAAAAAATTGGGGTTGACTTAATTTATTTTGAAGTCATTTTCATTCATAGAAAGATGACAATTCTTTGCAGTTCTGCAGTATTTATGCCTTGTTAGCATTTGAGTAAAAGAACCAAAAACGGTAAAAATGACCTTTGCTGTCTTCTTTTTTTTTCTTTTAGATTCCCGAAGTTTCCTGGACAGCGCAAACCATACGGGCAGCTCTGTTGACGGAGAATTGTTCCGATCCGATGTTTCCGTGAGCTCTGCTTCCTGTCCGCGGATGTTTGGTTCCATGTGTTCTGTGTCATCAAGCAGCTCCGTCCCACACATGGACAGGTTTGCTCATTTTCAGATTTTCAACTCATTTGCTCTCAAAAACGTATAAAAACGTTCCATTTTAAATATTGTCATGGTCCCCAAAACGTATTTATACGTTTTTTTTAAAATGTGTATTTTAAATGCTAGAGCATACAGAAGGCTTTGATGCAGCCTCTGATCTGAAGAGTACGCTTTAAGCCAGTGGTGTCCAAACTCGGTCCTCGGGGGCCGGTAGTCCCGCAGGTTTTGGATATTTCTCTCCTCCAACACAGCTGAAGCTCATCAGCAAGCTCTACTAAGCCTGATAACAATCCTGTTGATTGAAACAGGTGCGTTGGAGCAGGGAAACCTCCAAAACCTGCAGGACTACCGGCCCCCGAGGACCGAGTTTGGACACCACTGCTTTAAGCAATGGTAGTTATTACAAAAAAAACGGCCAACAGGTGGCAGTAGAGTATAAGAGATCAGCCATGTTGCAACAGGCTCTTTTTCTCAGTGTTTTAAACAGATTTGTGATGAAACTTACACTCTAAAAACAGTTGGGTCAAAAAAAGGCCAACTATGGGTCAAAAATGGACCGATCCTCTACTTGAGTCAATTTCACCCAACTTTGAGTCAAGAAATGGGTCTTTTAGTGTAAAACAACTCATAAATAGTGGTAAGATCTGTTACTTGGGTCAAAAAATTGGGTCATTTTGTATAAAACAACCCAGAAAGTTGGGTCCAATTGACCCATAAAGTGGATCGGTCCGTTTTTGGTCCATAATTGGGTTACTTTTGACCCAACTGTTTTTAGAGTGTAAGTTTCATCACAAATCTGTTTAAAACACTGAGAAAAAGAGCCTGTTGCAACATGGCCGATCTCTTATACTCTACTGCCACCTGTTGTATTCTAATGCAAATTACTGCAAAACGGAAACAGATAGAAATATATATTTTTTTCAAATGCAATTGCCAATGTGATCTGGGTTTGAGGCGAAACTCAAATTGAGAAACGGATTGTTTTCAAGTGTTTTTCCTCATTCCCAATGTTCAGCGCCACGCCGCCTCCCACGTGGCAGCAGCAAACGTCGACCTCCTCACAGTCGTCAACTCCCGTCAAGTGCAGCTCTCCGAATGCCCACAGTTCACCTCGGGTGGCGCCCAAAGGACTTGCCGCGTGTCCGGGGGTCCTCGTGCCGGAGACGGACTTGTCCTCCTTGCTGACAGTGAACGGCAACCTGGAGCACAGCCTGCTGGAGGCCATGGGGGACTTGAGGGGGGACTTGAGGGGGGACCTGAGGGGGGACCTGACGGGCGACCTGACGGGCGACCTGGCGGGCGACCTGACGGGCGACCTGAGGGTCCTGAGCCTGGGTGGGGACGGGGACGTCCCTCCTCCACTGTTGCCTGAAAAGAGGAAAGTGGGTGAAGGTGGGGACCTCGGCTCCTGCTTTCCGTCACCGAGTGGGTTTAGCAACATCAGCCTTTCTTTCTCATCGCTGACCCCTGACCCCTTCAAAGGTTTAAGTGGGACGCCATCTCCTGGAGCAGGTACAAATGTCATTGAGAGCACTTAAGAGTGTTTTAGCTTTTAGAAAACACAAGTGATAGCAAAACTAGAAGCCATTCAAAGTAATGGATGTCAATTTCGGACTCAGTAGCTCAAAATAAAACCTAAGAAACCTAAAATGGTGTCTACAAGAATTGTTCACGTGATGTCTCCCATATATGAATCAACATTTTCTTTTTTTCTTTTTGAATGTGATTTTACTAACGCTTTGACGTTTCACTTTTATTTTGTTTCAGAGTTTGGCAATAAGCAGGACACTGTCAAGTTTGTTCAGGACACTTCCAAGTTCTGGTACAAGCCCGACATTTCCAGAGATCAAGGTAAATATTCATCTTTGTGTGTGTGTGTGTGTGTAAATATTCATCTTTTGGCAGTCATGTGCAAACAGATTGTAGTATGCGCTTGTGAAAAGTGTTTTGCCATGTCAGGCGTGAAGCGTACTATTCTAACGAGGGTTTTATCTTTCTGCCCCTTCACCCTTGACCTTCTGCTAGCCATTTCCGTGCTAAAGGATAAAGAACCCGGCTCTTTTATTGTCAGAGACAGTCATTCATTCCGTGGGGCTTACGGCTTGGCGATGAAAGTCGCGACGCCGCCTGCGTCTGCGCTGCATCAAAGTAAAAAAGGTACGTTCACAACGAAAACCACATTCATATGAACATGATGCCGCTGTCAATTTTGTTGTTCCCAATGTCAGAAACCATATTGTCAACCGAGTACAGATGTGACTCTGAGACGAGCTGTCTCTATTTGATTTTATTTGATTTATTTATCTAATTAATTTATTTTTTTTTTTTTGCTCTTGTTGTTTATGTTGTTTTTTTTAAAATGACTTTACCTTGTAAATGAACTCTGGGGAGAAACGGGGCCGATACAACAAGACTTGTCTTTTCTTTCTGCTCCTTTTCATTCAACGATGAAGAATATTTTTTTATATTGTCTTTTTTTTTTTTTACAAAAGAGTGAAATAGATGATGAAAATGAAATCAAAAACAAAAATGATCAATTTTGTTAAATTAGTACACGTTGTAAGTCTTACAAGTTACAAGCCTTTTTTGTGACCATATGAATGAATGTAAACACAAGGTCCGTTTTGTGTCTTTGCAGTTGTGGATCCGTCCAATGAGCTGGTGAGACATTTCCTGATCGAGTGTACACAGAAAGGAGTTCGTCTCAAAGGCTGCCCTGATGAGCCGTTCTTTGGTGAGAATCAATTTGTTGTTGGGGGGACTCGACAGGTGCGTTTTGTTACTGACATTTTTACAAAGATGATATGTGTCAATACTTATTGATCGTCTAACGCAAGATGGAAAATGAACTGACAATTGTCACATTTCTGCTTATTTGAGGAAAGATTCAGCCAAACTGATATGAGATCAGAAAAATAATATCCTCCAAATCACATATACAGGACCATGTGAACACATTATAACTCCACTGATATTTGATACAAACATTTCCATCCATTCACAAGTCAGTGACGTGAACCACTTTACTACCAGCAACCGTGCTGTACCGTTACATATCTCACTGCTTCCCCCTACTGGTTACTGCTAACCGGTGCAACCCTTAAATGACTCATTTGAACATTTCTCGTGTGCTACTTTTTGCTTGTTTTTTTTTTTTTTCTGTCAGGGAGTCTCACTGCTCTGGTGTGTCAGCACTCCATCACACCTTTGGCTCTGCCCTGCAAACTTATTCTGCCAGACAGAGGTAACAATTTGAACTTACATGGAATGTCAAATTGATCACAACTTCATTAAGAGGATCGTTGACTTTGTTTGAGACAATGCAAGAGGTTTTAACCGTGCTTTGCTGAAATTCTCCCAAAATGTAGTCATTAACTTCTTATGCGACATTTTCTTTGTGTCAGACCCGTTTGAGGAAATGAGTGACTCTCCTGCAAAGACAGCAACAAACTCGGCAGCTGAGCTTCTCAAGCAAGGAGCAGGTACTAAGATAACAACAACAACAAAAATGTCATTTTAATTACAATTCAATTTGATTGTAATTAACTGTAATTGTGGTTTGTGCAGTTGAACGCATATTTCTTCCCCCAAACTCTGATCTAACTCGATAACCAAATATTACAAGTGCATTTCAGTCATGTTATCTTTTTGTTTATATATATTTAAATAAAAACAACAACTTTTTGTTAGCATGTAACGTGTGGTACCTTGGCTCTGTGGAATTGGAGTCTTTAACGGGACACCAGGCCGTTCAGAAAGCCGCCACGGTGACGCTCGCTATGGACCCTCCGCCGGCCTCCACCGTGGTCCACTTCAAAGTGTCGGCGCAGGGCATCACGCTCACAGATAACCAGAGGAAGTGAGTATTTACACTTGGACAGCGGCGGTTCTTGACCTACATTTAGAGAGCGCTCGAAAGCAACCAGAGCTGCTGTTTTCTCAAGATTGAGCGCAGTGGCAGCGGATGCAATGAGAAGAGCAGAGGCCCCGGAATTGAACCCTGTGGAACACCATACATTATGTTATATGCCAATTCATATTCGTCCCACCACTTTCTTTTTTTGCTCGACATAGTATGAGATAGGATAGAGATAAACCAAGCAATGACCGAAGGATGTATCATCCGGAATCGCTTGAGTCAGGCGTGTCGAGACGGACTCACTGAACCCCTGGGGTTCCATCCAACTCACTTCAAGAACCATTGTAGTGACTAAATGCACACATTGAAAATCACATCACATCTACCACCCCTAAAAATAAAAATAAATCTTGTGTTGTCCCTCCAGGCTGTTTTTCAGAAGACACTATGCAGTCAATACCGTCATTTTCTGTTCCTTGGACCCGCAAGGCAGGAGGTGAGTCATGTGACATTTACTGTGTGTGTGTGCAACAAGATGCCACATGTTCACGGTTTCAGTTCAGGAACGAGCAGAATAATGGATGGAATTTATCACATTTTTTTTTATCACATCATTTATCACACACATGACTAACTAAACAGTCATCTTCGTGTGACTGATAGTATTTTGCAATAACACTCAACATTTAAGAGTATGTCATTTTGTATTTCTGAAAAAAATGGGTATAAAAATGAATACGTACAATATTTCCTATGGGAGTTTTTTTTTATGGAGAACCCAAAACTAGAAATAAATAAATTAATTAATTAATTAAAGTGAAAATAAAAATGGATATAAAAAAATAATTCAATTCAAAAAGGAAATCCCCCAAATTAATAGAAATGGAAATAAAAACAACAGTATTTATTTATTTTTGGATTTATTTCGACATTTATTTATATATATATATATAGTGTACGTATTTTCGAATGGCTGTCCCTAATGAATATATTTTGTTTCACACAGATGGACAAGAGGAAGTGCTTCTACTGCAAAGTAAGTTTTTCATTCACAAATGCGTAATTTTAACATGTGTTGGGGTGTAATCGGAAATCCGATTAAATAGTTCCGGGAACCTGGTGGGAAATTTTACTCGTATTTTTTTTGTAAATGAGCCTTATCCATTTGTGCCCCAAATCATGGCGATCACTCTGTTCAGTTGAGATTTTGGAGTGAAACTTACGTATTTCTTACACGGTGCCTTGTTTTAATAGTATACAGTGTTTTATTTGTGTCGTCCCTGTTTTTTTTTTATCTACAAAACTGTTTTTTATTTTATTGTTTGCATTTTTATCTGTCCATTTTTTTGTCAACTGTACAGCGTTTTGTCTGAATGCGTACCATAAATATATTATTATTATAATTACTGTATGTGCATGCTATGTGTTTGTGCATACAGTACATTTCCCTCTTTCACAATCATTTAGCTTGATTCAAAAACGCTGTTGTAATATTTGAATATCTTTATTTATCTTTTTTTTTCCCCCAGGATATTTGGGTTTGTAGCGAGGAAATCTCAGAGCGAGACTGAAAATATTTGCCATCTGTTTGCCGAGCACGACCCCGAGCAGCCGGCGAGCGCTATCGTCAACTTTGTGTCAAAGGTCATGATCGGGTCACACAAGAAGTGAAGGCAAAACTAAGCATCATAAATGTATCGAATGAAAAATGAAACATTCCCGCTTGGTGAGATTCACAAAGCAAAACAATGAACAATAACACAAGCAGCTAACGAGAACTTCAGAGCTCAAACTCAAACTGATGCTAATTTTGAGTGTGCTTCCCGATGTTGCCGTTAGAGGGCGCCAACGCTACCATGTGTATTGTAAACTCATCGGCTGGATGAAGCGTTAGCAATTAGCATCGTTGCTAAATAGATGGGACACTTGGTCACTTTTTGTGGAAACTACATATAATACGTTACTTATTCCTATACACAGCAAGCAATAAAAAATATCATATGAAAGACAAATGTGTCTATAAATGTATGTGTCAAGTGAGTTTTAAATGCGTATTTAAAAAAAAGAACTGTAATTTTTTTCTCTCCTTGTATATGAGATATATTTTTCTTTGTGTTTACACTTCTCCAAAATATTTATCCAGATGTTTGAAAGTAGTTTTCCTAAATATTCTTCCTATGTCACCAACTGTATTTTTGTATATAGCCTATTATGTTATTATTCTGTACATTATGATAAATAGACAATGTAACTCAGGATTCATGCAATTTCTATGTCACATGTTTTTAATATTATCTGATGTATTCCGCAGATCATTAAAAACACACAAGATGCCTGTTTTGGATTTCATTTTTCATCTTATTTGAACTTAAGGGTCACGCGTTTCAACACTAATTCATGGTGAGGAAAAAAATGCTTTTGCATTCCATCTCGTAAAGAAAATATTCTAAGATCCACTTTTCAAGCTTGGATTGTGTGTCTACTTTAAATGCATTGTAAAATGCACTCGCAAATAATTAGAGAGGAACATGCTAAAGAAAATCATTTGTGTCTTTGACAAGTTCGATGTAAAAAGAAGTAAAACTTTCTGATTTGTTCATTTTGACTAGCTTTTATGACACATTTGAACTTCATTTAGGCACTTCTTAAAAAACAAAAATGCCCAGATAGACACAAAATCCGGCAGAAGGAAAAAGTACATTTTTACGTGGACAAAACATCCTGCCTTCCATACGGTATTGTCAAGTTGATTTACAGGTTTGTTGCCAATAGGTGGCAGTATAGTCACTTTTTCCCACAACATGGAAGTGGATGACTCAATTCAGATGCATTGTGGAATTTATGGCCCTCGGATTTAAGAAAAACTCAGTTCATAGACACATTTAAAATTGAATAATTTCCAAGACGTAAGGAAGATGTAGACAAGGGAAAAAATCCTTTATCTCTTATACTTGAGATTTTGAGAGGAGAGATAATCCGACTATTATCCATATTCGACATCCTCCATGTGGAAGTGGAAATAGGACAGAGACGCAGGTCAGGAAAAAGGGGAGCAGCATGTGAATTTGGGGTGGGGTGGGGCCGGGGGGGGGGGGGGGGATGTGATGCGATGCTGTGAGAGTGTGTGAAGGGGCTGGGGGTGACGGTGATGGGGGGGGAGGTGGGGGGGGTGTCGGTGGTGGATGACCTCACTATTTCAGGAAACTTTCCCACAGCCTGCACACAAAGAAGGCCGTCAAAAAAGTTAAAAGGATGAGAAAGAATAGTCATTTAACAGGCAATTAAAAAGAGCAGGCAAAGTAAAAGGAAACGTGAAAAGTCTTTTTTTGGGAGCTCAACTTTTGCAGCGAAGATCTTGAGGAAGAAGACTCGCCTCCAGTCGTCGTCTCGCGCTGCCACCATTTTGCCCCTTAACAAAACAGGTGATTTTTTGGGTATCCCCACATTTTTATCACAGATAAACTAAAGAAAAGGAAGGACACAGTCGCATTCGGCAATGGACTCGAGGTGCGTTCAATGAGCACACACGCAGTAGGAAATGTAAGCATACACAGAAAAAGCTCAAACGACTGATGAATGTTCATGTTTTTCGGTTTTCTTCAGTTGATGGTTTATGGTAGGGGATACCATTTTTTTTTTTTGGGGGGGGGGTAACTACTTTGGCGCAACAGCGGACCTCCGCTTCAGCTTCCTGCTGCGTTTTCTGTTGGCAGCAGCTGGCGGATCGCTTTTCACGGCGGCCGCTAGCTGCCGTCGGCAAGATGGCATTCCTGGAATTGCAATCGCACAGGATGGTATTTGTCAATCCAAACGCCGGCTTCCGTTGGGGAATGCCTTTCGCACAGAGTCCCTCTCAGCCTGCGATCCCTGGCCTCTCCCCCCCGACTTTATTTGACTTTGCTATTTCAAGCTCACGCCAAGTGTGCTGCTGCGGTCTCGCACGCTAGAAGCACACGGGGAGGCCTGCAAATAAGTTTGCGTCCATTTTTCATTTGTTGGGCTCAACAGACGTAGCCTGCGTTGTAACTTGTCAGCCGCAATCAAGCAGGTACTTTCAATTAGGTCAAATTATTATTATTATTATTTTTATTACTGCCACTTATGGACATGGTGTCGGGTGACTCAAGTTACTCAAGATCAGTAATATCTTGCGTGAAAAAAGAAAATTACTTCACTGACAGGAGGCGATGGTTCGAATCACACCTTGGACAGATTACACTTCAAGCGTTCTTTTTGTTCATTTATATTTTGACTACAATAAATACTTTGTAATTTTCACGTAATATATCTTTCAATTGACTTCATGAGCATTAAGATTAGCATTCAGCTATTAGCATTTAGCATCCCCACGCATTTTTCTGCAGAAATCGCACTTAGTCTAGTTACTCGTTACTTTCCCAACAACAATATCTTTTTTGGCGACAAGATTCTACCAAGCTGAACATTTAGATGCAATTTTGTACATCCACTCGATCACGTCATTTTATATAATGTGGCCAAAATGTGGCAAAAATTTTTTAGCGGGTGTACACGCACGCACGCACGACACGTCTGGCCTACGTGCTCTCGGGCACATGCTGAGAAAGTAATGCCTTTATGGCCTTCGTCTTCATTGCATTGTCCCCGGTGACACACACACACACACCCGCGCTCACACACACACACACACACACACACACACACACACAAAAGACCTGGGTACTTGGGTATCAGCGTCAGTCTTAATGAATCTGTCTCCAGGGGGCGGGACCGGGGTAATGTCCTACACAAAGAGCTCCGGCTGGGCCAGCGAGCCAACCAGAGGCCAACAGATTAACTTGCATTACATCAGCATCCCCACAATGCATCTAATGAGGGAGGGATTACGTGCGTGCGTGCGCGCGCGCGTGTGTGTGTGTGTGTATGTGCGTGGGCGTGTTGGCTCTCATATTATTGCATCACTAATTAAATACTCGTTTGTGCTGAATCAGTCAATGTGCATTCTTAAAGTAGGAAGTCAAGTCCCCCCCCAAAAAGTTTTTTTCTCTTTTAATTAAAAAAAAATAAAAATTCCCTGCATCCCACTAGTCTAAAGTATTGGGATTAATATTGCATTTGTGGAATATGAATTAAGCGACAAAATCAACCTGCTTTAATCAATTTTAGGGGGCGGCCATTTTGTCACTTGCTGTCGCCTGAAAATGACATCACAGTGCTTGCGAACGTCACATGACCAAAAGTCACACGTTGTATGGTTTCGATCGGGGGTCTCAAACTCATATTAGCTCAGGGGCCACATGGAGGAAAATATAAGACAAAGTGTGTCGGACTGGTAAAATCATGGTATATAAATGCCCTAAATGTATATATATTGTTAAAAAAAAAAACAACCACAAATGCAAATGGAATGCGGCAAAATAATAATAATAATAAAGTTACAGGACGTTAATCTATGTCGAATTTTCTTCAGTAGCTGAATTCGTGTCGTATTCAGCACGTTTATGTTTATCTATGTTGTACTTTTTTCAACTGTTACTTTTGCTCGTGTGTCGAATAATGACATCCGGGTCCATTCCTGTACAGGTTGCTCATCTCAGGATTGCTTGTTAAATGATCACTTTTCGTCCGATTATTTGGTCCAAAATGACTCTTTTTATTTTTATCCCCGAATACGGCGTCAAACAATGCTGATGACAGAATATGAAAAATAAAAAAAAGAATCAATCGCTGCTCTGTGTGCATGACAGTGGTCGAGCCTTCCTCCCCCAAACTCCCGAATGAACTGAATGTATGATGTCATCGTGCAGCGGGGACGTGTCAGGAGGCGCGTTTTGAGTGGACGGCGTGAGGACAGGACAACAATGATGACTGAACCTTTGACCTTTCGCTGGTGACCTTCTAGCACGCAGTCACCAGTCGGGCACACCCTCCACGGAGCGGCGTGGGCGGACCCTCACGTGGCGACTAGCTTGCCGTTAGCATTAGCATAAGTTAATGGCCCGGGGTCTTGACCTACAGGCCAGGAGGTCAGGGGAAGACCCTGAGCCAACACCTCTTTGTCGGAATCTTCACACTGCTCACAAAGAACAAAACTAATGGCACTTGTGCGCAACGTACGGCAG
Source organism: Vanacampus margaritifer (assembly GCF_051991255.1). NCBI lineage: Eukaryota > Metazoa > Chordata > Actinopteri > Syngnathiformes > Syngnathidae > Vanacampus > Vanacampus margaritifer. Next base: position 23,615,728 of record NC_135444.1, read on the forward strand.
AAAGCGCAAACGCTGACGCCATTTGCATACTTCAGCTTAGTCGGCCGTCCGTGCAAGCAAGCGCAGATAATCTTTCTCCAGGTACGGTTAGGCTACCATTAACTCAAACATCTGCCAAGGACACAGCAAAACCTCCTGGGGAGGTTTTGCTTTGTCCCGAGTCTTGCAGCAGATAAGTGTCCTCCACAGTGTTAGCACAGTTACCTTGAAAAAGTAACTTAGTTACTTTACTGATTATTTTCTATAAAACGTAAATAAGTCATTTGTACTGGATTAGATGCTGTAAAACATAACTTCATTTATTTACTGTTTATTTGTTTCATAAAGTAATTTGGTTTCTTTACTGATAACGTTCTATAATACGTAAATTACTTACTTTACTGATTAGTTCCTTTAAAATGTAACTTAATTACTTTACTGATGACTTCTTTCAAGTAACTTAGTTAGTTTACCGATTACTTGTTTCAAAAAATAACTTTGTTTCTTTATTGATGACTTGACTTAAAAAGTAGCTTAGTTAGATTAAAGTTACTTTAATAGTTACATTTAACAGAACAACAGCTGTTTCGCCAATTAATTGAAAGTGTGTTTTTAACAGTGACGTTAAAAATAAGATAGAAGCATACTTTTGACTTATAATTAATTCACTCAAATTTGCTACTTGATTTTAATATATATATATATTTTTAAGAATTTGTAGACTTAACAAAAAACGAAATAAATATAAAATAAAGGCAGTTTTATTTACTTGACATATTTAACCTATTAATGATGTAATGGAAAACTTCAATGTTTCTAATGTGCACTATTTATAAATATAATAATTAAATTCGGGCACTTCCTGCATTTCTGAGAGTCGTCAAGGCGCCAATAAAAGCGACGTCACTCCCTCAGACGTGAACGTTAATCTGAATACTCCCACAATGCATTTCACTATGTTTCCCTATTCTTACGTGTTCTTTTCCTCACTGGCAGGCAGCTAAATGCAAAATACCTGTGACAGCCAAATGTTCCACTCTCTCAAACACTGATGTTACTTACATTACAAAGCCAACGTATTTATCAAAAGTAACTTACAATCATATCAGAACTCTAGTTTGGTCCGTTGAAAAATGCGCACATTTTGCAGTCGTAAAGGCGTTGAGTGCGGCTAATTGATCACCTGGGAAGCCCCGAGCTCGCTTCCTCCACCCTCTCGCCAAACACCCTTTTTGGGAACAAACCTCGCCTTGTGCAACTCCCAACAATGTCAGTGACACTCTACACTGCCCGGTCGCTGCTAATTGTTCGCTCACAATGCTTCCTGGTATTGTGTTCGACAATGCCGCGTCTGAATGGGGGCTCTAACCTACTTGTATTGTTGCTAATTGGTTTCTTGAGAGGAGGAGAAAAATGGGGAGAGAAAGGCAGGGAAGAAATGTTGGCAATGGACTGCGGTTTCATTGGAGTCGCAAGTAAATAGAGTTCACAAAGGGCTTTGTGGGGTCGAGGGCCGAGGGTCGGAGGTGAAAAAGAAGAGGCGCACCTGCACTATGCACAGGCCGACAATGAGCTCATTCAGCTTCTCGGCCCAGGCCAGATGATGGCGAACCCGGGCGGTGCTGTGCAAACGTTAAAAATACACCGCAAATTCCGTTAAGAGACTATCCCATGTCGTTTGCGCCACTCGCCAAAGCTTTACTTTCTCATTTGGAAAGATCACGGCCCGTGCTTGAACAAAAAAAAGAATCTACGGAAAAAAGCAAGCGAGCGTGATTTGTGTAGCGCATTTCGTACTCATGGTCGCTCCGCGTGCTGAGCATAAAGAAAAGTACATTTAAAAGCATTTGCAAACAAAGCAGACATTTAAAAGCAAAGTAAATCTTATCGAATTGACTGTCGTGATAAGAAAGGGAAAGAATAGGGAACGTTTTTTGATTACAAATACTTAACAGTACAAATACATACGAAGCCTCAAAAGTCCCGTTGAGGTGAACCCATTATGCTTGATAACAAACTGAATATTTGAGGAGGAAAATTGACATTTAAGTGAATCTTTAATGTGGCGAAATTGAATTAAAATAGGAATAAAAGCAAGACAGGAATGCCAGGCGTACTGAACAAAACAGAAACACTAGCAAGCAAGCAACTAGTGAAAACTTGAAATACAATAATAACAAAGTTCTAAAGGAAGTAGCACCAGGAAACAAAGCACGCAATGAACAGCACTAGAATTTTTTTAAATATAAGACAACTAACGAGACAACGAGGAACACCTGGAAAGACGCAATCGGCCGAGGGAGCTGATTGGTAGACACAAGGGACCGGGGTGATGAGCACAGGTGGAAACAAAAGACCTAACGAGCAAGACAGGACACCGAAGAAAACAAGCTATAAAAAAAATAAAAAAATAAATACAATAATAAAAAAAAATATTAAAAATAAATAAAGAATAATAATTATAAAAATAAAAATAATAATAATAATAGACGGGGGGCTTATCTTACGAATCCTAATTAATTTCCGTTCAACTATTGCCCCAAAAATATAAAAAAAAATGCTGGCCACTATCAACATTAGTCCCTCATAGTTTACAAACCAATCTGGTTCGGTTTGGGCCATAAAATGATCTGTTTGACATCAACTTGTGGGGACTTTCACATCTTTATTTCAGGATGGAATCTGACAGCTGCTCCCCAGCTACCATTTTGCTGTCATTTACACAATTAACATATCAAAATAGTTATATAAATATACAGAAAATAAGGACACAATAACACAAGTATCAATTTGGGTTTGTCTAGTATGTCTGGAAGATGACAAGCAATAATATGTTCTGTTGCTCGAGTCAGTCCAGCGTTGCAATTTCGAGTCTTCAATTAACGTGCAATTTTGGACCGTGATTTGAAGCCACAGAAGCAAAAGGGAACATTCAAGCGAGCTGCAGCCAGGATTCAAAGCAACTCGAATCTTCCCGCAGCAGTTGAAGAAACGGATGAATGGCTCTCACACTTGTCGCCTTATAATGAGCTCTGCGGTGACGATGATCTTCTTCTACTTTATTGACCAAATCAAACCTTATTTGTATGGCACTTTTCATACAAGAAATGCAACTAAAAAATGCCTGTGTAATTAAAACATTCAAAATAGGCTAAATTAGCCATCTACAGGCATATAAACGACCAAAATTACTGACAAGACAGAGAAAAGAATTGTAACACTTCCGCTTGCAGCCACTGGGAAAAAAACTTTTTGGCAAAAAAAACCTGACCAAAGTTCCTGCAGGCCTAAAACGGAAATAGAGACGCGGGTAAATAACATGGCGTCCATAAATAATGTGATGTGGATTCAACCATTCAAAGAGGATCCACATTTCTTTTGAAAACAACTCATTCACAGCGAGCCATTTTACATTTAGACTTACCAGATTTTCGTCATTTAAAAACGGGACGTGATATAATATACAATAGATTTCACCAAATGTCATCGCTAGTCCTTTTTCCTCATCAGTGTTGCGGTGCAAAAGACGGCTGACATGCGCATCAATCTCTACACATGGCAAAATACAGGACCCTGGGACGGAACCTGCATAACAATGGGGAAAAAACAATGATGACGCGGGACCCAGGGCTGAAAACGGGACTATCCCGGTCAAAACGCGATACCTGGTCACCCTGATCTTAGACAGAGGTGGCAAATCCTGGTCCAGAAAGTAAAAACTATGCCACAGTAGGCCCAAATGCTAGCTAGCTAGCTCCCACGGTGCTCCTTTTCCTGCTAGGGAGCTAGCTAGCTAAATTAGCTCAACTGTGGCAGGGTTTTTTTTTCCCTTTCTGGACCGAGATTTGCCACCTCTGATCAAGATGATATTGCGTTCAATTGCGCAGAGCAATCGATGGGAATGGTTGAGGGGAACGTTCTGGAGTTGTGAGATGCAAAAGCGAGTGAGCGGAAAAGTGAGGGAGGTGCGGGTGCTTTTTAAAATAGCCCATGTGGAACGCCAAATCCCCCGGCAGCGGCGGCAGCGGCACAAATCAGCTGACTGGCTGCCACTTGCCAAGTAGTAGGTGGGAGTGGCAGAAGGGGGCGGGGCTTATACGTCTCTCCACTAACACAACCGCCAAGCATAGACAAGCGTGTGAGAGTTTTAGCCATGCTAGCCGTGCTTGAGAGCGCTAGCCAGTCTAAACATAGTCTGGCTGCACTGAGAGAAGGAGGCGGTCACAAAAAGATTTTCTGTTGCAGTGGAATAAAAGAGCAAAATCCGGAGTGTTAAAATTGTAGTTTTTCATTTTTTGGGGAAGTTGCTTTGAACTCTGGTGTAATTGTAACATATTCAGAGTTAAAGGGTACCGCCTCTTTATTTTTGTGCCGGGTCAAGTCTAGTTTAGCGTGTTTGGAATTTTTGTCGACCTTTTGTGGCTTTTCCGAGTGTTTCATTTTTCTATTACACGCCAGACCATTTAGTAACAAAAAGACGAGCTAAAAGCAGGTCTAAATTGTGGTGCAAGGCCATTTTGCTGGTTTTGGCGGATTTGGCCGCCCCTTTCAAGCCAAGCATAAACATACAGTATTTCCGTACCATTCCCACTCGACCACCACTTGACTTTGCCTTCTTCTCTTAGGAATTGATACAACGTCAGGATCAGCAATTTTTGGGATGAAAGCGTGTACATATGAGAATAATTTGGTTTCCGGTTGAATAATCTGCATGTGCTAAAGCGTTTTCAGTTTCTTTAGCACACGTCAACAAAATGTCAAATGCATTGTTTGGTTTCAAACACAGCCGTATTTTATACTGACTTTCCAGAACATTTTGAAAAGGGCCAAAACAATCTCCTGACAATGTGACGACGAATGCAGATGACACACGAAGACATACTTCAGATGATTTCCAAATCGCAGCGGGCTCGTCACTCACAAGCATGCAGTTCACTCTTGTGTGAACGAATGAACGGATGATTGGAATGCTCGCACACTCATCCTAACCTCGCACGCATCCATCAGATCAAAGCCGCCGTCCGTCACACGTGCGCTGACTGAGCGCAATGAAATGTGAGCGAAGGACGGCGAGATCCGGCGGCCCTTTTGCGGAAGCTGATAAAATGCACAATTCTTGTGTGTTCCCACGTTGCATTCTGCCGGCGGACTCTTTTATCTTTTCACGAGCCGTTGAACTGACTCATCGGTGATGCGGCCTTTTCGCGTCTGCGTTTTGGACCTCCCGACATTTTGTCTTTGCTTCGAGGTGCGCCAACAACATCGACAGCGTATAAAAATTTTTTTAAAAAAAACTGACCACAGTGGCACGACTTCCGAGTTATTTGAGATATGAGCTGCCGACGCTTGGCAGGTCAAATGAGCAAATATTCTTCAGGAAAGAATCTTCAAGTGGTTTATTGCCACTCAGCTCAACATTCATTTGAAAGAAAACAAAATATGATATTTTATGATATGATATTATATTATAGGGTGTAACGATGGACGACTGCTTCGCACAACCGCCTCACATTGTGCAAGTTGCAGGTTCAAATCCTGTCCGGCTTTCCTGCATGTTCTCCTCTCGCATGCGCGGGTTTCCTCCCTCATTTCAAAAGCATCATGTATGGTAGGTTAATTGAAGTCTCTAAATTGTTGGTGAGTGCGAATCATTGCTTGTCTAAAGGCGAATACCGGAACCTTTTCTTTTTTTCCCCCTTTCTTGTCACTGTCACTAAAACCGCATGATCGTCCTTGGCGACATGGCAGAATTTCCTCTGCATTGCGGTTGATGTCAGAGCAGAAAAGGAGGATGTCGTAGTCGCCACTGTTTTCTTTTGACTTGCAATCAAGTTACGCAAGGCTTTCAAACATGTTGGCTGCAAACATCGGGGTGGGGGGGTGGCGGGGAGCACTGAAATGATTGACTGAGCGCATCGCTGAGCTGTGATTGGCTGCCGAAACCTCCTGATCTGTCTCCACCAGTCCTCGCCAGTCAGGTGACTGCGATGCCGCCGAACCGAATGGTATCAATCTGGAACCTGCTAATAGATGCTAAATGCTTGAACGCAATCAGCCCCCCCCCCCCCCCCCCCCCGCCCATCTTTGAGGAGGATTTCATTTTATCAAAGCAAAATGACAACCCACTCGAGTCCACATTTTTTGCTCTTCAGTTTTCAAATGACTCATTTGCAGGATTCGGTGTTGATTTTGTATTTCTTCCTGAATCCTCAGCATTCGCTGATAGACTTGAGTTTTTCTCACGCACGCACGCACGCACGCACGCACGCACGCACACACACACACACACATCATCGTGGGGACATCTCATTGACATAATGCATTTCCGAGCCCCTTCCCTTAAGCCCAACCATAAAAAAATGATTGCCCGCCCCCGTTCCTTACCCTAACCTCAACCGTAACCCAATTTTCAAACCTAAACTCTAAAACCAAGTCTTGACCCTCAGAAAGAGGTTTTGAGTTGTGAGGACCGGCCGAAATGTCCTCACTTCACAAAAATGTCCTCAATCTGTTGGTCAAAGACGTATTTTGGTCCTCACAATGTAGTATGTACACACACGCACACACGCACGCACACACACGCACACACACACACAACACACACACACACACACACACACACACACACACACACACACACACACACTTGTCTTTGTATCATTGTGGGGACATCTCATTGACATAATGCATTTCCGAGCCCCTTCCCTTAACCCCAACCATAAAAAACGGATCGCCTACCCCCGTTCCTTCCCCTCACCTCAACCGTAAGACATTTTAACCCACGCACACGCACGTGCAGACAACCTCTCTTTCCACTTGTGCGATGTTTTGGTGTTGCAGCTCGCCTGCCTTTTGGTGTGAATGGCCTGAATCCAGAGCAGCATGTACTTTTGTGGCTGAAAGCGGCATTTTCAACTTAATGAGACATGTACTGCTTGATTCATTTACTCGAAAATATATGTTGCGGGCACAAGACTAGTGTGTCATTAGAAATCACTTGACAGAGACATGGAACAAAAAAGCCACAGCACTTCTCTGTAAAATTGTTCCTCTTGAGGGAGTCATAAGAAAAATAACAAGGAGAGGAGGAAGTAGAAAAGGGTGTAACAAAAAAAAAAAAAGAGAAATTCACTCGCTTCTTTGTGACCTTTAAAAATCCTTCGGTGGGCATTCAGGGGGGACGAAGAAGGGAAAGAATCTGCTTTGTGTACGCTCGGCCCAGATTTCACAAATGCATTGAATCCATGTTGAGGACATCGGTATGCTCACCTCATGCTAATCTATCTATCTATCATCCATCCATCCATCCATGTATATATATATACATACAGTGTTCCGCTGGGGTTAGGTTCCAGAAAATACCCGCAATAAATCAAATCTGCGAAGTGGTACGCTTTATGTTTTACATTTATTATAAATGTTTTAAGGCTCTAAAACCCCTCACCACACAGTTTATACAGTTTTCTCATTGAGGCATTGACATTTTCTCACATTTCTCTCTTGTTTAAACGTGATCAAAGTTCAAACCTTTATAAATTCGATAAAATAGGTACATTACTGTAAAAAAAAAAAAAATATATATATATATATATATATATATATATATATTTTTTTTTTTATTTAAAATTTAAAATTAAAATTAAAATTTATATATATATATATATATATAAATTAATTTTAAATTTAAAATTTAAAATTTAAAATTTAAAATTTAAAATTTAAAATTTAAAATTTAAAATTTAAAATTCAAATTAAAATTTATATATATATATATATATATATATATATATATATATATATATTATTTTTTTTATTTAAAATTTAAAATTCAAATTAAAATTTATATATATATATATAAAATTTAATTTAAAATTAAAAATTTAAAATTAAAAATTTAAAATTTAAAATTTAAAATTTAAAATTTAAAATTTAAAATTTAAAATTTAAAATTTAAAATTTATATATATATATATATATATATATATATATTATTTTTTATTTTTTTATTTAAAATTTAAAATTAAAATTAAAATTTATATATATAAAATAAAATTAATTTAAAATTTAAAATTTAAAATTTAAAATTTAAAATTTAAAATTTAAAATTTAAAATTTAAAATTAAAATTAAAAATTTTCTATATATATATATATATATATATATATATATATATATATATATATATATATATATATATATATATATATATATTTTTTTTTTTCTTCTTTTCTACACCTACTGCTGAACATCATGGCCAAAGCCCACTGCGCTTTCTCTCTGGGAAGGCCAGCATTTCTCCCAAAAAATGTGTTTTGTACTTGATGCAGCTCCAGAGGTCTAATTATGCTTGGTTTGAACACACAGACACCCCAATGTCAAAGACGGCCTCTACAAATCACACGCAGTCATTAGTGGGGGAAAATATGCTTTTTCTATTGGTTTGAGGGGGCTTGGCAATGCAACATCAAGCCATGTCAAATGAAAGCAGTAAAACTATTTATTGTTCCCGGGGCACAATTGGTTTCATCGCGCCATACGGACAGGAATGGCAGTTACGCAAACCAATTGGCTGTAAAGGCTTTTTATTTGAAAGTCAGAATAGAATTAGAAACGTGTGGCTTTCCATGCGAGGATAAGTGTGTGCGCATTTTTGTGCGTGTAAAACTTGATGAGTCCGTTTGCGTGCACGCACGACTCATTTTTTTTTTTAATTCTTTTTCCTCACACACACACTCTAGTGACTGCTATAATAATAGTATTTAGAGGGTTGTTAAAAAATTACAAGTTTGATAATTGAGCGAATTTCAAAAATACAACACAATTTCTGACCATTCTGTCAGATGTAAAGTGCATTACTAATGCAATGTATTATTATTATTATTATTATTATTTTTTATTTTTTTTTGTCCTGGCTCATGACTTTCAATCTCATTTTTCAGATGCTACTTTGAAAACAATTCCAAGAGTCTAAAGTTGGTCGAGTGTCCAACACATGGAGAAAATGAGACAACCTACAAGTCCAGCTTTTTCATCCGATGAAGTGTTCGTACATGTCCTCCGGTTTCCTGGGTTGGGAATGACAAACAGGAAAGCTGAATGTTTAGTGAGGCTGCTCAGTTTCATCCAAACTGCGCAATGTGTTTGTGATTTTCCTGCTGTTGAACATGTGCTCATAATTCAATTCAACATGTCCCACATATCTCAAAGGGAACATCTTCAATAGACATCAATTCTTGTGTCTGATCCTAACAAGTCCGACTCATATTTGCGTGTCTCGGAAACCTTGGTGAAAAGTCGGTGGAATGCAAATGTATTTCTTAACCCAGATTTGAATTTTTTTTTGGTGCTCATATCTCCACGCCCTCATAAATCAGGTGGTACAAATGACGCCCTTCCTTCTGTCTTCCTGTATGATCGTGAAACTCCCCCGCAACCTTCACGCTCCTGCCCGAGGACCAACATTGGACCGTGCGTGTGCTGTACAAGATGAATCTTGCGTTTGGTGGGAAATGTTCTCAAGGTCTCACAAAGGGGGAGAGAGATTGAAAAGCTGGATTTGCCACCGTTGACTGGAAACTCATTTGAGCAATGTTTTGCCGCCACCCTCAACACCCAAAGCTTCACTTGGCTACTCGATAAGAAGGCGGAAACATTCATTTGTCCCTCAACGCCGCCCGTCTCCCCCCTTCAATAATCTCAAGCGCTGTTTGTGCCGGCAATGAAAGCCGGGAGGAAAACAGACATTTTGTGCGGCCTCGGACCAAGCTTGACCCGCCGCAGGCGAGAAGCTGATTTGCGGCAATGAATGTTTTACAAACAAGCACCAGTGGAAACCCGAAGCCACCCAAATGAAGAAAGTCCTCGCTGAAGATCCGAAAAGGAAAGAGACAATCTAAAGATTCCGAAGGTCGTCAGTTGAAACCAGAGTACAAGTTACTTTGTGTTTGGATTTGGGGATGTCAAAGTGCCAAAGGACCAAAACTGCAACTGTGGAGCCCAACCCAAGACACGCTTAGGAGCTTCATCGAGCCTTCCTTCCTTTCTTCAGTCTTCCCTTCGGTCTCTTGAGGTCTCCCTAATTTGTTGGAATTGAGATGGTTCTGGGGTAGGCGAAAGATTCTGGTTGGGTAGTAGATGATGTCTGGTCGGTGCTGGATTTCACTTTCCTTTCCTTTCTTTGATCCTTCCTCAGGTCTCCTGACACCCTCACGACTCACGGTTTCTGAGGTATTCGGTTTAGGCGAACGGTATGGGATTTTTAATAGGTTTTAGGTGAATGAATGAGTACACACTCACGCGCAAGCACACATGCACATAGTCACGCACATACAAAAAAAAAAAAGAGAAAAAAAAAAGAGCGTGAGCAATGATGATGACATGTCAAATCTGTAAGATTACCAAATGAACGATACTGAGCTCTCTCTCAAAAAAAAGAAAAAAAAAAGAAGAAAAAGACATGCTTAGGACCGCCCCCTCATTTGAATAACAGAACGTCTGCAGCATGAAATGAATAAATGTGAGAGCAGAGCGTTTTTACTTATTGATTGATTTCGATTTTTTGAATCTTGTTTTTTTTATTTTTGTATTTATTTTTACTTGTATTTTTTTATTTAGGGACATATATACACGTATGCCTCAATCATTCCATCCTAGTAAAAGAAAAGTTCAAATAAATCATTCATAGTCCCAAATGAATATGACACGAGGCTCACGACGAGTGTTTGAAAAGCTCTGCTGACAATTTTCTTGCATGGGAAGAACAAATGCAATAAATGTGAGGCAAAAGCCAATTTTCAAATGCCGTCAATCACAATTAGATGGTTTGATTTCAAAGACTGCGACATTGTTGAATCATTTCAAAGAACACTGTGTGACTATGTGCATTTTTTTTCATCAAGACTGATTGAAATGTTTTTTCTTCTAAGACCTTGGCCATTTTTTTTTTTAAAATTATGAAATAGGTCCAACAGCCATCATTTTCATGTGACACAGCGAAGTGATTAAAACTCGTAGCATGAACGAAAGAGCCTATGAAAGTGTTCCATTTGGTCCGACATTTGAAGTTCAGCCCATCACATTCGATCCCCCTCACTCTTCTTTCCGAGGGTTCGTCAGATTCTTCGTCCGCATCACGTATCGGTAGTCGTCATATTTGCAGTTGCATCCTCAAAAACTCTTTGATATGATCTCCAAATGTCGCTGAATGGTTTCGGGTCCCGATTACATTACAGAAATGCTCATTGAATTTAAGACCAGTAGGGCTCGGAGGTCAATTAGTGGGACCCAGAATTCAAAGCAAACATGGTGAATCAGCCTTTGCCTGTTATGCTGCACGCACGTTAAATAAGCTGCCATAGAAGTGAAATCAGCTGTGAATGCTTTTAAATCCAGGTTCAAACTGTGCTCCTTTCCAAACTTATGATTAAGGTGTTTCAAAGTATTAAAAAAAAAAAAAATCATGTATGTTCTTGTAGGAATTTTAACTCATTGACTGGCAGCCATTTTGATTGAAGCGCTCCTGTCTGTTTTACTGGATTTGGACTGATTTTGCAAGGATCACAGAATATTTTGTTCAATTGCTATAAAAACATGCAACACACCAAAAGAAAGATTCGAGTCTCTTCTTTCATCAGGACAAAAAAAGTATATTTCTGTCTGGTTCCGTTTTGCCGCAATTAGCATTAGAATATAGCTAAGTTTTGTCATTATTCACAAATCTGTTGAAAACACTGGCAGAAAGAGCTTGTTGCAACATGGCCCTGGTTGATCTCTTATACTCTGCTGCCACCTGCTGGCCGTTTTTTTTTTTTTTAGTAATAACTACAATTGCTTTAAGCGACCTCCTCATGTCGGAAGCTGAATTATAGCCTTCTGTATGCTCTACTTTTTGGGACCATGGCAATATTTAAAATAGAGCGTTTTGAGCATTTTTGGGAGCAAATGAGTTAATGGTGGTGGTTTGAAGGTGATGGAGAATAAACTCGTTTAACTAAACTACGAACTCTTCCCACCCGTTCCAAGTTTGGACACCTTTCCCATGTCTCTCTTGACCACTTTGATTTTCCTATTTCCGATTTGCCTCTTGCACTCGACATGATGTGTCCGCGCTACAAATGCAAATTCAGTCCTCTTATGCAGTGTGTACGTACGTTCCCCTCGCTGCCTACCTGCGGGCACAGGTAGACTTTGTGAGTGTTAAGATCTCAATCCTCTTAGCGGAGCCTAACATACTTGCTGAGTCACCCTCGGTGATGTGTGCGGGCGGGAGCGCATTTGCGCGCGAGCAGCCCGATGTCACCTCAGCAGGAGTTGCCAGCTGCTGCGGCGCAGCGCAGGAAACTGATCCTCTTAGCGGGCCTGGACTTGGCTCGCCCTCAGGAAAGTGTCACCCGAGTTGGTCAACCTGAGAAGCGCGATTGTCTGGTAATCTTCTTCCCACAGCAGCCGAACCTCCCACGCAAGCTGACCCCGAGACCGGCGCGTAACTGCCATCTTTCCTGGCAATGTTGCTAAGTATGCCGTACCTGGGTTTCGGGCGGTTCAATACGAGGTGCCAGAGCGCCTCGTGGACCAATTAGAGGCAGCCTGCGCTGGGTCGGACTCAGACCTCCTGTTGAGATCTGCCAGGCAGCCCAAACAAACTGCACACACTTCACCACAAACACGTTATTAAACCAAGTCGAAGTTGAACCTCTTTGTCTCCTTTTTTTGCCGCCCTGAATAAAAAGCCTGCAGCTTGGGAACATTTCGAGTTGCTCTTCTGCCAAATGTAACAAAAACACGCCCATGTTCATGCCATCAATTTATTATAAGAATTGTGCCTGGCATCTATTACAGCAAAGCATGTCTGCTTATGAAGAAAATATGTGGCATTTAATAGCGATCAGTACTATTTATGTTGAGGTAGGACAGGTTGCTATTACTTAGAAGAAGAAAACAACATGGCTTGAACTGTAATAATAGGGGGGGGGGGCAGGCGATTACATTTTTTTATCATAATTAACGTATTTAAAACCAAAAACATATAAATACGTTTTTTAATACTTTGTCCTTCACTCCCAAAAACGTTTTTTTATACATTTTTTTTAATGGTAGAGCATAGGCTTTGATACAGCTTCCAACGTGAAGAGGTCACTTAAAGCAATGGTAGTTATTACAAAATAGCCAGCAGGTGGCAGCAGAGTATAAGAGATCAACCAGGGCCATGTTGCAACAAGCTCTTTCTGCCAGTGTTTTCAACAGGTTTGTGAACAATGACGAAACTTAGCTATATTCTAATGCTAATTGCTGCAAAACGGAAACAGATAAAAACATATATATATATTTTTTAAATGTGAATAGTTTTATATTGTTATGTCATTATTCACCATTAGATGGCAGACATGTCTTGGACTTTTTATATTATTATTTTTGATATGCGGAACAGATTAAATTTGGAGTGAGTTGATTTTAGTGAAAAATGCACAAAATAAGTTTTTTTCACTTGATGTTGGTTTGCTGTTCAGCAGTTTTGTGCCATCCTTGATTGGTAATTTTAATGGCAAGGGAGCCCTTTGCACTCCATCTTTCAAAAAAAAAAAAAAAATGTATTCACAGAATGTGGTTATTTTAGTTGTCATGTTAGGATAGTAAATATTTAATACATGCATTGAGAAATGGTTTATGGGAAAAAATATTTTTTTAAGCACATGGATTTTGTCCATATCTTTTTTTTTTTTTTTTTTTTTTTTTCATACATCTGGTTAAGAAGCTCGTAGACCCCAAAAGGTCCCGATGAACAATTGTGGCCCACTCCAGCATTGACTGGTTTTCACTGTATATTGTGTGAGGACTGCTTTTAAAGCCGTCATCATGCAAACCCCAAAAATTACACGTTAAGTTCAACTCTGCCACTTGCATGACAAAATAAACTGTCTTCACAGCACGGGGGGTGGGGGTGGTGTGTGTGTGTGTGTGTGTGTGTGGGGTGGGGGGGGGGGGCTTAGGGGGTCAGCGTTTTGCTGAATGAGTTGAAAAGGTAACTGAAACCTTGGGTGGACAGGCTGACAATAAACAAAGCAAAGGTCAGAAGTTGAATCTTACAGACAGCGAAAACTGCACAGAGTCATACGAAAAGTAATCTTAGCCCGAGAAATGTTTTTTTGCTATTGGTTGAGTGTTTCCTTACACTTTGCTTGTTATTCATCGTGTAGTCTCAACACCTTTTCTGCTTCTGTGGTGGAAATCGCACAATGACTGATACTGATTGCTTTATTTTCTCAGTGTGTACCCAACTCGGGCGTTTGTTATTGCAGAACAGGAGGGTATGCTGGATGGAGGGGCTGCCGGGGGGGGGGGGGGGGGGGGTGGCGTGCTGCGCCTGCACAATCTGAACATTCCCTTTCTAATAAGTCCAAATCTGGCATGCAGGGAGTCAAGGTGCAGGGGTCCGAATGCTCGGGGTGACGCTTCAACAGGTTCTGCTGTAAGAACAAAGGGGCCACTGCACCTTGGACAACCCTGAACATAAAGAAACACAGTGATGGACGTAATTTACTCTGTCAACCCGTTTGTAAGGCGATACGTTCTTAAATCGAGGTAACATTTCCCATTGAAATGAATGGAAATTCAATTAATCCGTTCCAACTCCTAAACTATTTATGATATACTTTTTTTTCTCTAATTTTAAAAGAAGTTAATAATGACTTCACTTTTAAGATATACACTAAACAAGCAAGTGCTTATCATGATTTAACCGTTCAAAATGTTTTTCTTTAGATTTTCTACTTTGTATTCATTTTGCTTTTTAACAAAAAACAATCCATTTTTTTTTCCACAATAAATCCCCTCAAGGGCCATGTCAAAAGTGCTAAAATTTGGTTGGTGGTCCACAAATGGGCCCCCAGTTTGCAGTTATGCAGATATGAGAAGACAAACATTGTCGCAACACATGTAGGCAGACAATATAACAATAAATCTTTACTGCAGCTTAATGGGTCACTTAGGTGTGAAACTTTCATTTAATTTCCGTTACGACCCCCCCCAGGAATAAGAAAACATTTCGCCGGCGCCACTCCCACCCCAACTCTCCCCCGGGACTATAAATAGTATAATTTGTTTAAGAAATTGTACACCTCTGTGAACACTTCTGCTTAAAATTGTGTCCTTACAGCCTAAACATAAAAAAAGCAAAAATAGAATTTTATTTATCAATGTATTTAGCATTATTTTTAGTATATGTAAAAGAAAAGATATGAAGTGGATCACTTTGCCTGAAGTAAAATTAAGAAATGAGAGTGCAACTGCAATGGATGTGCAATTATACTTTATTCTAGTAGGCCTGCGAGAAAAAAAGAATAGAAAAGGAAAAAAAGAAACTGAATGGCATGTGTATGCATTTCAAGGGCATGATTTGAGATGCGAGTGTTTTGAGTGTGGTCACAAAATGAAATAAACTCGTAAAAAAGGCATCGCTGTCTTTATTGATGTAGAGCCAATCACACACACAGAGGCAGCGTTTTTTTTTGTTTGTTTTTTTGCAAATGAGGTGCAATTATTATTTTTCTCATCATGAACAGGTCGCGCGCATCATATAACGGATGGCAAGAGGCGGCTCTTGTCTTCGTAGCGGATGTCCCTCATGTCTGGACTCTCCGTTTACATTATTCATACGGGGGGAGGGAGTGACTTCTTGGCCTTTTCCCCCCTCCTGTATAAAAACGACAAGTCGGCGTCCAAGAAAATACAGATGGAGACGGTCAGCCGGCTCGCAGTGCCTGCACCGAGAGCCCACTCCGACCGCGTCCTGCACTCGTGACAATGCCGGCAATCGGCACCAGCAGCAGCGGCGGCGGCGGCGGCGGCGGCGGCGGCGGCGGCGGCGGCGGCATGCCCGCGCTCGGCCTGCTTTGCCTGGCGGCCACGCTGGCCGCCTTGGCGCGGGCGGTCGCCGCCGCGGGGCCGGTGGTCCGCTGCGAACCGTGCGACGCGCTGGCGCTGCTGCAGTGCAAGCCGCTGCCGGGCGACTGCGCCGAGCGGCTGCGCGAGCCCGGCTGCGGCTGCTGCGTGACGTGCGCCCTCGGCCGGGGGCAGGCGTGCGGAGTGTACACGGCGCGCTGCGGAACCGGCTTGACCTGCCAGCAGCGGCCGGGGGAGAGCAGACCCTTGCAAGCTCTGCTGGAGGGACGCGGAGCGTGCGCGAGCGCCAGCGTCAGCGTCAGCGCGCCGGCTAGTAAGAAGCTCGGCGCCGTCCTGCAGGTTCCGGCGCAAAAACAAGGTGAGGGCACGCTGCGCGTCTGGCTTTTTGGCTGGCACATGTGCAAGTTTGTCATTTGGACTTGCTGGCTTCCTGGAACTGTTTAAGGAGAAAAGACGCAGTCAAATGTATTCCATGCTGGTTTGTTTTTGCACCTTGAGCAAATAGCTAATGTTTGACGTTAGCGGGAAGGATTCAACAAATTCCACAGTCGTTATAAAGTTTCAGTGCACGTTTTATCAATAATTGCTGACCATTGATTAAAATGATATCGATGAGCTTTTGCGCTTGAGTCATGCTCACATCAGATTTATGCAGTCGATAACACTTTCAGTATAACGTAAATATTGGGCAACATTTTGGTTTTCTCAATAAGACCTTTTAGTTTCCTATTGGGCGGAACATTGGTGTGTGTTCTGTACATTATACTCGCAAGGAATCTTGGTCTTTTGAGTATAGGAACGACTTGTATACGCGGCGGCCATCTTACGTTGCCACTCACGGATTAAGCCGAAATACCTTGACTTTTCTGCAGCATTTTCACATGATTTTCCGTCTCTATGGCGAAAATGCCACAGCATTTAAATATAAGTCTGGCACGCGGTCCTCCAGAAATACACAAGGTCAATAAACATGGCGACATAGCACAGCTTTTGGAGCGAGGAAAAAGCGACTATTTTGTGAGCGCCAACGCTAACGCCATCGCAAACACCTGCAACCACGTGCTCGTTGGTATTGTTGCATGGGATGACATCATCCCAAATGGCTGCATTTTTCCCACGTTGGTGCAATCTTCCTCCGCGTGCTGTTTGCTGTGAATGAAGACGCTGGTGTTGACGGTGGTGAGACGGCACACATGGCGCCGGCGTGTGAATACACACACACTTGTGTGTTTGGGCACTGCTGACGTCAGGAATCCAAACCTCTGTGTGCTCTTCTTTGCTTCGGCTCTTCGGTTTGGCTCCAGCAAATGTTTCGCCCGGCAGCCAAATTGTCACGCAAACACATCAGGGCCATCCAGCAGTTTGCGTTGACACTCGCGCAACACACTCAACTTGGCTTCTGTTTGTCAGCAAAACTAAGCGAAAGCAGCCGGAGATGTGTCGGCAGATGAGGACATCGCGTCGCGCTTTGCAGGCTAGCGAGGCTTCACACAACGTAGCCCAATTTTGAAACAAGCGTTGGAGCCCTAACATGACTTGGAAACCCTCATTTGAAACCCAATTTCAATTTGAAACCTTTATTTGAAACTACTACCCTACCTTGAAACCCCCAAGCCTACTTTCAAAGCCACATCCTTATTTGAAACCCTACTTTCAAACCCTAATTGGAAAGGGTTCGTGCCCACCGCCACTGCGCTAATGAGAAGGAGGATAATGAGAGGCGCCCTCAATGGTCAAATTGTAAGTGGCACCAAATGTTTTCCATTGCTATCAGTCCCAAATTTCAGCGCAGACTTTTTTTTTTTCCCCCCACAGCCATCGTCAATCCTGACCGCAGTTCGGGCTGTTTACAAGCGCGCCAGCGCATAAACAGATGGAAGCTGAATGTCTTCCGTTTCCCTTAAAAGTCATAGCAAAGCATTGTTTGCATTTGCTTCCGCTAACATTGCGGAGCATCTCGAAGGTGTCGTCTTGTCTTGTTGACGGAGATGTCGTCACATGTCGTTTGGCGCGTCTTGTGTTGTTGTTGTTGACATCCTGCCTTGTTTTTCCGCGTTGTGGGCAGCCTGGCAGATGGCGGCGCGCCCGCCGCATCATAAGTTGATCAGGTGGTCAGACAGGAATGGCGGCCGCCGGCCCGCCAGCTTCACCTCTTGCGTGCTCCTCTGCCACAATTACCACACTAACGACACACTCTGCTTTGAGTTGATGGTTCGAAAATTGTACACCCTGACCTTTTTGCCAGAGACCAACAGCATGATTTATAGTTAATCAAATTGATGTTTGAATTCTTTTCTCATCTCGCTGTCCTTCTTTCTGGCGTGTCGGTCTCCATTTTGACTCCAAAAGTCAAAAGCAGACAAGCGTTCTACTTGAGGTTTCTTCATGAGGGAAACTTTGTCCTTTCCTCCATCATCCAAGTGCTGGACTTGACTTGGTTTTCTTGAACATGTGTGGCGCGCGACTGGAGACTTGCTCCATACGTAAAATAGCGACGTCAATGAAAAGGATCTGAGGTGCTTATTTGCCATTTGAGTCACACCAGATCTGTCCAATCACAACTGATCTGCACGGTCCAGTCGCAGGGTTCAGGCTAACTTGTTAATCACTTGACCTTTGTGACGCTCTCTACAAATTTAGGCTCGTGTGTGACCTTAAGTGTATGCAGTCCGCGCACGCTCGGTTGGATTGGTCGAGTCAAAATGTCAGTAGTAGTTGGATTGGATTTGGGAAACACGGTCATGTGACGCAAGCTTGTCTGACCAAACAAAATAGATCATGCAGGTACATATTGGATTCTGACCATATAAGAACTGTGAGCAAAAATATTGCGGTATTACAGTATTCAAATGACAGCTCTAAAAGGACGATTTTATTATTATTATTATTTTATTTTATTTTTTAAATGTATTTATTTTTTTATATTTGGATAAACAAAAACTTTTTTCAATTGAACACAATCTATTTCATTAGAAAAATAAATAAATAAATGTTAAAATTCTTCTGTCCCATCATTGGTGCTATTTATTTATTTTTTTTATAACAGACCTTTGGGCTAGCCATGTTGTCCTTGGGGCTAAGTAGTACCTGCTGGCACATTTTTTTCTTTTTTGTTTATGACAATGCACATTAATCAACAGAGCGAAAAGGCATCTGTGTCCGCAGAGTGTCTCTTTCGCTCCATCGCTCCTCCTCCTCCATGTATAACAACAACAAAAAAAAGAAGCTAATCTGAAGCAATGAACTTTTCCGCAACTCTGCTAGCAGCCAACCGTATTGAGCCCTACTTAGAAATCTCCTAAAAAAATGACAGCCAGTAATAACGGTGACTAAAACCTTGAGTTTTTAAAACCACGCAAGTAATGCTAAATACCTTTAAGTGTGTCAATACATTTTATCCATGTATAAAAGACCAACACAGATGGATTTGACGTTTTTATTTGATTGGAAAATCACGAAGGCTCTCACTGGATAGCACATACTAACTCGAACCTTGTCTTGTCCTATGTCCTTCTTCTTGAACCAAAAAGTGTCCCGCTAACATACAGTCGGTCTAACAAACCGAGATTGACACATGCTAAATAAAACATTCACGTAAAATTCTGTCCTAGTGTTATTGAGTACAATTAATGAAACCATTTCTGATAAGCCTTTTTTTTTTTCTTTTTTTTTCCTTTATGCAGACCACGGTCGAAATCAGGTGGACGAAGGCCTGGCCAACAAGACGGCCACAATGAGCGTGTTGCCGCCTTTGTCGACTGTCAGGGGGGGGCAGAGTGGAGGCGCGACGGACGCCAGAGCCCCGTTACACAACAAGCTGATCAAGAAAGATCAGGACAGGAAGACTCACAGCTACAAGGTGGAGTCGGTGTCCGAGGGAGCCAATACGGATATGCAGAACTTCTCCGTGGAGAACAAAAGGGAGACCGAGTATGTAAGTCGAACGCAAAGCACGTCACGTCTGCAAAACGATAAATAAATGCATGCTTACACGGCCTTCCCTCACTATAACGCGGTTCACTTTTTGCAGTCTTGCTGATTTTTTTGGGTGCAATTTTGCATGTTTTTAAAAAAAATTTTTTTTTTATTACAGCAATGCACCTATTTTATAAAATTTATGAAGGTATGAGTATGTGGCAGATTAGCAGAGACGAGATTTGACAAAATCATATCATTTTCGTCTCCTTTTTGTTCATGAACTAAAACGCCCGTAGATTATCGTCCAGTTTTTATGAAGCGAAGAACATTTTCCTCTCGTCTTCATGAGTCAACGAAAATGCAGATTGATTTGATCTCCACTTATTGTTTATTAATGATGGTTTTAGTCTAGTCTAGTTTTAGTCTGGTGAAAAATGTGTGTTGACGAAATTACTTTAGTTGAGTTTTTTTGTTGACAACATTAACTTTTTGACTGCCAAAAACGTTAAATAACGTTTAGTAAAATCCTATGGAGGAGTGCCAAAGACGTTAAAAGACGTTTTTTTTCAAAACAGAGGTGAAACTAACCATTTTCTATTGTTGTTTACTGAAAAACGGAATAAGGTAGAAACAAACTTTTTTTTCTGATGAAAGATGACAGTCCAATCTTTCATTTGGTAGTATGTGTGTTTCCATAGTCCAAATACATACTTTTCTGTGGACCTTGAAAGATCAGTCAAAAATGCTTAAATCGGTTGGCACCCACGGCATTCCTTTTCTGAAAACGTCTGACAGTCAAAGAGTTAAGAGTAAAAAATAATTTAGCAAATGTTGGGCCCGTTTTTTTTTAATTTTTTGCACACAATGCTGACGCGAGTGTGACACATTTGTCATGTCTGTGCAGGGCCCGTGTCGACGGGAGATGGAAAGCATCCTAAATAGTCTGAAAATCAGCAACGTGCTCAACCCGAGAGGCTTCCGCATACCCAACTGTGACCGAAGAGGCTTCTATAAGAAAAGACAGGTGAGGGAAACACACACACCCGTAGACACGCAAATGGAGCCACCGCATGTCCCAACACTTCAATGGAATCCTCACTAATTCATCCCGCCCACCCACACGCGCACGATCCCCCTTTTTTGGGCCGCTCCGGTTGCCTTGACAGCCACATCAACACCATATTATCGGAACGACTCCAACCATGTATTACTCCAGTCACTGCAGCCGTCTGACTCATGCCTGACAGGAAATGAGGTCGGTCAGGTGTGTGGTGTGGGAGCGTGTGGGGGGTAGGCACGTAAGAATGCGGTTTGGGAGCGTGTGTGGCACGGCAGATGTGGCGGCAGCGGAATGCACGCATGGCGCTCGTCGGATGGCGGAGGAGGTGCGGGCTTCTGTCGGTGAGGCAAAAAACAAATGTGGCGGTTGAGTTTTTCTTGTCTGTGGTGTCGGCGCCGGGGCCACCCAAAGTCGACCCATTTGAAAGCGAGTGGCCAGAAAACAAGGACGCTGAAACATGTTGGCGGAGGCCTTTTTTTATACACAAATTGCAGCATTAAGACCCCGTGCTGCTTCTTTAAACTCGACTGAGAAAAAAATTCCTGCCTACGCCTGAATTTGCAGAATGGAATCGCAAACGTCCGAGAGTCACGCTTGACTTCCAAGTTGTTGTCATTCACAAATATTTTTTCCACAGAATGAATCTGCTCCTGGCTAAAAGGCCACCATCTTAAAAAACTTTATGAAGCCAACGCGTACGATTCACGTTACATTCAAAAGCCGTAGAAGGAGCCGTAGAAAACGTAAACCGCTCGATAATCAAGTACAAGTTGAAGTTGGAAGTTTTAGTTTCGGCTCCGTCGTTCTCATTCCACTTCAACCTGGTTCATCGGCACCAACTCACAAAAAAAAAAAAAAAAAAAATGTATTCATTTTCCCAAAAGTGAAACAGAAAGGTAAAAAAGACACGTGGTATCAAAAACACATAAAGGGTTTGGGTAATTGTAAAATGGTCAAATGGGACCGTAATCACAAATGCCAACTGACAGGAAGAGCGCGAGAATCAATGATTTGACTAAACCAGAACCGGAGAACTAAATGCAAGCAGACGAGCCAATCAGGCACACCTGGACCAGACGAGCGGTTGGAGGGAGCTCATTGGCTAACACGAGGGACCAGGCTGACGAGAACAGATGGGAACACAACTTCATGAGCTTGAAAAAGGAAAAATAACCGGGAAAAAAAACCCCAATGTCATGTAAACAACAAAAACAGACCGCGGCAGAGAAAATGACCGAGATTATGATAAGACCAAAATGATCAATATCCATATTTAAAAACAATGGCAAGGTTGCAAAGTTAAAGAACATTCATTTTCATTTTCTTACGTTATCGACGGATGACGGCGAGTGCTTGATGATGCGAAGCCTCATGAAAATACATGGACTGAGACGGACGGACGTGAAAACTGAGACGGACGGACGTGAAAACTGCTTCATTTGGTGCTCAGTCCGTTTTTTCTTCGCGGTTTTGAATCATAAAGCACTCCATTCGCTATATATAATGAAGACAAGTCGAATGATCTTATTTAGACAGTCTTTAAAACGCTATATAGCTATAAAACTTAAGTAGAGGACGTTGTCAAATAAGGTAATAGATGGAAGCCAATTTTTCCCAATTTTTCCCAATCTGAAAAAGACCGAATCACGATTTTAAAGCAGCAAGATTCAAAGATCAAAACAAGCAGACGCATAATACAAACACGCTCTCGTCCTTTCCAAAAGTGCGGTTTCATTCTGCTTCGTACAACAAGAGCCTTCCTTGTCCCCTTTTCCTGCTTTCTGTCAACAAATGTCCAGCAGGAATGTGCCAGCTCTGGTGCTCGTCTGTGCGAGTGTGCCAACCCTTATCACCCTTCTCTTATTTGGAGGCTTGTTGGGGTGTGCGGTGTTCAATCCCTCCAAGGGGGAATGTGTCTTCACGGTGTGCTGCAGATTTATGACCGGAAACACGCTGAAAAGGAGACCGTGTGAACCGTCTAGGGTGACAACACTGTGAAAAGAAGATTGCACGGGGGGTGGGGGGGGGGGGATTTGGTGGTGTGAAGGGGGGATTTCTAGGAAAGGTCTGAGCCCACAAACAACAACAACAACAAAAATACAAGCTCCGAACCTTACACACACTGACATGGATTGAAGCCACATTGCAAACTTTTCAAATGTTTTCTTTTTTTAGCTTCCGAGGTGTCTGCCGATTCACAAATAGCTCGAATTGACTTCATGTCGTTGGCTTTCTTTTTATTTTTGTGCCGGGATTTTCATTGCGTGTGAAGCAGCTTCAAAATGAAACACGTTTGATAGACAACACATTTGACAAATGATTCATTTTTGGGGTTGTCTGAGCGGCGCTGACCCATCAAGGGGGGAAAAAAAAAAAAGCTTTGCAGGTTGGACCGGGCGGACGCGACGGCTCTCCTGCTAGTGCTCAACTCAACCTTATTTGTAGAGCACAATAAACCAATAAACAATAAATTAAAACATCAAGATACAATAAAAGTCAAAAACCAAACAAAAAAAAGTTTTAAAATTCGACAAAAAAATGATCAACTGAGATTTTTTTCTTTCCATTTTTTTTCCCACCTCCAACCATTTCACCCCCTTTGCTGCTGCTAACCCTGATGCCCAATTCACGCTGACTGCGGAACGGACGCGGTGCGTTTTCCGTACGGCCGCCGCAAGGAATAGAAAGCATTCGAGTCTGCGTGTCAATTGCATAATATGCGCTTGCGGAAGAAGGTTTCCGCAAGCGTTGAATTTTTTCCCGGAGGCCGCATGCGGAACGCTCGCGAAGTTTCACGAAGCTGAAGAAATGACACGAGCCGGACAGGAAGTGGAGCGTCGGCATCAAGGTAGAGCCGGTATAAGTTCAAATGAAAACCGTTTGCGAATTCATTTTTTGGGGGGAGGGGGGAACCTAGTTCACTACAAAGTATGACATGAGTCAAACATTTAAGACAAAAAAACGAGCTCAGATTAAATGAAACATGACAAAATTTAAACACAAAAAGGTTCTTACCCCTGGTAGAAGTCACGGAAATAATATCCAAAAGCCGATATGACAACAGGCAAGTGTGGCAATCGCATACAAATCGGACTCTATATACTCGGTTGTTATCGTGCCGACTCAACTCTGGACCGGGAACCCCCCGTGCAGATTTGCGGACAGCTCACGCAACGCACGCGGCGTGAATTGCAGTCCGTGCGGCGGCCGTACGGAAAAGGCACCGTGGCCGTTCCGCCGTCAGTGTAAATTGGGCGTGAGGCTAACCTTAATTCCCCATTTTTTTCTCTCAAGGCTAAACCCGGATGGATCTATTTTTCCGAAACCCAATTTAAAATCTCTTTTTTATCTTTTTCTATCAACGAAGCCTAAACGTTGTCATCTATAAAATGTCTGTAAAGAGGCCTCCCGTTTTCACAAATCAGCAAATCGGTGCCTGTGCCTGCGCGACCCCTTGGGGTGAGGCCTCAATTACTGAACCTAGCCATAACCCCATCTAATCCTAAACGTGGTCCTTCCCCCCCCCCCCCCTCAAATAACTTTTTGTGTGTTGTTGCTGGAGCCACACGCTAAGTGGAAAAAGTGTCCCGCAAACAAGTCGCCCGTCTGGCCGTTTTCGATCCAACTTTGAAGCAAGTGTCAACGTGTGTCTGGTGTGTGCGTTGCTGGTAATCGGAGTTGCCTCAGGAGACGTCTGAGCTGTGTTAGTCTACCTTGGCTGAAGAACAAGCTATTTTTAGCTGCTGTTAAATGAATTGCTTCAGTATCCCAGTTGAGGCCATGCATAGCCTGCGCTGACCCATTCATTACAACCATCAGTCTCGAACTTTCTCTCCTCCTGTCTGACTTCCACGCACGCACGTTCTCGCCGCTATTGATTTTACGGAGGAACCGACGCGTCTCCTATGCGACCCTCCGTGCGTTATTTTTGCTTCCGTCAGTCCGTTCCATTCGTGTGCTCACGCGGCCCTTCCGCCCACCTGGCGTTCCCGTCCTTGTTTTGGCCCGGAATCAGGCTTGTGAATGGGACAACAGTTTGTGCGGCTCTCTGTGTACTCTTTCCGAGTTGGGGTGTGTGTGTTAAGAGGAGGAGGAGGAGGAGGAGGCGGCGGCTTGAGGATGGCCGCCAGGTGCCCGTGTACCCGCATTCCTCCTTCCCTCTTCTCCCGCCGAGTCCCGCCAGGGCCGACATATTGGGCATGACTCACAGGCATGTGTGCAAATGTATGTAGCGAAACCACAATAGCTTTATAATAAGCGGCCAACCTTTTAGGGACCCAGACGGCTATTTTAACTCTGTCTCTCTCACATGCTCTGTTCCGTGCCCAGATTTTTAATTGAGCCTTTGTTCCCTCCCACTGAGCCATGTTGGCTGTTTGTATGGTGGGCTATCATGTAACATTCATGAGTTGAGCAACCAATACCAACATGTCTAAGAATATAATCGACAAACATTTAAATTTGGTTATTCCGTGATTTAATATTCAGCGGGTCAACATGCAGTGTTGTAACACAAGCGGCTTTATATAGAAGCTAAATTGGAACACACCATTTTTTTTTTTCAAATATTATTTTCGGCACCATTTAGACATACCAAGTAATTCCTGACACACAAATATGTTATGCAGTGGAACAAACACAACCTGTTGTAGGGTCTTTGTTAACCACCACACTTTTAAGCCCTTTAGGCCCCGCCCACACGAAAGTCCGTTTCAACGTCTCCTCACAAGCTTCTTACCGTTCGTCCAAACGATGACGCGGTTTCGGAGCTTGAAAGCCATCACTTTTCAAAGCCATCACTTTTGAAAGCGGGCTGGAAAGATTTCAATCCGCGTCCCGTACGCGTCCGTCCCGGACGCCGTGTGCGGGACGCTCCTCCGGCGATGACGTCATGGTCGCAGCTCGATGACGACACATTGTGGCAGATTGATGACGTTTGCGCCAGCTGAACTGAGGCGTGGCTCTACGGAAGATGATGTCACGTCATTGCAATGCGTACGAATCTGATCTTGCACCACATATAAAAGTAAAAAATGGAATTGAAACGTTCAAACGGACAAAAAATCCAATACATGCCATACATGATCTGATTTTGGTTGCATTTGCCTGCAGTTTGAACGCCGCCATAAACCCGCATCCCACTGAGGGGCAAACATTTCATGTCAGGGTTCATTTAAGTTTGCGAAACGTTCGCTGAGAGTTTTAATGTTGAGCTTTTTCGGAGGCACCGCTGAACAAATTGTAAAACTGCTGCAGCGGCAAAAGTACAACACATTTGACTTAACAAGCATAAACGGGCCAAGAAACGTGAAAAAGACCTGATTTCGACACTGACCCAGCCGTCAGAGTGGAAAGATTCAAACGTCTGGAGATTCTAACCTGAAATCTTTACACTGTGACAATTGGGTCAATGTCGACATCATTTGGACTCTAAAGTTGGAAGCCCAACAGGGCGTTACTGCTATTTTCTGTCTTTGTACGTGTATTGATATGTTGGTATGTCCGTACATGTTGTTGACTGGAGCAGCAATGAAAGGATTGCTGGAGATGACTGCTAATAGTTGACAGATGAAGGAGAGCTTGAGTGGAAATTCGGAGGTAGCCAAGCAACAGGGGGACGCGCGCACACACATACGTACAATACTTCCTCTCTCTTCTGTCTCGCTCCTTGGTTTACACACAAACGCGCTCACGCACACACACACTGAGTGTCATCATTAACCAAGGCAGAGGAACGCAACGTTGAGCTCCGCTTGTCCGCTGGGTCGGGTCTAAAATAGCAGCTGGCTACAAAGTTGAGCGCACCTAACGAGGTTATAGAGGAAACGGTTGTGGGTTTTGGGGGAAGAAGCCCAAAAGAGAGAGAGAAGAAGAAGATAGAGTGGGGGAAAAAAAAAAATCAATGATGTTTGTGTAGGTGAAAGAATGGGGCACGTTGGGTGGCATACTTGCCCCCAGACGGCTGGAGTCGTCGTTGGTTCGGTATTTTAATAGGCCTGCGTCTCTATAAAGACGCCTTTGATCGTGCGCTCGGTCTGCATGCGCACGTTGACTCCGCTGGAAACAGACACCCGGTCGCACTCGAAAGACTGATTGCGCGCCGCAGCGTCGCTTGCACAGCCACTTAACGCTTCTACAAAAAGTACGATCAAAACATTGCGACTGAATTGACACCAAAAAAGTTGGCATAAATACATAGATACAAAGGAATTAGGGGGGGTGGGTCTAGTATAGCTGATTAAATGACCAAATGCCTAAAACTGTTTGTTTTTTTAAATAAATACAGTAACGTGTTGGATTCAGGTTTTTTACTTAAATGATTTTCACAGTCGCAGACTAAAAACTGGAAGTCAGAGAAAGTTTTAGACATTGACTGAAGTCACAGCACGCTCCCGTCATTGCAATGGTTTCGTGTAAGGTGGTAATCTCAGCTCTTTTCGATCCGTTTTTGCCTAGTCTTGGCCTTGCGGCAAAATATCAAACACGCATGATATTATCATGTCAAGTCAGTCGGCCTTTGCGGTGTTGTGGCGCAAACCAATTGATGAGCTCCAACAAACCCGGAAACTTTGCAAACAATCACAAGAGCGGCACACATGAAGAAGAAGGTCTCTGAGGAGACTGACTTACGGCTGGAGCGCCTACGGGGTGTTCTAGAAATTTTGAGATCACTCCAGAACACGCCGGACGACAAAGCTCCCGGTCCGGACGGTCTCACAGTCGAATTTTATAATTGAGACATTTTTACTCGCAACCCGTTAGACATAATTAATGAAAGCCTGCCCTGTCTTGCAGGGGGGCTGTCATCACATACTTGCCCAAAAAATTGAACTTACAAATTTGTGTTTCTCCTCCGCCTGGACTACAAGAACCTCTCCAAAGTTTGGCCATTTCCCAGAGAGTAGCTATGGAGTAAGTCATCCACTGGGATCAGATATATTGTGTGTTCTGCGGGTCGATGGTAGACAATAGCTATACGGTAAGAGGTTTTGGAGGTTTCTTGCTCATATTTGATGATGAAGCCAATTTGACTGTGTTGAACGCTGATTCTGTTGGGAGTCCTCGGCATAGTTTGGGGTCAGTCCGGGTTTCATTGCTAAGCTCCAGATGTAGCGCTGACCATCAACAGTTGCTTCTTTGAGGATGCGTCGAGGTTCGTGGCAAGGGTTGTGCTCTGCACTCTCACTGGAACCTTCAGAAAACCCGTTCTCGTGTTTGTAGCTTGTTTTTAACGGGGCTTAGAAATAACAATTTCATCTGCTAACGCCGATGGTGCTGTTGACCAGAAAGATGTGAATGCAATGGCAGAAACAATTCAAATGTTTTCGTAGTGTGCCCAGCCACGGTGAATGGGAAAATGAGCGAAGGCGCTGATGTTGAGGAGGAGCTTGAAGGTCTCTCTGAAAAGTGTCTTTTCACCAAACTGTATTTTCAGGCTAATTAATAACCTGGGGTTGGACGCCACTGTGGTTTAAACTGATTTTGAATTTGAAAGTGTATTTTTAAGTCAAATCGAGATTTCCCAATCCTGTTAAAGAGCGACGAACTACCATTTTGGCATCAATTACTCCCATGAATGATCGCTTTTTTGTGTTAGCAGTTTTGAGCTGTTTTGGCCCACAGCTGTTACTAATTTAGGATGGATGTTGGCCACGAGGATTATAGTGAGCCAGAGTATAGCCAGGTCCAAATAAATGTGTAATTCTATGTGTACATCATGTTGCGCTCATAAAGTTGCCACTCTACAAAACCAGGGTCCCTGTGGGCCATTTTATATTGCTGCTGAGGTGCATGTGTGTGCGCGCTTGAGTTTTATGTGTGCAAAGGCAGGATAATACAGCACAGTCGCTACCTTGTACAATATATGACGTGTGTCTTTTTACACACATTTTATCCAAACAAGTGGAAATTGCAAGGGGCCTTGTGGGGTACCATGTGGCCATCTAGTTTGGGGAGGCCCTGCCTCTTCGTGAGCGCTTTCTTGAGATGAAGCACCATTTGGATTGTGCCAGAAAAATATGGTCCAGTTGTTGTGAAGGTAAGTTTTCCGAACCCAAAAAAAAAAAAAAGCTACTCTAATGTTGTTGGAAATGAAGGAAGCCAAACTATTTCTGTTCAATCAAGCGGTGCATGCGTCCTTGCTGTATATACAACTTGTGTGCAACAACATGTTGTTTGTTGACATGTGTTTAGGGGCGTGCATGCACATGCCCCCGTGCACTTTCAGCCCATAATCATTTCCAGATGATTTTGAGTGTCTGCCAGACACCCAGAATAGCATCACTGGTTTCCCTGCAACCCTCCGACTGGCCTTGGCAAATATTTTAGTAACGTCGTGTTTACCTTCGCACTTTTTCTCTCCTTCCCCCTCACTGCTTCTCATTCCAGGCCATCAATTTGAAAAATATGCAAAGAGATTTGCACGTTGCTCATGTTGGGCAAAGGCCCCGGGGTTGCATACGCGCAACGATGATCTTTAGACACGTCTCATCTTTCGCAATCCTACATCAGTTTCTCGCATTTGTTTGCTCGATCTGGACAACAGTCTCGAGTCGCACACTGTGGTCAAGTCAAGGGTCGGCTACATCTATTAGTCCCCCTAAATTTTAGCCATTCAGCTAACAATTGTATGTCTATGAAATGATAGCCGGACAATGACCTTTTGTCTTATTGGAGTTCTACTGCAGCTTAGCCTGCTTGGGTCATGGAGGTGCCGAATAAACACATCCGCATCTTAAGGCTATGGGAAGGCGTAATCTGTTTTCAAACTATTTCCACATACTTCCTTTCTCTAGGCTAAAGTTGGAAGTCGGGGCGTGTTGAGTAAGATGTCAAACGTCATCGTGAGGTCGCCACCTGCAGTCTGTCTCACGTCAGGCTTTCCTGCGGTCGTTGATGACACGACTAAGACTGAGCTGAATTTTGACCGCGTCTCTTTGCAGTGCCGTCCATCCAAAGGCAGAAGGCGGGGACACTGCTGGTGTGTGGACAAATACGGACAGCCCCTGCCCGGCTATGACGGCAGACACCGGGACGACAAACTGTGTCACAACCGTGAGAGCCAATGAGGGGACAGAACGGACCGGATGGGACGGAATTGAAGGAGAAAGAAATGAATGAAAGGATAGAAAGAAGGGAAGGGCTGGATCTACTGGCTAAGCCACGTGTCCGTCACAACTAGCTGTTCTGTGCTACGGCTTCCTCTGTTTGTTCTCTAGAAAATGATCAAGCTAAAAGCTAAGAAAACTTGGAATGGCAAGAAATTCGTCTGCACTATTTTGCTCGGGAGAGGGCGAGAAATGAGGGAATTTTCCACTCACTTTTAAAGAACTTCTTTGTGACTGTGACCCCCAAATATGCAGCGCCTCCATTTCAATGCGTGTCTGTCTGTGAATGTGCCACCGTGAGTCTGTCCGCGCTTGTCTTGAAGTGTGAGCGCTTGCATTACGTGTGTGTGTGTGTGTGTGTGTGTGTGTGTGTGCGCACAGCGCCGCGTTTGTGCAAGAAGTGGAGGAGTTTGTTTTCTCAAAACCTGTTTGTGTAAATACGAATCAGTACATCACTAAGCTAAGAGCTAAGAGCTAAGAGCCCCCCCCCCCCAAGTCCAGGCCCTTGTACCATTCCACAATACACAAAAAAAAAACGGTCTCAGGGTCCTTTTGGAGGATGATGACACGGCAGGGCGTATTCTTCATGTTTAGCACATTAGCCAAGAGCCTTCATCGCTGTGTCTCGGTTGTCCGTGTTCATGCCAACCGTAGCAGGAAAGGAACAGATGCAAACCGTGCAGTTATTGTGCCTTAAACCTGACCTTTACATGCCTTCCTTCCGTAGTAAATCTTACCTATTGAGCATTATATACATCCCTTTGGTGTATATGTGTTGCATGCACGCAGCAGATATAATTAGCAAGCATTAGAACAGGCAAACCATCAACTTCTTTGAGTAAAACTTCCTTGGTGACGGATATCAAACTCGTTGACGGCTATTGCTGGCTTTAGACGACAAAGGTCCATTTTTCCTGGGCTGGCAGCACACGAGTTAACTGCACGAGCCACTTCCGGGTAATGATTAGACTGCAATCAAGCATTAACAGCAGAAACAGAAAAAGAAGGGTTCAGGTTAGAGTTAGGAGAAAGCACAGTGAGTTTTGTTCTATATTCTAACTCCTTTAACTCTTTGACTGCCAGACGTTTTCAGAAAAGGGATGCCGTGGGTGCCAGCCGATTTTAAGCATTTTGACTGATCTTTCAAGGTCCACAGAAAATGTTGTGTTTGGACTATGGAAACACACATACGACCAAATGAAAGATTGGACTCTCATCTTTCATCAGAAAAAAAAAGTTTGTTTCTACCTTATTCCGTTTTTCAGTAATCAACAATAGAAAATGGTTAGTTTCGCCTCTGTTTTGAAAGAAACGTCTTTTAACGTCTTTGGCACTCCTCCATAGGATTTTACTAAACGTTATTTAACGTTTTTGGCAGTCAAAGAGTATATTCACCCCAAAAGGTAACGATTCTCAAAGTCGCAGTGGTGAGAAATCCAGGTCCAGAAAGCTAAAACCCTGCCGCTTGTTGAATGGAGCTCGTTTACCTGCCAGTTCAGTCGAACCACCTCCAGGTAAAGTCAAACGGTGGCATTTTTTTTTTTACTTTCTGGACCTGGATTTTGCATCACAAATTCAATGTTGAGGTTTCATCATGCGGCGCCTGTCCCAAATGGTGTTCACGTGTCACGAGGCAGTTGACGGGATCAGCGCGCCCTCTTCTTGTCTGCGGCGACCACCTGTTCATGTCCGTCCCTGATCCTTCCCACCTGTCTGTCCAAGCTCACAAGCCTTTTTTTGTCCTCATCCTGCTCCTGCTCCTTGCCCGTCATACCGACCCCTTGCATGGAAAAGCCGGCCGTCCGCACGGCCTTTGCATCGGCGCCTAATCCTGTTCTGAATTTTCCCGTCAGTTTTGTTTTTACTCCACTCTTCTCTTCCTGTTAGTGAAAAGTGTAACCTGGTGGAGGCTCGTTGAACCGTTTGAGCCCGGTGGGACCGGGTTGCCCCGCCACGGGTGCCGGGCTGCCCCCCGATGCCACAAGCACAAAGCACTTAAAGCACTTTAGCTGCGCCTGTGCAAAAGAAAATTGGGCCTATTTGCATCCGCGTACTTTTCCTTACAGGCAACGTAAGATAAATCGGTGCGAAATAATGTACTGTAAGTAATAACCCTGGGTGGGGAGGGGGTATAAAGAAGAAGAAAACCATGGAAGCCGCACCAGGACATCTGACACAACATAGCAAAGGCTCCTTAGAAAAATTCCATTCAATGCAACTATTTTCATAATTGTTTGTTGTTGGATTTTTTTTTTTGTTTCTTTGATCAAAGTTTGTGTGATGGTAAGCCAACAAATCCGTACGAGGTGGACACGGCGCCAAACACTCGTTGCGTTAACACAAGCGGTAGGGGGTCCGAGGGAGGAGGCCTGGCGGTCTCTGAAGAGCTTCCGCGTCCCGATGCTGTCGCACATCCTGCCTTCCGAGACTTGAAAAGTGGACGGGGTGCCGATGAAGAATGTTACCCAGTAGCTCGGTAGCACGATTTGGGCTGCGCGCTTCCGGCGACAGACGGCAGCGACTTC
Organism: Vanacampus margaritifer; assembly: GCF_051991255.1. Taxonomy (NCBI): domain Eukaryota; kingdom Metazoa; phylum Chordata; class Actinopteri; order Syngnathiformes; family Syngnathidae; genus Vanacampus; species Vanacampus margaritifer. Next base: position 23,648,213 of record NC_135444.1, read on the forward strand.
CAGCCGGCCCGTCGGCGCTTCGTCCCGTCCACTCAAAGACTTGATGTGAGGGGAGGGAAACCAATAAAAGTGTTTAAGCTATTTCCTCCCTAATATTTCAAAGTGTGTCTTTTTATATACATATTATTTCCTGGCCACTTCATGTACAGTTCTTAAAAATATGAATTATTTATCTGAAAAGAATTATAAGCTGATCTATTTTCCCGTGAATATGTCAGTCACTCACCAATTGCACAGCAAACTCAAAACGGTCATTTGATTTGGGGGAATATAATCACTACTTAATGTTGTATATTTGTAATATCCAGTATCGCTCTGTTGCTCGTTATCGTCACTGCCTTTTAAGTTTTGCAACTTTCTCGGAAAGTGGCTTCTGCCCGTGCCGCCATCTTGCCTCAAAGCTAGCTTGGGACTTCTCAAAAGTCACTTTTAGATTTGGACCTTTTTGCTCACTGGCCACGTTGAGGATCTTTCTGTGCACAGTTTTCATGTCGGGTTAATCCTTCCGAGTTGATTTTGTATTTTGCTTTGGTTCAAGCATTTCTTGGTACTAAACTAGAAACCTCCCAGGTATCACACGATCCAAGAACGGAACCGATTTGCTTTGAAATATAATTTGTATTTAATGTCTGTTTTTGGAATAAAAAGTCAACCTATTTTAAGATGCCATTTGTAATGTTTGGTTATTTGAATGCACGGCGCCACGTTTGGAACGGATGTGACGTCACATCGTTAATCGGGCTTTCCACAAACTTAAAGCGGCAGGATCCTCCGCCGGAAGTCAAACCGTCAAACGGCGCAACTCGGTGCGATCTTCCAACCAGCAATCCATCCGATTTTTTTTTTTTTCCCTCTGAATCCATCCGATTTTCTGACGCGCTTTGTTATCCTTGTGGACTAACTTTAAGCTCATCTGTGCACTTTCGAGTCCTCTCTGGCGTGCAAGCGGCTAAACTTTCTGTGACGACGTGAGACGATCTGAAAAAAATGAAATATCCAAAACAAAGGGCATTTGAATCGAATGCTCGATAGACTTCCATCACATCTGGCGTATTTGCTCGTCTCACTCTACATTCTGTATGTGACGGCACGTCACGTGAAATGTGTGTGTGTGACGTGATCCGATCTGAAAATACTCATTTTGCGTTCCTTTTTAACGGCCAATTACTGCTTGTTATAGAGACTTCCACCCGCTTTGCGTTCCGCCATCATCGCTCTTTCGTAGAGCAGAAAACATTGCCGGGGGGCAGCCAATAGCGATCCACATTTGCCTATCACGCTATGTCATGGCTCCGCCTCCTGCAGGCCAAGAAGAAGCAAATATGTCGGCTTCCTTGATATATTGACGATATTATAAGCTTGCTTTAATGCAACCGCTTGTCGCCAAAAGGCGTTCGGATCCAATTTGTCTCGCTAAAGCGTATATATTTTCCCTCCTGACGACCGCGGGCACACTTTAAACTCTGCGAGCAACAAATCTGCCGCTGTTTCCCGTGAATGCAATCAGGCGGCCCTCAGCCTCGGAATGTGTCAATAAGGATAAAGCAAGGGTTCAATTTGTAAAGAATAAAAATAAATGTCTTGGAGCCAGGCGGGCTGGCAGCGGGCACGAGAGGTTACGGCAAATTCCTGTGCCCGACCAGGGCAAATAGAGCAGGTCAAAAGGTAGCGCGCGGCTGAATGTGCTTGGCAAACGCGCTAAAGTTAGATGAGGACCTCCGCTTGAGATCCCCCCCGATAACACGACACACAAACACCACCCGTATAGAACCTGGGGTTAAGTAATGTTTTTATTAAATATATCACCTTTTTTTTCTTACATGACATCTCAATTACAAAAGTGAGCGAGCAGTTAGTCTCTTTGGAATCGATATCGACAAAATACTCTCCAACAGCAGCATGTAGATCAGAACCGAGGACGCCACTCGAGAACCGCATCACGGTTCGACCGTGGGACTTCTTCCACGTGGTCATGTGTTCGTAATCAGAGAGAAGAGCAACATACAAGGTATTGGCGACCGACACATAAACACACTTGAGAGAGGACACATAAATACTGGAGGTAGGTCAATGTTGAAATACCCGTCTGAGTGGAGGTGCGTGAACCCGACGCCGGCCTGCCTGTCACGCTATCGGCACCACACGGAACCATGGGAAAGCTTTTCTCGGACTACAGCTCGGAATTGTTCACATCGGACAGCTTTGCAGTCGCTCCGGAGAGCGGATGGTGATTCACGGCAGGTCAGGAAAGACATTTAAATGGCGGCAATGTAAAAAAAAAAAAAAAGATTGCTATAAAATTTAAACAACAGCAATAATTGACATTTGGACACTCAGTGCTTTCATTCTTGCTTGGTTTGTCACAAACCAAAAACCTCCAGACCACTTCAATGGTACAACGAGCTCAACTCAGCTATGGAGTTAGTCAGGCCCAAGATAAATATATACACATTTTACAGCCATTAAAAAAAAAAAAAAAACAGTAACCCAAAAATGTTATAAATACCAATAATAATAATAATAATTATACACGACAACAAAACAAATGCAACCCAAATGAAATAAATAGAATGAAAAGTAAATGTATCCATATTAAAATCTCCATTCAGAAAAACAAAAATAGATTCTTTTCCTCTTCTCTTTGGGACAGACGATCGTTTGCGAGGGAACGAGGGGGGGGGGTATGACATGGGGGGGGGGGCGACGGCAGTCCCATAATGACAGTGTACCTGATTAAAACACCACCAAGGACCAGGTCAATAAATAAACAGCTATCAAAATGGAACATCAGTGGCTTGCTTCTTTTCCTTTGGGAGATTCGCTTCTCTTTTTTACGAGCACTCGGAATCCGCCGCCACGTCGCCGGAGCCTAAAATCTTCTTGCCGTTCCAGGAGTTCACGCACCAGCATCGTCCCCGTTGGCCGTCCAGAGACGATTCGCACTGCGCAAAAAAAAAAAAGCATTTCAATTGACCTTCCATGTTGATTATTGCACAAAGTCGCAGACCGATACGCAGTTTGCACTCACACCACACTGCGAGTGACTTAACGGGTGTCCAACGCGCGGCCTTGGGCCCAAACTCGGCCCGTCGCATCACTTGCTGTGGCCCACCAAAGTAAACCATCGGCGTCAATTTCCATGGTCTTTAACGTTGGGTTTTTGCAAAAGGCTTTACTGACTTCTGATTTCAAAACAAGTTATCCATCAAATTGTGTGTAATGATGTAATAATGATCCACTATCGGCTGCGCTCTCGTAGCCCATTTAACGATCAGGAACTAGAAATGAGAAGAATAGAGAAGATGGAATTTTAAGGAAATATGCTAATGGGGGATTACTTGAGTACTCGTACTCGTACTCATATCGGTCTGAAAAAAGTGGTAGCAAACATTCCTAATCATTACATATACAAAACAAATTGATGATTACCAGGTTTGAAATCCGAAGTCAAAGATAGTTTGTTTAAATCTGGCTGACCTTACTGTAAAAACTTTTTTTTTTTTTAATCCTTGCAAATTCTCAATGTTATTTATTACACGTGGAAATTTGAAGGCTGACGCACGATTTGCTTTAACGGGCCACGTAAAAAGCTGCGGCGGCCCGCCAGTTTGCTACCTGTGATGCAGAACGTGCTGATACTTAAGACACCATATTTGGCCAGGTAAAAAGAAAAAATCAATAATAATGAATATAATTAATTGCCCTTGTGAGGACAAGCAGTTAAGAAAATGGATGGATGGATAATGAATATGAATAAAATAATAACATATTTGTGGTACCGACCTGCTTGGGTTTGTAAAGCCCATGCTTGTCACAGTTGGGGAGGTAGAATCTGGTCAGTTTGTCTCCTAATTTCTGTTGCGACTTGGCAATCTTCTCCAAGGCTCTTTGCAGCTCAACGTGACAAGGCCCCTGTGTGGAGGAAGCAAGCAGGCGACGAGAGGGTTAAACAAAAAGCCTCCTGCTGCACCACCGACTGCCCATGCACTTGTCAAACAGGACGCGGGCTCCCCCTAGCGGCGTCAAACTCATCGTACCATCTCGCTTGTAAAACTTTTAGCCACATAATTCCAATGGCTGTGGATGATTTGACGGTGATATTTGAGAGGAAATGGAGTGGTGCGCTCACCTGCTCGACTAATTTCTTGCGGTTGGCGACCACTTTGGCTTTCATGCTCTCCTGGGCGTCGGCGGCCGCTCTCGGGTCGTATGGCTTACTCTGGCCGGGGAGGTAGTAACTGAAGCCGGGGTCCGAGACCACGGCGACATTTTCCATCTCCGCCTCTTGCTCTCCCTGATCTGGAGGAAGGACGATGAATTAACGCGATGCGGGGTGGATGCAATGCCGGAGAAAAGAAAGAGAGAGAGAAAAAAACTCGGATCAGATCGGTTTGATTGAGCGGATACATTCGATCATGTGGCCGGGAAAAAAGGGCCTACCTTGTGTCTGAGGCTCCGCAGTCGGTTTGGGCTCGGAGCTCTCCGTGCACGCGCCTTGTCCCCGGGTGAGAGAGTGCAGCGGCCGGGGGTCCCCGGGTCTCGGGCTGCACCTCAGTCCGGAGCCGCAGGGCGCCGTGTAGATGCCGCACAGCTCGTCCGCCGTCAGGGCGCAGGCGCGACAGCATCCGCAGCCGGGCTCCCGCAGGACCTCCGCGCACCCGGGATCCACCGGCGGACACTGGCTCAGCCTCTCCGGGGTGCACGGGGAGCATCGGATGGGCTCCGGCACCAGCAGCGGGGACCCCAGCGTCCCCGTTGCCAGCACGGAGCACACCGCTGCCACCACGACGTGTTTCGCGGAAAATCCAGCCCAAAGCATCTTGACGCCTTGACAATTGCAGCAGGATCGATAGTGTGAAAATGGAGGAAAAAAAGTACGCCGGTTTCCCCTGCACGTTATCTTGCCCGGTTGAGTGTTTGGTTTGATTTTGGGAAAATGTCGAAGTGCCCTCCCTATTTATAGCCGGCTGGTGTATGTGTGTGTTTGACGCATCGGCGTTATGAATGATTTGAGAAAAGAAGGTGTACTGATAGCCTGCGCTCTGATTGGCCCGTCGACGCTCGGCCCGGCAGCTTCATTTGAATACAACAATCACGTCAATATTGATTTTAGAACAGCCCGTACCCGCACGTATTGTGGACCGGTGACGACGCCGGCGTTTGAAGTTGCAAGCAAGGACACACAATTTGCTCAGCACGCAGAGTGACACACTTTTTGTGCATTACGCCATTTTTGGTGTGCGTTTTCATTCATTCCTTTCCCGTCATTTATCGTTTGTTTTAATCACCAATTGGAATTTGCTCACATGCACATTTATATGCGGATTTAATCGCTTTGAGTGCTCGGTGACGTGGTTGTTCAGCGCTCGGATGAATGAGCCTCCTTTGTTTGAAACTCCCCCTCATTCATTTTGTGCCTCACAAACTTTTAACGTCCGGTTTGGGGAAACTCAACACAGTAATGAGCGAAGATGCGGTTGCGCACGTCTGCACACGGTGCGTGGGCATTCCGAAAGGACGCGCCGGCTCTAATTTGAGATAAGAAAGCGTGCATCCGTGCAGGAAGACATTTAGCGAGTAAAAAAAAAAATGTTGTGTCATTGACGGTCACTGCTTACGCCGAGTTGGGACTTTGTTGAGATCGAAATCCGGTCGTTTGCGCCCGCAGTTGCGAGGTCGCAATTTGGCCTCGAATCGAGACTAAGTCCAGTTGAAACGACCACTTTTCTTGTTGAGTTTTTCATCGAAAAGAAGTTGGAGCGGGGCCGGGTTGACCTGACGTGTTCGCGGGCACGTCCCTCGGTCACCACGCACGCGCTCGCGGAAGAAGCTTTTATGGCCTTTCCGCGACTTCCTCCAAGTCAAACTCCCTCACAAGCAGCTCCTTTATTTTCATCTCAGTCGTAATGTAGCATTGTTTCACAAATAGGCCCCCCCATGCAACATAAGTCGCTGTGTGATTGGCCCATGCAACTGCCTCATAGGATTGCATCATCTGTCAACTGCTGTTAACGTTCCTGCTCACGTGAGCTCACGTTCGGACCCCGGCGGCTCTATAAAGATGGCAGTGCAAGAAATCTCGCGTGGAATGGAGGCATTTCACACACATTGCCACTTGTGAAATGATGGCGGGCCACTGATAACATTTTATTTTATTTTTTTTAAATCACTGAAACAGAAAATCCGACACATTATTGCCAAAAACAAACAAGTTGGGAATAAACGGGAGTGTTTTTATATTGTATTTGTGTGTTGTTTGTCCTGTTCAATAAATGTTTGAAAGTGCATCAATGACTGTGGCACTCTTTTTACTTTAGTTCAGAGGTGGCCAATTAATTTCGCAAAGGGTCTGTTGCACCCTATAATGAAAAAAAAAAAATCCTGAAAATGTAATAACATTTGCATGGCTACACGCGATTAAAAATGTAAGAAAATCCCAAAATGTAATAATTTCAACCAATAATGTAATATAAAAAAAAAAAATCTAGACTGATATTGTGAAAACATTTATAACTTATTGCAGAGGTCTTTTAAGGAGAGCAGTTCTAACCAAGTGGGCGGAGCTTACTTTGATGAGCTCTCTGCAGAGCTGGTTTGACACAATAAAAAAAAATGAAATATGTCAAATAACCCCAACACTGACCTCCATTTACATCAGGCAGTGTCAACAAATACACTTTGGGAGTTGAATTCAACATTTAACATTTTAACACTGCAATTTATGCTGTGAATGAATAGAACAGATTTTCAAAACACATTCATGTGGAATTTTGAATTGAAAATGAGCGTCTACATTACATGATGTCAAGTTTTTTCATGCAGTTTTGAGGGGAAAAGGACCCATCACTATTTATTTATATGCTTTTCCTTTAAACTAGCAAAGGTCAAAGCTCAGCATTGTAGCACATGACCAAATCGTTTCATGAGTGGAGAAAAGCAATCTGGTGAAACGAGGAGCTGATTTGCCCCCAATTAATTCGAGGCAAATGTGTTACTTAAGAACACAAACTCTTCACATTAATAATTATACCCAAAAAGTAGCGCTCGCTAGTGTTATTTTTATCCGCCATTTTTAAATTTAGTCTTAGTTTTTATCATAGTTTGTCAACCTCATCCCGTTTTTATTTAGTCCATATTTAGTCGACTATAAATTTTGTATTTTAGTCTAAAAAACATAATTTTATTCTTCTAGTTTTAGTCAGGACAATCATTTTACCCCTGTGTTTGTTTTGTCAGGAAATTATGTTGAACATTTCCGATCTGAATCTATTTCACATTTTTGACGAAAAACAACTTGACACACAATTCCAGTATAACAACAAGTGGCTACTTTAGCTCCATGCTACGAGCTAGTAAATTAGCCAGCCTTAGCGGTCACATGACCATTTTTGTTGGAACGTCGGATTAATGTTACGTTATCTGTAATTGACTTTTGTTTCGAACCCATTCCGTGAATCTTTTTGATGAAAAACAACTTGACACACAATTCCAGTATAACAACAAGTGGCTACTTTAGCTCCATGCTACGAGCTAGTAAATTAGCCAGCCTTAGTGGTCACATGACCATTTTTGTTGGAACGTCGGATTAATGTTACGTTATCTGTAATTGACTTTTGTTTCGAACCCATTCCGTGAATCCACTTCCCGTCTGTCCCCGCGTTTGCGCATGTTGCGCTCGCTAGCTGCAGATTTGAAAGGGGGCGTGTCACTGTGGGTCACATGACGTTGTCACAGTGACAGATTCGCAGAGGCCAGATTTGACAAAATCATATCATTTTTGTCGCATTTTTGCATACTGATTTAGTCCCAGTTGTTGTTTATTAATGAGCGTTTTAGTCTAGTCTGGTTTAAGTCCGGTGAAAAACGTGTGCTGCCAAAAATAATTTACTACCTTTTTGTTGTTGTTGTAATTTATGACAATGATGAGTACGTCTTTTTTTTCCCCTCATTGTTCTCGCTTTTTCACACGCCAAAGTCATGTTGTTTCTTTGATAGATGTGTTCGCGCCAGTGAGTCCTCAGATGAACCGGGATTTAAGAATGAGGCCCCCCCCCGTATGCTTTGTGTGTGTGTGTGTGTGTGCGTTTCTGCGCTGGCGGGAGCTGGAACAGAAATTAGATGATGCATGCATACATGCACAGCTTCCTAACCGCAAAAGTTCTCAGCAAGTTTCTGCTTGACTCGCCGTTTGTCATACTTCGTCTGGCTCGTATTATATGGATTTTTATACAGTAGCTAAAAATGTTCTTCTTTATTTATTTATTTTATTTTTTTTACAGACTATTATCATCTATTGACTGAGCAACTCTTACAATATGTAACCTGTAGAACTTCCCTTTGATTGCTGGTACTATTTTGTAAACATGTTTTCTGTCTGTTTTTGTGTGCCGGTCGTGGTTAGCGAGTTATCTCGGGTCAGGGCCAGACCTACTTTTCTTTTCTTTTTTTTTCTTTTTTTTTGTGTACGCTGCTGGATGCGAGCCCAACCCAAAGCACAAAGCCAAGCCTGTGGCTGCAGTGAGAGCGACGATAGCGTACGAGGTGTTTCGCACGCGGCACTTGCCGTTGAACGTCCCACGGCTGGAACGTTTACATTTGTCAAGAGCGGCCGGAAACGGTCGCTTGTTGTTTCCGGAGTTTCCTCACATCCACGTACACGACATTCGATTCCGTTTCGGGTTGATTCAGACGTTGCCAGAGGGTCAAAAGGGGGGCTTGCGATGACGTATGAGCTCAGGGAAAAAAAAAAAAGGCTTGTTTGAACTCACACCCACAAAAAGAATGCACACCTGCGTGATTACGACAGGGCCAGCTCTTAAAAACGAACGCATAGAATGTTTTTTTCTTTTCTTTTGTTTTTACGATGTGTTTATTGGAACAAATGTGATTGTCGGGGGCTGATTATGCAACATGATTATGGATTTTTTTGTAAGAAAAAGAAAACAAAATGGCAACACTTGTGTCTGTTGCCTGTAAAATACTTTTTTTGTTCGGTTACATTAGCATCTACTGAAACTCAAAAGGAATTTGAATGAGTGTAGGTTGGCGTTTGTGGATCTCACCCGGCTTCATCTATCATTCCTTCCTTCCTTTAGTCTTTCTTCTGGTCTCTGGTTGTCTTCCTAATCCAGTTGGAATTGAGATGCATCTGGGGTTGGTGAAAGATTCTGTATTTGTAACTCCATTGGTGTCTGGTTGGTGTTGGATTTCGGTTTGCTTCATCTTTCCGTCCTTTGGTCCTTTCTCTGGTCTCCTGACAACTTCACGATTTTGGCGGGACTCTGAAGTGTACGGTTAAGGTGAAGGGTTTTGGATTCATAACAGGTTTCAGGTGAAAGTCACCAGCCCCAATATTTTGTCCCACTTTTACACAGATCCCGTCCCGATGTGCCATTTTTGTATTTAACTTTTTTTTAGTCCAGTCAGCAAGCTATTTGTTTGGTTCATGTGTATGATGTCATCACGATTCATACAATACATCATTAAAAAAACAAACAGTTAAATTCCTTCCCATTTACTTTTACATTTACGTTTGCGTCATACCAGAACTAGAACGACTTCCTGCTTCCGTGTCTAAGAATCGTGGGAAAGGTGAAAGGTACAAACGAGAATGCTTTGTTACGAAGGAATTGGATGCTGACGAATCGTCGAGGAGGACTCGCAGATGTGCGTTGCTTATCAGACAAAACTTGTAATCACATTTTTAGCAATAAAATGTACATGTAAAGCTTCTCCCAGATTTATTGGTACAAGCGTACGCCACTGACTGCAGCATTTTCGCCGCGGCGACAGAAAATAGCATGGAAATCAAGCCAATGAGGATTTGGGTGCTTTTATTGAGTGGCAACGTAAAATGGCCGCCGGTGGATTCACTTCTCACTGTGAGTCTATCATACACAAGTCTGTGGGTACAAATTGGCGCATATTAGTGTAACCTCGTGCCTTTCACACGGCCAATCTGGAAATCAATTCACACTCAAAAATGTGACGTGAGCGGTCAGAAAAAGGTTGTTTTTTCTTTCTCCTTAAGATTTTCTTAATCTGATCAAAATGGAATCGTTCCTGAATTGATGTCTTAAGGAGTTACAATCAAATATAGCTAGGGTCAAAATAAGCGCTCACACTTTAGAAATTGATGAGCTTGTTAGCATGTCACAGGATGTTTAAACGTTTGTGAACGCGCCATGTTTGCGAACGTGTGATTGCACACCTTTGTGTGGGAAACCCAGGAAATCAGTGCTCCCATGTGCCAGCATCCATTGTGTTTTGCTTCCTTCACGCCGTCCTCCTCTCGCTGACTTTATGTTTAGCTGCCCGTGTTTCCTTTTCGCATTGTGCCGCTAATGAGAAGCGGGAGGAAGTGTGTGCCAGAAGCTCGCGCTCGGCAAAATCCGCTCCATTCTCGTGATTGGATTTTGCAACGACATCAGTACGAGAAATTTCCCAGCCAAATAAGTGGGGCGTGTCTTCATATATTTCATTTTCCGTGATACATTTCTCAGTGCGTGTATAGAAGATATACTAAACAAAAACAATAAAATGAAACAACCACATACTGTTGTTGTTTTTTGTCAGTGCAAAAGGCTTTCTTGCATAAAATTTTTAAAAAAAGCACGCACACTACTGTGGCTCAGACAGACCAGATTTCGCAAGCCTACCACCAATTCTTATTTTGCGTGAATTAGCCAGAGCAGCTAACAAGAGCAGCTAGCGGGAGTTAGTCGGAGTCGTAGGCTGGAGTGGCTAACAAGAGCGGCTAGGGGGAAGAGCTAGTTTCAAAATAAATAAATAAATAAAAGCTGTGAAAGCTTGCGAGAGCAAAACAGAAAGTGACAAGCGACAGGCCCGAATGAGCACGTGCCGGTCCAGAAAGTAAAAAAATCCTGCCACAGTTTGGCTAGCTAGCGAGCTATCTCCCCGGCATGTAAACAAGCGCCATGGGAGCTAGCTAGCGAGCTAGCTCACTATCACCTGAGGCTAAAGCCAAACTGTGGCAGGGTTTTTACTTTCTGGACCTGGATTTGCCACCTCTGCTGAATCACGGGAGTTAGTGACGATTACCTGAAACATGGCAGCTCTAGTAAGGTGAGAAAAAAAAAAAGCCATGTCATATAATTAGTGATTATGACACCTACAATGATATATATATATATATATATGGTACAACATGTTTTTTTGCATACTATTGACAGTCGGTTTTTAAAATGAATGAATCAGTTATTAGTTCACCACTAGATGGCGCTAGGGATCACTGTCCCTTTAACAAAGACAAACACGCAAGATTTGACCTGTGCTATGTTTATTGATGTGCTTATGTGGTCAGTCCAGTATTTTTTGTTTTTGATGATTATTCCTCAAAGTACCAGACGGTGCCGGTCCGCTGTGCTTTCGAGGCTTTTATGTGATTTTTCTGCGTGCTTGACAAGTTTTTGGATGAGCAAGTCGACTTCCATCTTGGGGGGGCATTCGGACGACGCGAGGCCAAACATGCAGGAGGACTCAGCTGCGTTCTTACACAACGCGGAGTTCGTTGACCCACAGTGTTGTTGCACTGATACGCTTTTGGGGAAAACAAAACATAACATGCAGCACAGAGAGAATAACACTCTTGCGCTGGGAAAGTCCTTGATTAGAAAGTTTACAGTAGGAGGATGTTTTGCTCTGCTAATCAAAAAAAAGAAAAAGAGAAAAAAAAAAAGAGCGTTTGTGTTTGTGGAAGCTGGTTGGGAAACACTTTTGAAGCAGGTTTGTTTGTGCGGATTTGATTGTACAATATGTTCACCTTCAACGCACTTAATGCTGTCGTGCTGCTCTGGCAAAAAAAAAAAAAGAATCATGTGTGATTTTTTTGGCTTTTCTTTGTATTTATTTTTTCTCTGAAAATTGCCTTGTAACATTTTACTATGATACATTTAGTAACTTACATTTTGTTTTCACAGACAAATCCAAAGCCGCTTGCAGTATTTGTACATTAGAGACGGGCCGGTACTGAGCGGCAGGTATCACATCAGGCTGATAAGCGGGCCTCATTTCAAGGTTTCCGCGCTCGTGATAGCAGTTCTTGGCCGTCATTTTGGTTTTAGCCATTGACAAAATTGTCAGTCAATTTGAGTCATCGTTATAGTCTCAATGAATGGCTTCTAATTTTCGTTTTCACTGAATTACATGTGTATGGTTCCACACTATTTTCTTTTAAAAGGTCACCACGTGCCCTAGTTGGTGACCCCTGATACAGTATATGACATTGACGCTGGGCAGTTGTGTGAAGGAAAAATAGCAACAAGGTACAGTACGTGTCAAATGTGATTTGACAAGAACAACTTTGCTTCTGCATCTACTGAACACAGCAAATCGCAACGTTTGGACTTTAAAATTTGATAGGCACATAACCAGCATCAAACCATTGAAGTCAAACTAAAAATAGTCAATTGCACAAACTTTCTGATCGTACGATGTGAAATCATCAAAGGGCATCCAGGATTTGCTAAGATAAAAGCTACAGACGGCAGCGTTCAGACGTAAGCAGTGTTTTTTCCCTCCCACGCTTGATGTCCAAATTCCAGCAACATTTCCAGTAAAAGGATGTTACGACACAGGAGGCGCGTTGGGAAAACTTGCAGCGAGGGAAGGCTGGAAGTCGTAAGACGGTCGTTAACCCCGCGTAGCATCCCGCTCACATGCGGTCTGACGTGTCCCACTCAGACTGCTGATGGACGGACGCTCGCTCGCCTCCCTCCGCACCCTTTGCTACAAGCGCGCGACTATTGACTTTGGCACTCCTGCCTTTGATCGGCCCTCTTTCCAGCAGGTGGGAAGCGCGGACGTCAACACGCGCACAAACACAGAAGAAATACGTCATAACGTCCGTTCTTGTGCGTGTGCGTGCGGGTTTGTGCTCTTTAATTCACCTGTCTTACTTTGGGTTGTCACGCACCCCAAAAGGAACGACCCCATTTTCCAAATGTAAGAAATAAAAAAATACAGATATTTGTGCTTGAAAAGTAAGAAGTAAAAAGTCAAGTACAGATATTTGAAAAAACAAAAAACTTAAGTACAAGTACTTCCCATCTCTGTCCTCAGGTAAGACTACACATAGAGCTTGGGGGGCCCCTGGTGGCCCCAGGCAGGCCAGAGTCGTGAGGTTGTCAGGAGACCAGAGGAAGGATCAAAGGAAAGAACGATGAAACAAATTGAAGTGAGTTATACAACCAGAATTGTTGACCAACCCCAGATACATCGAAACAGATTAGAGAGACCCCAAGAGACCAGAAGAAAGTTGAAAGGAAGGCCAGATTGAAAGCCAGCTTGGTTCCTCAAACAAATCTCGTCCACACAGAAAGCGTTTCAAGACTTGCGCGTGTCCAAAAGAAGACGCTTGGGACGTTTAACGGCTGTAATGTGTATGCCAAGTCTGGAGTGGCGCTGTGGAGCAGCCACAGGGAGTTAACGCAAAGCGTAGAAGAAGAATCAGCCATGAAGACAAAACACTTTTTTTTCGAACCTAATTACAATCTACGGAACAAACTTGGCTGAAAACATGAAAAAGACGAATACAGGAGAGGTGACGATGGCGGCTGATTGAAGCGCAACACCACTTATAAATAATAAAGAAGCTAAATATTTTGGCGCAAAAGCAGAAGCAAGCTAAGGAGGCCGAGCAATATGGCGTCCAGGTGGACGCGCTTTGAAACTTTCCACTCCGGAGCCCGCTTTCAAAAGTGATGGCTTTCAAGCTCCGAAAGCGCGCCGTCGTGTGGACGAGCGGCCGGAACGTCAAGAAACTTGTGAGGATGCGTTGAAACGGGCTTTGGTGTGGACGGCGCCTAAATACACTCTCGCTGATTGACACGATGAGACACACCTGGGCAAGACAAACGTGGCACTGATTGGTTGACACACGAGGAAGGTCAGACAAAATAGGTGGATTGCATAAAGCTTGACGAGACAAGGACGGACACACGGACAACAAAAACAAAAGACAAACAACAAAGCAAACCACATTATATTCATTTGTAACAAACAGTTGAACGATTGCAGGCAAAAACTGTCAATTGGTTTTGTTTGTTGACATTCTTGCTCGGCTTTCTCTTACGTTAACTGGTTGCATTTAAACATGTTGAATCACAAATGAATGCTCATTTGTTCAATTATTTGCAATGATCTTCTGAAAAAGAAGTCGAACAAACTAAAGAAATAAGGCAAACAATAAAGAAGTCTAGCGAGTGCACGTTGATCTAAAAACGTTGAGTAAGTCTCTTTTTCTTTGTGTGTGCGTTATTTACTCTCTCTGCGGTCATGTTTTGCAATGCAAAAGAAGGACGTCACGTCAGAAAAATGGGACGGACGCTGAAGTGTTGCTCCAAAGGTCGTCTACTGTTTTCCTCCTGGCTTACGTAACGCCGTCGTTTGCGTTTGGCGGAGAAAGTGGAGCTCGCCCACGACGCAATCTCCTCCTGCTTTATTGTCATCGTCACAATAATTCAATATCATTCAAGTGCAAACACGGATACAAAATGTTGTCAGTTTTTCCGATTCACATAAAACATCTCAATATTTAAAAGAAGAATCCAGAATTTCGTTCTGAAAAAGACTACCATGTACAATAGCGAGAAATACGACAATTGCATCAAGTATGAAAATAACCATTTTACAGGAACATATTGTACATAACGACCCCCACCAACTCCAAATGATTGTATAAAAGTCATCGTTTTTACAAACATAAGCAAGCAATTTGAGCTATCAAATAGCCAGTCAAGCAATTTCAGTATCATAAATCACAACATCATCCCACTCCGGTCATGTGTCCACATGACTTCTTTTTTTCTCTCTCTCCATTTGAGACGATATAAAAACACTGCTCAGTAACAGCGGGAAAAAAAGAAAAAAGTCAATTCAGGCATTCAACAAAGAAAATCCACAGTTACTGCAGTCACGCATTCTTTGTGCTTACAGCTCAACACAAACGCTTTTGATATGTTTCTGAAAAATGGGTTGGCACGTTAGAAACCAAGCGAAGGAACCCCCGCACGTCACGTCCTGAAATATTGTCCAAAAGTTTGCTTGTAATTTGTACACCGAGCTTTTGAAGAAGACACAAGTCAAGAAAGCGCCTTACATTCAAGAGGACCGCTACCAGTAGAGCACATGCATACCATAATATAGTGAACCCGTGTGTCTGCTACTCCACGTGGGTTCGGGTTCCATTAACGCATGCACAAAATACCAACGGCTCCGGGAAGCGCACACGCCACCACATTTGAGGAGATGTTGCTGATAGTCTTGACAAAACTTTTCAATCTTAAATTGAAAGTCAATCAAAGCAGGGGTTTTGGGAGCTACGGCCCGCTGAATTTTCTGTAAAAAAGGGGTGTGGCCACCTCCCTTTGAACCTTTGTATCTGGATCGAACTTGACAAAATACGTTGTTGGAAAGGGAATTCGGGCATTCGAGATATGCAATCATCAAATTGTTTTTTTTATGAAATGTGATCTCTCGCATTCTCTAAAACATAAAAATTGCAGACGTATATCTTTTTTTGTTTTTTGTTTAGCAAAAATAAGAAGTCAGTAAAAAAGGTGCCACCGTTTGGCTTTATTCCCTCGTGCTAGCTAGCTAGCTAGCTAGCTCCCTAACAGGTAAACAAGCACCCAGGGAGCTAACTAGGGAGCTAGCTAGTTAGCTAGCTAGCACCTGGGGCTAAAGCCAAACAGTGGCAGGGTTTGGACTTTCTGGACCCGAATTTGCCACCTCTGAGAAACAACCGATGGAGATGGCAGACAGCGACACGACGTGTCAACAACAACGAAGCGACAAGGACTGAACGGAAGCAGCAGGGAAGCAACTGATGAGACAGCGAGAGACACCTGGACAAGTCGCACGTGGCTGAGGGAGCTGATTGCATGACACAAGGGACCAGGATGAGCAGCACAGGTGGACACGATCAAACTTGACGAGACATTGACGAAGGGAGCCAAAATCCGAAACAAACGAAACAAAACTCAGATCATGACGCTGACTCGTGAATCTTCATTATTGAATTCCCGTTGCAACAATATCTGTTTTGTGGAGCTTGAGCAGGATATCCAGAGATAAAAGTTCGATGGCCACGCCCCTTTTTGCAGGAATGTCCAACTTTGGTGGACTGTAATTCCGATCAAAATGTTCAGGTTTTTGTATTGTTTGACATGGAACCACCCAACGGTTAGCGTATTAGCATGCGATCCAACAAAATAATCTGAATTTGTATTCATGAGGAAGACATACAAGTTTTGGTGACTCCTCATAAACACCAGTTTTATTTTGCATATGAAAGCAGATTTTAGAGTGTAAAAATAGTAGATTTATATTAGAACAATAAAATATAAATACACTGATTATTTTTTTCCTTTTTGTTCTAATTCCTTTCGTACGACGGCGTATTAGGGCCATACATAAATATATATATATTTAGAGATTTGTAAATATAGAGATTTTTTTGTAATATTCCCAGAAAGAAAAAAAAACGCAAATTTGCCACTTTCTAAAGTAGCAAATTTGCGACTTTAGAAAGTGGCAAATTTGTGAGAAAAAAAAAGTGTAAATTTGCCACTTTATAAAGTGGCACATTTGCAAGAAGGCTATGCTACGTGTATTTCTTGCAAATCTTCCACTTTATAAACTCACAAATTTGCAACTTTAGAAAGTAGCAAATTTGTGAGGCAAAACTCGTAAATTTGCGAGTTCCTTAAGTGGCAGATTTATAGCTATGCTATATGTATACGTTTCTAAGAAAATCTGCCACATTATAAACTCGCAAATTTGTCACGCTATAAAACTTGCAATTTTCCGAGTTTTTTCTCTCACAAATTTGCCACTTAATAAACTGGCAAATTTGTCACATTATAAACCAAAATTTTTCTTGGAATATTACGTCCTAATACGTGGCCCGAATACGCCGTCGTACGTTAGGAATGAGTCACACTTACATGATAGAGAAAATTGTCTTTCCAAGTCATGCTTCAACTCCACAGAGAAAAACAGACCTGTGTGGCTAACTACGCACATTCTATGAGCTAAATGGACCACCGGATCCAAAGAGGATCCGGCCGGCCCGGCTACAGCATGCAAAGGTGAATATGTTGTTATTGGTACACAAACCGTTTTATTGCTACACTTTGACGAGGAAGAATCTGGAAGTCAAGCGTGACAGGCAAACAAACAGCAACATGACCGGAATGCAGCAGTGGCTTCATGCACTTATCTGAGCATCTCAGCCCCCCCCCCCCAAAAAAAAAACAACCCAAGTTGACCTTACGTGCCATCCGAGGTTTACGACGGAGAGGCCTCAAGCCGACGCCACAATGATTAAAAGGCCATGCCCTGTTGCATTTTGGCAAGTTTATAGCATAATTACACATTTGGCTCCATCGACTTGGAAAGATATACTGCCTCTCATATATTGTCAGCAACGCGCCAGCAATAAATTTGTCTGCTGTATAATATGGAGGACATCTGTAAAAGTCAACGTCAAGTCATTCGAAGCAGTCGACACTAAGGCAACATCACTCATTTGGTTTGGTACTGTGAAAAGAACGGGTCGGCTCATGTAGTTAAAGGAATTTGCAACCAAGAGCCTCGCGTGCTACACTTTTGACTTAATTTTGCTGGATACACTTAAGAGCTTCCACTGAAACCCCTTTTGACCATAGAGCCTTCTGTATCCGGGTCATGACACCCTTGGTGTCAACCAACAAAAACGACTCAAGCATGGGCAAAGTGGTGGTGGGGGGGGTTCCAATCCAGGCTGCCTATGATAAGTCCTGATGCAGGCTCAAGTCCAGACCTCCCGTTGGCCCAACCGACAGGAGCAGTAGTACCTCCTCCTCTGCTTCTCTCTGCTTTGCTGGCTCCGCCCTCATTTTTGTACTACCTTCAACCGTCCCCCGAGAGATAGCGGACGTCACACAAGTGCGGTGGGGACAGATGGCAGGTACCTAGTGGTGCTGGCGGAGGTCGTTGGTTTAGCCACGCCGGGGCTCGGAGTCCGGACTGTGGCATAGGTGGTCACCGTGGGGGCGGGGCTTAACCTGGTGCACACGTGGCCTTGGCCCACGGTGCTCAAGCGCTGCTCCGTGTTACGGCGCTGCTGAAGGGATTGAGACAGACTGCAGTTTTGCCGCCGCTCTTCCAGGAAGTAAGTCAGCATCTGACCTTTGCCCTTTACACTGACTTGGCCCCGGCAAACGAACTTATAGTGGTTTGCGATGACACGGTAGACATCTTCTGTCACCTTAAGAAGAAATACAGAAATGTTGAAAGAATTCCTCGGAAAACATTGTCATGATGGATCTGACAGATACCATCTTTTTGACTGAGTCAAATGAGGTTCATTTCAAGTATGTATTGTAGCGTCCGTTCAAAACCAAAAAGTTTTCTCAAGGCACTTTGAGTTTGGAGCAGGTCTCCAACTTCATTCCTCACGCATGTAAGAAAAGTCAACCAAAATAGAACGGACACATTCTCTTGAAGTATTCCTCATAGCCAAGGTCCCCGAATATGAACATGCATGGATAATAAGCATCCATTTTTTTCTGCAAGGCTCCAGGGCCGGATGGTTTCTGCTTGAATTTCTTTGAAGGATTCATGTGTGCGGTTCTCATTCTCAGCTGACTTCAACCCTATTGAGAATCGTTGAAGCATATCCAAAACCTCTGGGAGGCTTTTCTGACATCCTGCAAAGTATTCAAGCACAAACTCTCCAAAAAGTTCCGTTTATGTAAGAATTTGAAATATGGTGAATACGCACGATCATACGTTGGAACGTAACTTGACCTCTTAAGATGTTTTTTGATCGAAATCACCTGTGATTTCTGTAAATATGACAAACAGTAATGAGATAAAAAAACGACCACATAAGTTAGAGAAACTAGAGACGGAGGTTGTAAGCACAGGAGACGGGAAACGTTTGACTTTAGAAGCGGGCGTGTTGGAAGAACCAAGAGGAGAAAATGCATTTCAGTCCATCGGTGTGACGGTTTGGAATCAACTTGAAAGTGATGAGCTCAAACGTTGTCCAAGTGTGAGTCCGTTCAGGAAAAAGGATCAGACGGATTCTTTTCGTGTGACGGGATGAAAATACGGGATAACTCAAACAAGTATTTTTCACGGTGCGCGCGGTGCGGGTTTGGGTGGCGTAGGTGTTATAACGTTTAAAAACATTGATTTACAGGAATCGGGATCATCATCATCATTATTGGTATTTAATGAATACTCGAGTATGGGGTACCTGTATTTTCCCTTGTACTCCAGTACTGTCCATTCTGCTCGCTACATTGACCGTGTTTCCCCAAATATCGTACTGAGGTCGTCTGGCCCCAATGACGCCGGCTACTACGGGGCCCACATTGATTCCTGAGCACAAACAAAAAAAAAAAAACCTGTCATGTGTCGTCTATGTAAGATCTACAGTACAGTAAACCACATAAGAAATGAGCAGATTGTTCTGGTGTGTTCTATAACAAAACGACTAATGCTGCATTCGAGGAAGGTGGGAAGTCGGACATTTCCAACTTGGAGGGAAAACGAGGACCCCGATTTCACCGACCGGTTTAAATCCGACATCGCTTGACAACGGCGCACCCCGTGGAGACTCCGACCGTGAATAGCAAAACATCATTGACACCATTATAACCATATTTGTCTATTTATTTATTCTAACATTAATTTAGCTATTCATAAAAAGTAACTTTATGTAACCCAACGTGAGTTTGACAAACTATGCTTGCGAACAATAAACAATTCATTGGAATCCGTCATCTTTATCGTTTACATTCGCCTCGAACACTTTGAGGTTGGAACTGGGAGAATCCAAGTGGGATGTATCCGACGTCCCGCGTTCCTCGAATGCAGCATTAGTGAGCAAAACCTCGACGTCAGCCACGTGAGGATACGAGACGCTTCTTGGATGTTTTTTAGTTGGTGTAAATAGCACAACATCATTTGCATATACAGTATTTGCGCGTGTGGGCGTTCTGACGGGAATTTAGTCATGAACAGAGAAAAGAGTAGAAGCTCTCGAACAGACCCCTGTGGAACCCCAACATGGCAGTCTAAAAAAAGAGTGAAAAGAGGGGAAAAAAGAAAACTGTCTCCATTTTTGCTGGCTTTTGGTGTTTGCATGGTCAGGAAATCCAGTCATTTGCAAGAAAAAAATGTTTTTCGGTTCACACACGCACGAGGTGTCTCTTTTTTTGGAAGCGTACAGTCTGGAGACAGGATGACAGTGTGTACACTGTGTGCTGCTACGCTGCGACTCAACAAGTGCTCCTGTCGCAGGCTCCCTACAGGATACTCGGCACAATGGAACCCACAACCGCAGGTCCTCTTGTGACGAGTTTCCTGGACGGAACCGGCTCTCTCTGATGCATTTCCTAGCAAAGCTGCCGGCAATTAGTGTCAAAAGCGTTCCGTGCAATAGGTCAGCGTTTACGCTGGTGTGTGTGTGTGTGTGTGTGTGTGTTTCACTCACCTACTCTAAGGACAAAGTCATTATAAGACTGATAGTTGATTGCATCCAGGACATCGAACATCTCAATGGCGAAATCTGCTACCGTGCATAGATGTGAAGTGAGGGAATTCTTTGCCTGAAAAACATGAAATGCACGCAGATCAAACACACACATTCAAAATAACTAGACGTGTCAGGCGATTACATTTTTTAATCGTAATTAATCGCATGACTTCAATAGTTAACTCATGATTAATCACAAACTTTATATCTGTTCTAAATGTACAATAAAATGTACAAATTTTTCCCTAAGTTTTCAAACTCTTGTTAACATAAAAGTGGAAAAAAGTTACACTAGTAAAAATATGGCTGCATTTTTTGGTTAATAATACAGTAATTGCATAATCATCAAATTGAGTTAAAATTACAAACTGTTAACTGTAATTAAAAAAAAAAAGAAAGAAAAAAAAAGTGTGATATTGATTTGTGTTGAGGTCATTTTTCTGCCACTAGATTGCACAATTGCATTTGTAAGACATTGGTGACAGCTCAGTGCATTTTTTTTCATATTATGAGCTATTGAATCTTTAACATGAAGTAATTTGTGAAATTCTGCACATTTTTAAAATTGTAAAATGCAATTAACCCAGTCTCCACAAATATCTGCATTATCATTGAATTTATTACTGCTAAATTTGGACGTGGCCGTGTTTGCTGCGTTGCCGACTGGAATTCTTCTCAGTACAGGCTTTCCAAGTAAGGGGCGCTCATTAATTAGTGGCGTTAAAAAATGAGTGACAATAAAAAAAACTTTCAATTCATTTAAAATTAACGCACTCATTTTGACAATGCTAAAAATAACACACCCAAAAACCTCATACAGCATGACTTGGCTATTGTGAAGATAACAAACATCTAAAGAGTCGATTCCGAATGCGTACCTTTGAGCCAGTTGTCGGGACGAGCCCCACAGCAGCCATGTACGTACTGCCAATAGTCTTGATTTTCTCAATATCCCGGTAACACTCTTTATCCATCAGCTAAAAAAGACAGACGGGGAAATGATTAACAGCACAAAATATAACTCTTGCTTATTAACTAATTCACTGTCAGCCATTTTCACTGAAGCAACCCCCTTCACTCCCGGCTGTTTTACTGGATTTTGACGGATTTTGCAAGGCCCACAGAATATTGTGTTCTATGGCTATAAAAACCTGGAACCTACCCCCCCCCCCAAACCCCCCAAAAAAGTTAAGCGTATTTTCTTTCATCAGGAAAAAAAAAGTATATTTATCTAATTAGCATTAGAATACAGCTAAGTTTCCTTATTATTCACAAATCTGTTTAAAACAGTGGGGAAAAAAGCTTTTTTTGCAACATGGCCCTGGTTGATCTCTTATACTCTGCTGCCAACTGCTGGCCGTTTTTTGCAATAACGAAACAACTGCTTTAAGCATCCTCTTCAGGTCAGAGGCTGCATCAACGCCTTCTCTGTGCTCTAGCATAAAAAAAAAACACATAACGTATAAATAACGTAAAAATACGTTTTTGGGACCATGGCAATATTTAAAATAGAACGTTTTGATATGTTTTTGGGAGCACATGAGTTAACGTGAACAAAAGCTTTAAATTGCAACAATAGCACACAGTTGACATCTCTTATTTTCTCTCGTCCCAGAGACCGAAGTTTCTGGGAATGTTTTCAAAAACATTCAAATGTTATGGTAATTACGTGAGCAGCAGAACATAAAGCGTTCGGGTTGATGGTGTGTGCTTATACCTCTATCTATTCAAAATGGTGTCCCTCAGGGGTCCCTACTGGGTCCCATTTTATTGGCCATTTACATGTTGTAAATTGTTCAGCGTCATCTTTAGCAAGAAGATGTTGCAATGTGCCGCTATTGCTATTCAGAAAAATCTGAACGCGAATTCAAGGTCAAATCATGTTTTCACCTCATCAAAGTCAGCGATGATCTCGTTGAGCAGCCTCAGACACTCGACGCCCATGTTGTTTCCATCCAACTCGATGTAGAAGTCATTGAAGTTGGCAATGGAAGCAAACAGGACTCCAACCTGAGCGTAGGACTGGTAGTACAAGTCCTGATGGGGTTTCATACAAACAGTTCCAAAATCAGCCATTTTGTGACAGTCGGGCACCATTTCAAGTACGACGACACCTTCTGTGTTTTGAATCGATTTTGGGAAATTGTTTGCTGTTTACGACTCGATTACTGTCGAAATGACTCAACAGAATTAGAAAAAAGTGTGACGGATGCATTTAGTCTTGTATTTTCAATCTGTACTCCTCAAATGTGTGAAAAATGATCCATTTTGGCAAAGCATGACGTCAATCATTTTTCATTGTTCGAAATATGGAAAAAGATGCGCCGTGAAGGATATGCGTCAGAGTTTGCTGACGGCTGAGTGCCATCCTCCCAAATGTTTCCAAATGTTTCCAAGTCACAGTTGCTGCCATGTGAATACAGTGCACGCTTGAACTTTGACCCAGAGGAAGAAGAGGAAGCCCTTTTTTTTCTGAAAGGGACACCGCGGTGCGTGCCGGAAACTTCCTTCCTGACTCACAATCTGAGCCTCAGGAGGTCCGCCTTTTTCTGATGCATGCTGGCGCTATCTTAAACTTGACAACTTTAATGAAGCCCACAAAAAAATTAACAATAGAGGGTAAATGCCGCTTAATTGTCGGAAGGGGGACGCCATTTTTCATCAGTGCGACCTGAGAGCTACTTCTTGAGTCATAATTATGCAAAGAGCTACCAGTTTGATTTGGTTGCTTTTCCATCTGTGATGACTGTAATCCATCACTGTCGCTCACTAATCACCACATATGTGAGCATCAAGCGAGCTTTTGTGAGTGCGAGCTTTTGTGCGAAGGGAACCTTTGAGCCTGCCTGAACACGTCTGACGATGCTCACCATGTTCCTGGGGTTGGACATGAGGAAGTGCTGAGCCACGTGTGCTGGCAGCAGGTTGAACAGGATCCTCTTGTTGTCCAGTTTCACCTTCTCCATGTCGTCTCGCTCCTCTTCTGCCTGCCCACCAGCAACCGTCACACACACGACACAAGTGTGGGGGGGGGGGGGGGGGCGAAATCATGTCTCGTTGGAACTGAGCTTTCGTAGTAATTGCGTGTTCTTTTCACTAGGGGGAGCTGAGGAGTTACTTTTCATGTCATCAAGCGCAGTCCTTCTCATTTCCCACACAATTGTGAACACGCAGAACTCATTATAGAATTGCATTAAGCATTTTTTTTTTTATGTGTGCATAATAACTTCACATCAATAAATTTAAAACATTTCATCAACTCTTTGATAAGCAGTGCTATTCACTTCACCCCTGCAAATGTCAGTGAAAAATTCAAGGGCATTTTTATTTCCAAGCAGAACTTTAGTATGAAAAAAAGAAAGAAAGAAAAAAAAGTGGGCATTAAAGTCTAATGAGTATTCACAGATGTTTATAACATAAGTGTACTAATACATATCACATATGGCATTTGGTAGATTATTTGAAACATATTCCCACTAATCCAGCATATTGGCATTACATAAAATACCCTGAAACTTTTCCTACATCATCATGTTCACCCCCAATTTTTTTTAATAATAATAATTGTAATTTATATATATATATAATAATTAGAAAATACTTTATTTTTATTTGATTAATTTATTTATTTAATTTCATAATAATAATAATAATTATTATTATTTGGTTGTATTTTATTTTTATTTTTATTTAATTTTACCTTATGTTGTTTTTAACTGTTGTTGTAAGGTGACCTTGAGTGTCCAGAAATGCGCCTATAAATAAAATGTATTATTATTATTATAATTATTATTACAAAAATAAATTCAAGGTGCGATAAAAAAAAAATGTTGTAACATAATATATCATAATATTTGGAGTTGCTGACCAGACGTAGCGCACACACCTGAGTTGCCCACAGGTAGTCGAGACGCAGCTTGAGGTCGAGCTGCCTGGAGTGGAGAGCCAGCGCTCCCGAGAAGAGCAAGACCGCCAACACGGGATCAGAACCGCGAGTGTGCAGAAAGCCAGCGCTGAAAGACAAGAGCAGCAACAATACTGTGGTATACCATCCATTTCATAAAGCACTTGTCCTCAGGTGTGCCGGCTTACAACCTGGCTAATTAGCTACTTAGCTGATTAGCTAACTGAATCAGCTAATAAAAAATACTTATTTATTTCCAAATCCATACTATGGTCCATCCTAAGAGCATATTCTAGGGCTGTTTTCCCCCCTCCCCCTTTTATGGTTTCCTTTTTTTTTCATCTGAGATTTAGAGCACCGTTTTGGGTGAACCGTCAGGCTTCCCGTTCTATCTCCTGTTGGGTCTCTTGGATGTGTTGTATTTTTTATTGTATTTGTTTTGCTCCTCGTGGCGCAATGTCAATAAAGCTACCATGATTCCGATGAACAAAGTTGAATATAAAATTGAAACCGTTTTTACATTTTAAAACAGGGAACCGAATTGCCGTGGGCTGAAAAACGACAAGATGTGTGATGCAGGAAGCGGCTTCATCATTTGTAGAACTCTCGCTGCACTTCCACATGTTTCCGATCTATCGCATGTCAACGGGTCAGTAATTTTTCTCTTAAATGCTACTTAAAATTTTGCTCGTACAGTTCTTAAAGGTCTTATTTATGATTGCAGCAGTTGACCATGGAATAACTTCACCAAACTATATTGACGACGGAAGCTTTATTTATTTATGTATCTATTTATTTATTTTTGTATTTATTTGTTCATTTATGTATTTATTTATGTATTTTTTTGTTTATTTTTGTATCTATTTATTTATTTTTCTATTCATTGTTTTATCTATTTATGAATTTTTCTATTTTTTTTAGTTAGTTAGTATTTATTTATTTATTTATTCTTCAATGCATTTAACAAAAAAAAATTTTTTTGAATTTATTGATTTATTTTTCTATTCATTTATTAGTTTATTATCAAACTACAGTATGTTTGATCCACTTTCTAAACCTTCATTGAAATATAATGAGACTATTTTCAACTGCTAATCCATAGAATGAAAACGCAAAGAAGGATCATTTGATGACAGACGTACGTACGTACGTACGTATATCCACCGTTTTGAAACCGACAGCCAATGGCGCTTTTTCTTACCCGACAGCGTGACGATAGCCAGCGGTCTCCATGACGACGGTGTAGGTGACAGACAGGAGGAGGAGCAGCAGGATTTTTGGCAGCGAAGACACTCGGAGGTAGGGGACGATGGTGAGCGTGCCGGCTAAGCAGGACAAGAGCGCGTACGCCAGGCTCGGACCCGCGCCGTCTGCAGATGTGACGTTCGGGGCTCCGACGCCGAACGTGTCTGCGGGAGGATCCTGCACAGAGTTGTTGCTTCTGACTTGAACTGGACCCCAGGGAATAAATCCTACCTGCAAACATTTGACAGAGACAGCAGCAAAAAAGTTGAGTCGGGCCGCGGACTCGACTTTTTGCCGATGCTTGATTTCAGAATGAGCGACTTGCGCGACTCACCATGCACGCCTGCGTGACGGAATACGAAAGCAGGACAAGGAAGACGCACACGACTGTTCGTATCTGGATGGTCAGGCAGCCCGGTTGGCACTGAGCGCAAAAGAAAGAAAAAGTACCACGGAAGAGGATTAAGGCCAGTGGAGAGAAAAAAAAGATGTTGGCAGGATGCTGACTTTCATCTCAGAATTCGGATTTTTTTTTAATCTTAAAAAAAGTCCGAATTCTGAGATTAAACTTTTTTTTTTCTCTCTCTCTTCATTGGCCCTAATCCTCTTTCGTAGAAAGGAGTTGACAATTGAAAAAGCAAAAGTGTTGACGTCTTCTGCCCTATTTTTGCTACAAGCGGACGTTCTAAAGGGAACTTCATTGAGAGGAACGTCATTATTGTAAAATGAGAGTTTAGCCCCGCTGGAGGCTTCATCAACACAAACAGCTCAGTTTAATGGGATCCAATAAGACAAGATGAATACCGGGTACAAAATAACAATAAAATAAAAACTAGTTATGAGATACTTAATTGAATGCGCGGTTTTGACGGAAACATTTTTTTCATTAGTACATGAACACCTTAGCTGTTCATAATGCAAACGCCCGCAAGCCTCTGGCCAACGGTTTGCAGTCTGGATTCGGGTTCGAATTTCTCGCCGCCCGTCTGCGGCTGTGACGTCATGTGCGCTTTTGCGTACGTGGAGAAGGGAAAACGCAGTTTCCTTTTTTGGCCACAGGTGGCAGTAGCGATTTGAAATTCCATTTTCTGCATTCAGTTTGAACGCGATCGAAGGCCAAGTTTTACTCTCACCTCTTCCGATTGGGAATGAGCTGGAATATGCAAATTGGAATGAAGGAAATGGAATCTTGGTCAAAGTTTTGTAAGAATTTCCTACCTGAACACTGCTGAGATGGAGGTACATGACGCAGGCCACGTGGAAACAAACACACAACACCAACAGGAGCAAAACCAACATCCCCCTGTCGGACAAACAGCAACATCCCACTTTTGTCATTAAATGCAGGGGCAACATTTTGACGATATGCAAGTATCAAGTGAGAAACGTACTGTGGAATCATTAACAGATAGATGAGGCCAAAAAAAGCCGCCAGGATCAACGAGACAATCACTGCGCCGATGAAATGATCGTCGCACGTCTGGTTGTACTGAAAAAAAAAAGGACGGAAGAGAGAAACACACGCCAGGAAGAATTCATTCATCTTTTTCAGATCCGATACAACAAATATATCAGATAAAGTATTTAAAAAACGTATTTATACGTTTTTTGGGTTTGAATGAGTTAAAGGTAGCACTAAGGAACTTTTCAACCTTAATAAAATATTTTCATAACTCTTCTGATGAAGCATCCACTTAAAACTAGTTAAACGGTACCTTTGCCATGGCCTGAGGGGGTTTGTATCATTTTTACTGGCACGGCGCAACTTTGAGGAGGATGGTACGAACACTGGCGCACACAAAAAAATAAAAAATATGCTGACTGCTTGATGGCATACGTCACTTCCCCCTTTACACATTTGAATGTCGACACACACACACAAACTCACAATGCGCTTGTCCTCATGAGAAATGTGGTCTTCCTTCAGTCATAACATTACTGCTTTTGTCCATATGGCGGCGACATAATCAACATAAACTGAAAGTTCAGTGTGCCTCGTTTTAGTTATTTTAATGAGCTGATTTTGTTCTCTTTTACTTTGCCAATGTCTTCGGTAGTTCTGTTGATGCTTGTAGATGTTGCACGTTGAATTGCACTGCCTTGCTAAAGACGGCAATAACATTTGAAAATGCCAAAATAAAGACCAGATTGAATGCAATTTTCTTTTCCCTTTCAAGTACGTTTGTAAGCCCCCCAAAAAAGGCGCGACGTGTGTCATTTGTTGCTCTGTGGCTTCTACCCACGCACACGCAAGAAGGAGATCACGTGTGCTTCCGAGACGTTCCCAAATCATTATCTGCAACCCCTCCTGAGAGGGTGGGTGGATTACTCAAACACACACACACACACACACACACAAAGATGTCACAGGCTGCACGCGTGGGTGCAAGGGAGAAAAAGGAAACAAATTAGCGCGGTGTATGTGGTGAAAAAAAAATAGGGAGGGGTCGAGTGGACCTTGGAATGGGGAAAGTACAGTATAAGTTGATTCCAGAGCTGTCAAAATGAATCCGTTCATCGACAATTAATCTATTATCATATTAATATTTTGTGTGTGTGTGTGCGTGCGTCCTCACCCTGCGCTCCCTGTCTGTGTTGCGAAAGACCAACGTGACGGAATTGAGATCGGATGCCCCCGATTCAGTCTGGCGGGCTTCGATGAGACGTCCGATGTAGCGGTTGACTCGTGTCGCCGGCGAGTGCTGGACGGTGGCAGCTGAGAAAGACGTCCGACTCCTTAACTTCTCCGACGCCGTCCTCAAAGCTCGCCGCTGTCACGCGACACACACGCGAACGCAATCATTATGTCCTTCGATCAAAAGGGGCTGGACTGATACAAAAAAAAAGAAATCAGCTCTGGCATTTTTGACTTAGGCAGCCCAACTAACATGTAGTTCTGCCACGGATGTTTATTGACATTTATTGATGTTTCAGTTTGCTATCTATATTCAAAATGGATCCCTCTAATTTGTTGCCCAGTCTTTTGGGGTCAAATGTGGGAAAATAATATGCACAAAGCCATGCATCTGCCCCAAAAAGAGGCGGGCCCACCGGGCATCGTCCCTCCACACCAGATGGCCAGTCCAGCCCTGATCAAAGGTATGCCCAAAATAGTTTCTCAATCTGATCTTGGAGACGTGAACGTTGCGGAGCAGATGCGGCCTCACCTTGTCGTCATCCTCGCAGGTCATGACATTTGAGAAGGGGATCTCGGCCTTGAACATCTTCCTGCAGTGCATGAGCTGCACAAGCAGGTAGCAAACCGTCTTGAACTTCATCCTCTTGGCTGGTTTGATGTCGGACAGAATTAATCCAGGAAAGATCTGCAAAAGTCAAAGCCAGTTAGAGACCTTCCCAAATATTAGCCTGAAAACATTTGGTCAGTTTTACAAATCACTATTGAGCATGCCTACACTATTAGAACAAAATGGAAATATATCAGGGGTGTAACAAAAAACGGAAAATCTTTTGCGTGTCCATTGAATACAATCGTTCCACTTTTGTGGCTTCGCGGATTTTTTTAGTGCAATTTTGCATGCTTTTTTTAATTATTTTTTTTTACTATTGCTTGCTTGACTTCCCCAGAATAATAAAATAACATGAAATGAACATTCCGTATACAATACAAAAAAAAAAACAACGAACCTAGAAAACACTAAACAGCCCTGGAGCACATTTTCCTCATTATTATTTATTCCTCCCCTTTTTAACTGTAACCTTGTTAATAATCATCTGTAACATCTGGCACATCTAAAGGTCACGCCTTGCTAGCTTTAGCATGAATTTCAAATGTGGCAATGGAAGAAGAAAATGTAAAGCATAAACGTCAACTGCGAGCAAATGTGTCGTGGTTTTGCTGTAAACGGCGACGTTCAAATGCGTGCGCGTGCGTGTGCGTGCGTGTACCGCGCACGTGTTCAGATGATAGCCAGATAGTGCGCGCCAGCTTATCACATGGCCCGCCTCCCCCTCCGCACCAGAGGATCAACTATTACACCACTGACAGATGTGTCACCTATCCAGCTGTGCGCTGGCAAGAAAAAGGGATCAAATGTGTGTGCGTGAAGCGTACTTTGCGTCTGTGCGACGGCACGATGAAAAACGTCTCGATGTCGTGCTTCTGAAGGAAGGCGTGTCTCTTGTGGCCAAAGCCGGGTTCCACCTCGTAGTCGCCGTTCAGACACTCCAGGGTGGTCCTTGTGATGTGAACCTTACTGAGAAAGGGGGAAGACCTTCATAATCACGGGATTGCTTTGGTTGCCCAAATAAACATTTGCTCGTCTCGATTAGGTACGCGGCTTCCGGCGTTCTGTCCGTTGCATTTCCGCCGCAGTCGGTACTGACCCGGGCAGTCCTCCGGCCTCCATCACGTTGGCCAGCGTGACATCGTTCGACCAGACGTCGTACTGCCACTTCCTGAGGCCCAGCACGCCGCACAGCACTCGGCCCGTGTGGAGGCCCACGCGCATGTTCAAGTCCACCTCTGTTGCCTCCACCACTGACCTGTGAGGAAAAAGGGTTGTGTCGAGACATGAATTCCTGAATTCGACTTTTGTATTCTGATATTTACGCACGTTAATCTTTGGCGGAGCTTAGAATTAATGCTATGAAAGATTTATTGCGGTTTGCTGGTGTCTGCTGTACCTTAAAATATAGATGGAATACATTTAGACATCTTGCCAATAAAGTGGACCCTTGCAAGTTGAACACAATCCAACTTGTGATTTATTCAGCTGTCAAATTAATTACACTTGCCAACAGCAAAAAAACAAAAAATTCGGTGGTGGGGCTAACAAAAGTCTAGTGTGACCCATGACCTTTGTGAAGAGAAGTAAAACAGAACATGGATGGATGGACAGATGTATGGATGGATGCAGTAAGAGGGGTCGAAGGTGAGGCGTGTGCGTCCTCCACGTTTGTGCGACTCACGCTATGGTGTCAATCATGTCCAGGCCCATCTCAACACAGCAGTGGGCGTGGTCGGCCTTGGGTTGGGTCAGTCCTGATACGCAGTAATAACAGTCGCCCAGGATCTTGATTCGCCGGCAGTGATTCTCCTTTTGACAGAGACGTGACACAAACATTTGCGAGTCCCGTTAACCCGATAATGTGTTAAAATCTCAAACGTTATCCTCAAGCCGCGCATAGAAACATTTCTAATCCTGCCAATGGCATACTTACTCCTCGGAGAAAAACTAACACAATTCAACAAGAACGAAATCAGTCGGAACGTGGATACGA
The DNA here is from genome assembly GCF_051991255.1 of Vanacampus margaritifer. Classification (NCBI taxonomy): domain Eukaryota; kingdom Metazoa; phylum Chordata; class Actinopteri; order Syngnathiformes; family Syngnathidae; genus Vanacampus; species Vanacampus margaritifer. Next base: position 23,679,154 of record NC_135444.1, read on the forward strand.
AAATGGCAACTTCAAGTGAAAACGTTCTCATTTCAACAGCTGCAAATACATTCGCACTGTACGTCATGAACTTCAACTTGACTCCAAGCGACATTCAATTTGACAGTTGAGAGACGCAATCGGCATACAAAAGCGTCGCGGCTCATGAATATCAGCGTGTGTGCGTGCGCGTGCGCGTGCGCGTGTAGTTGAGGCCAACTGTAATTGCTCCAACATGCTCTTGAAGTAGAATCCCACCCACCCGTTCCCACATGGATCAACTGTGACGCAGTGCACATTTTGCACAAACGCAGTCACATTACACACACACACACACAAGCTACAACATGATGGTGGGGGGATGGGGGGGGGGTTATGCAAAACAGATGATTGCATAAACATCAGTTGGAGAAAAAAAGTTAGAACAGGAGCTAAAGAATGAATGACAGCGTGCAACGTCATCACTTAAAAGAGCCGAAAAAACGGAAGGGAAAACACAAACAACGATAGAAGCAAAGATGAGAAGAGCGGAGTGCTGTGCTCGACCAACAGGTGGGCAACTGGGCATGGGTTCGACGAAAGAAAACGGAAAGATATCTTGAAATGCTTCCCAAAATCGAACAATGTTTGTCAATTTGCTCCCGCTGCAAACGGGGAGTTCAATCAGTCGATTGATGACGCCTCCCCGTAATCAATAATGAGGCTTAAAAGGTCGGGATTGTTGTTGTTGAGATGATTTCTGCAGCGGGAGAATTCCGTCGGCGTGGTCACGCCATCAGCGTTCGCTCACGCGTCGTTCGGTCTCACGTCACGTCTGTCGCAATCCGCGTGTCATTCGTTCTGTCGTTTCTCCAAACAAAACGAGAAGTAAAAAAAAAAAAAAAAAAAAGGGGGCCGTCCATTCACTCGGCTGTCTTGACCTTCATCACCCCTTCCTTTATTTCAGTCGCGCCACCCTCGGGCTGCTGGATCAATATTTTGCGCAGCATATCAAATGAGCTCCAACATTCAATAATACATTTGGTTTGCTTTTTCGTGCAGGCAGAAAGACGGAGCTCGCCAACTATTTGGAGGAATTTCATCATGCGATCATTTTGACTGTAACACAAATTTGTGTCGTTTACACAGTAAGAACGTATCATTGGTTCACGGATCTGTTTATCAATGAGACATTTGACCTCAACACACTTCTTTGTATCAGATTGTGGCCATTTTTTGGGGGGGTCAATGGATGAGAGATTCTGGCTTGTCATTTCCTTTCCGGTCAAACGCGGATGTCGGCATTTTTTTTTTTTACAAGCTCAACGTGTTCTAGTTTTGCTGTGACAAAAAAACAACAACAAAAAAAACACACATTTCCAATGGGAGACCGGTCTGGACATGGACTGCTGGCGAACCAGTTCAGTACTCGCGCTCATGTGGCTTGGCATCGTTTTTGCTGAGCTAAGCGTAGAAAAAGACGTTTCTTGGACGTCAATCCAAAACCTTTCGTACTTTTCACGTTCACAGACGTGCAAGTTCCGCATGCTATGGGCGTGAATACGCCCAAGTACCGTCACAGATACTCACTTTTCAACTTTGCACTGATAACAACCCGGGTGGTCCAAAGGACACACGACGTACATGATTTCCAAAAACAATTAGAAATGTGGACTCGTCAGACCACAGCACACTTTTCCACTTTGCATCAGTCTAACTTCATGTCAGAAGCTGTATCAAAACCTTAAACATATAAATACGTTTTTGGGAGTGCAGGACAAAGTATAAAAAACGTATTTATACGTTTTTGGGTTTGAATGAGTTAATGTAATGCCACCTGATTGATTGAAGGTTGCGAGCATTCAATGTTGGAAACATTGTTATCAAACTGTTTGCTCATGCGGTTATTCACAAATTGTTGAACATTGTTTCCTTTTTGCATGCGAACAACTGAGCCTTTTAAGGCTTTTCCTTTTATACCCAATCATGACCATCGCCCGTTGCCAATGAACCTGTTCACTTGTGCAATGTTCCAAGCAGGAACCAAATTCAAAACGGAAACAAAAAAACAACACAGTTCATCAATTCCTTCATCTTTCACAGTATTGCAATCATATGACTGAATTGATTATGGCAGAGGGGGAAAAAGTGATCTACTCACTGTGGCAAGTTCATCAAACTTCCCAAAGAGCTCATTGAGCAACTTGACCAATTCCTGCGCGGTGCACTGAGAAGCCAGGCTGGTGAAACCCACGATATCTGCAAACAATATGCTGTCAGGACAAAACGGAAAAAGAAAGGTTCAAATGTCAGATGGAAATATCGTTTCTTGTGCTCCACATTTCAAACAAACAAAAGAGGACGTTGAGAAAACAAAAGTGGTCAAACTGGCCAGACATGAACGATGTGAGTGAAGCAGAACTTGATAAGTGAACGCACCTCATTGCTCAGCGCCACTAAATCAATTTGAGCTTCGAACAGGAAGCTGCTGGCAAACTGATTGAGTCAACGTCAGGAAGGTGACGAAAGCCACTTAGCCTCAATTTCATTTCCTCAGAGACATCTGGCGACGGCAACAAAACAAGACATCGTGGGGATGATGGGCTCTTGATGGAGCACGTTTTTTTCCCTTTTTTTTTTGGGGACAAGCTGGGATGTTTTGCTACTCGTTCCACGTTGTTGTTGTTGTTTTTTGCTGACAATGCAGTAGGTCAGTGATCCTCACCAGGCAGATGGACTCGTGAGAATACTTGTTTTTTAATCTCACAAATCCTTTTTTGCCAGGTTTCACTGATACTCGTGTAAACACGCAGAAAATGTAAACACAGACAAACAAAAAGAAAATGGCCGACTCCAGAAGTCATACAGCATTATGATTGTTCTCCCTACTGGCTTTAATGGGAGCATCGGCCGCTTATCAAGCTAATCCTGCAATGCACGTCGAGTATTTTGAGGACCACAATCCTCTAACATCCTTGACAAAATGTCGCGCCTCAGGAAGATTCTCAAGATCAGCTGGGAAGAACAAACATCAGTGAGACGCAAGCATTGAAGCTGACGTTAGCCAAAAACAACTTAGGGGGCCATCTTGTTCGGATGCCGCATCAACGCCAGAGGTGGCAAATCCAGTTTCAAAAAGTAAAAACCCTGCCACGGTTTGGCTGTAGCCCCGGGTGCTAGCTAGCTAGCTCACTAGCTAGCTCCCCGGGTACTCGGTTATCTGCTAGGAAGCTAGCTAGCTAACACAAGGGGCTGAAGCCAAACTGTGGCAGGGTTTTTACTTTCTGGACCTGGATTTGACACATCTGATCAACGCTTACCTTCTAAAGACCTTCTAAAGATGAACATTAAGAAATGTAACATTGATGGGATACATAAAGGCAGAAATGGCAAATCCAGTTCCAGAAAGTAAAAACCCTGCCACGGTTTGGCTTTAGCCCCAGGTGCTAGCTAGCTAACCTAGCTAGCTCCTATGGTGCTCGTTTACCTGCTAGGGAGATAGCTAGCTAGCACCAAGGGCTAAAGCCTGCTGGTTTGATACTTGGCTTCTGTTGCTCCTGATGCTGCTTCATTGGGGTCTGTTCAGAGGTGGCAAATCCAGTTCCAGAAAGTAAAAACCCTGCCACGGTTTGGCTTTAGCCCCTGGTGCAAGCTAGATAGCTCCCTAGCTAACTCTAATGGTGCTCGTTTACCTGCTAGGGAGATAGCGAGCTAGCGCCAGGAGCTAAAGTCAAACTGTGGCAGGGTTTTTACTTTCTTGACCTGGATTTGCTACCTCTGTATAAAGACGAGGTCAGATCAGGGAGATACCAAGCAGCTGTGATATAAACCAGATTTTTTTTTTTAAACGCTATCCCACGTTTGTAGCAGCTTCCAGGTGGCAGAAACCTCTCTGCACAGCAATGCCAGGGCGTTAGAAGAGCCTCTACTATGAGCGAGTTGAAACGGAGCAGACAGGCTGAAAAAAAGAAAGAACGAGCAAAGCCATAGTGGAAAAGGATGGTCTCTTGACAGGAGTGCTGTTGACATTCGAGCTCGGCCTCCACTCCCACATTCAGTGGCTCTCTTATTCTCTTGTTGGGATATAATCAAGGTCAGGCCGAGCTCGCTCTCTCGCTCTCTCTCTCTCTCGCTCTCTCACACACAATAATACTCCTTTCATTCCAGGCTCAAGTTGCCAATTGAGTAAAGCTGCTGAAATTCACACGCATTGGGACTACAAACAATGACCTCTTTTTAAGGCTCATTTTCTCTGTTGCAGTTCAAGAACTGAAACTCGTATCATGGAAAGGAATGGCGTCAAATTAAATGCAATGGAATCAAATGTATCGCCGAGTACAGAGCAACCAAACTCACTCAGCAGTTGCATTTTGTCCAAGAGACATAAAAAAAAAAAAACATTGACCAATAGAGGGAGACAGAACGGAAAGCCTGACGGCTCTCCGAACAGCGCCACAAATCCCTCCAAGTCCTTAAAGGTACATACTTGCCAACTGTGCGCCTTTTGGTCAAGTTTTTAATCCATCTGTGTTTCGTCATAGCAGCTAGCTAGCGCTAAGATCATCGGCGAGGGTTCGCGACTCCGGCCCAGTGTCAAAATTGGACAGACCACAAGGCAACATCCAAGTAAAAACAAAGGGTGTTGATACGCTGCTTTCATTTCACTTCATTGACTGACCGCTAACAGTTTCATGTGTTGCGGGCCTAATAATAATCGTCACCATTTGAAAGTTGCATTTTCGGCGATTTTGCTTTGGTGCAATCTGTGGTAATCAACGTCAGCTGTGGCAAACACAACACATTTGCTGGGTGGGCAAACCTGCGTCACTTTCTTATCTTAATTGGTCGACTTCTATTTTTGACTTTGGCGTCCCGGGAGGCGACGTTGTGATTCAAAACACACGCCGGTCCCCTTTCTTTCTGTCCGCAGTTGTCATGACGCCAAATACCTGACATTGTCGTGACGTTGAATGTAGATCTTGTGAAAAATCCTCTCGGGGGGCTTCAGAAAGTCCTCCTTCATCTCCATGGCAACATTCCTGGGCAGGAGACTCATTAGCAGACGCTCCTGAGGAGAGACGGGCAAATTTTCTTTTGCGTGTATTTTCTGCAGCCAAATCAACAACGTTCATTGTTTTCATGAAACCAGGAAAAGTGACGTGACGTAGTTGACATATTTGCTGATCTAATTATAAAGTCATATTATATCTGTTCTGGATAATTATGCGGTCACAGAACATGAAGTGCACGGTCAGGGTAACTTAATTATGGTCAATACAATTAATTTGGATATTTCGGGACGCAAACCTCAATCAGCTGCAGTCACCACAACAAAATGTATAAAAGTGGGATGAAAACATATTTTTGTCTCCACTGTTGATCCTTCGCATGTTTCAAAAGTCACATGCGCATAAAAGCCATTATTACATAACCGTCTCAGCAACTTTTAGATGAATATCATTTTGAGCCTTTGATACCATTCTGAGCCTGCGTGGAAATGAAATTCATACGTGGCCGTGACATTTGTTTTTAAATATCCACTGCAAAAAGAACAGTAGAAATGTTAAGAAGACAACATAGTCAAATAAGAAAACGATTACTTTAAATAAGCAAAATTATCTGCCGAAAGAACAACAACGTTTTACTTAAATTTACTGTAAGAGTTTGTAAAATAAGAAAATAACACTATGTCCATATCAACCACAGCGGTCTTGAAAATTCTATTTTTAGACTCAAAACAGATAATATTGACTTTTTAAAAGCTGTAATAAAGAGAACTATTTTCTTCAAATAAATACGTTTTTTTTTTTTACGCCTGGATAAGATTTCAGCTTTTTGCAGTGAAGGTAAAAGTGTATGTTTTTTTAGGAAAAATAACTGTCTGTTAAATAATGTGTCATTCATGTCCGTGATGATGACTGCATGTCAACTTATGGCCACTTGAAGTCATTTTTTTGGTGGGATAAATGCCAATTTTCCCCTCATCACTGCATTTGCTATTCCACAACGCAAGTCATATCCAGCACTAAAGTTGAATGTCACGAGATTCATCTCCATGACAACGACGTCCACTCGCTCGTCCAGCCGATCGTGACTGTTTGCGTTGGAATTGCATTTCCTTTTTCAGCAGGTAGAAGATAAAAAAAAATGTCCGTCTGATGGCTGTTTTTTTTTTTGTTTTTGTTTTTGTGAGCCCGTTTTTGGTCTGTCGGCTTGCGCTTGATGGATCCCAATCGGCTCCGGTGTGTTTTCTTTCACCCAGATCAACTGTGACCTTTCCTCAAGTGCGGAGGCCATGAAAGCAATCTGCTTGCGTAATTAGCTGCCAGGAGGGAGCCTGTTCCTGCGCGGGAAAAATATCATCACGTCACCTGAAAAGCGCGCCATCTATGGCTGCTTGTGCTGCCGTGGAACGTATAGTATGGCGCAAAAATAAATCAATACATGGATGGATTCATTCTCGACAGTTTAACGTGGGTGTTTTTGGACACCTGTCGAGCGGCAACGCTGGCAAAGAGTGTTAAAAGTTGCCTGCTTATTGAAATTGTGTGCAAGGAGGAGGGTGCGGAATTTGCAGTGCGAGTGAGCGCATATGCCACAGTAATTGTTCTTTCCTTAAATAGCTGCTGTCATAGTTACCGCCTTCCTGTAGGAAGGTTGTTAGAATGCATTTGCACCGCAAACCTTAAAAAAAAGAAGAAGAAAAACAAAAAGACAAGGCAGAATGTTTGCAAGTGTTGGCTTGATTTGCACTCAGTCGGCTGCTGTCGTCGTGTTTGTGTGTTTTTTGCACACCTCACCTGTTTCTCGTTCTCGTCCTCCAGTCTCAGTCGCTCCTCGATGCAGTTGCGGGCCTGCAGGAAGACTTTCCTCTGCGTGCGCTCTGTCAGGATCCGCACAAACACCCCCAACAGGTTGACGCTGCTGAAAAGCACCGCATTGGCCGCCAACTTGGTACAAAAGAGAGCAGACGAAGGAAACAAAGATGGATGGCTGCACGGTTGGGGAAAGGGGAGCCTACTTCTGTTTCGTAGGGTAAAAGATACACAAATTGAACCTGTATGGACGGCAGGGAGAGGCAAATGGTGGGCCTTTTTTATATATAAAAAAAAAAAAATCGTAACTTTTATTTTATTTTTAATTGTCATTACAAAAAAAATGGGTGGATTTTTAAATCATTTTAAAATAAAATTTGCATTGTTTTTTAGGGTGATGGGAATTCATTATTTTTTTTGTTAAAACTGTCATTACAACAATTTGGGTGGATTTTTAAGGGGGGATTTAATTTATTTATTTATTTTTTTTTAGAAAAAAACATTTTAAAAAAGTGCATTGTTTTTCAGGGTAGCAAGGAACATGTTTCCTCTATATACAGTGGACAACCAAATGCTTGTTCCCTGAATTAAAAAAAAAAAAAGTGCAATAATTGAACCTTTGTTTTTTTATGGAAATGTTGACTGACATTTTTTTGTAGAATTTTTGGGGTTGACATTTCCTCCCCTTACTGCATTTCAATGGTCAACCATTTATACACTTTTTTTCCCACCCGCAAATAGTGCAGTTCCACTGTATAGTTTTAAGTTGTGATAACATGATTCACCACTAGATGGCAAACATTGCTTAGTTGTGCTTGCACCAGGTCTTTACACCTCAATGTGAGTAGGGATATTCATTTTTTTGCGAACTCGGAATGACATGCGGGACAAGCATAGTAACTTAATAGTATTAAAATGTTGTGTGAGTGTCCAAAATGTCCAAAATGTCCAAAAGAAGTGTTTGCACTTCATTTTGGTTTGCACCGTTCTAGAATGGCCATTTCCATGCACGGGAGCCATTTGCACTGGAGATCAAATGAAATTAAAATCACAGAAGGCCTTTTTTGGTATTGTTCAACCCTTCCTTGTTGACGCATGCATCTTGTACACATGCATTAAGAAACGTATTAAGGAAAAATGAGATTGCATGTTGTCAATATTTAAGGTAACATTTTTGGAAGTGTGTGGTCCTACAATAGAACTGATGAAAAATGGTGGCCCCTTCCCTGCCATACGGGTTCTCAATCGATATCAAAATCAAGTGTACACCAGCTCTATGTTTAAGGGTCGCACCCTACTGTATCCCCCCCCCCCCTTTTTATTTAAATGAGAGTGTACACGTTTGGCAGTTGAGATGTCCATGTGTGTGTGTGTGCTTTTTCAAGGGCAACAGATGACAACAGCAGGCGGCTTGAGGAGCAAAGTGGCGTATAGTGAAAGCGCTGGCAGGCAAAGAGCACCATTGATTACGGATCAAAGTCTATTGATTCTGCAGCAGGACACTTGATTTCAAGGAGGAAGCGCCTTGTTTTAAAAAAAAAAAAAAAAAGAGGGTCAAAAGTGAACGAGAATACTCTTCCAAAGTTAACCTCGACTGTCGGCCAACAACAAGCGTGTCGTCTTTGAACATGATCGCTACTAGTACAGCAGGAGCAGGATTGTTGCTGTTGCTGTTGCTGTTGCTGTTGTTATTCCCCAGTTGGGACCGCAAAGCCTCATCGTCTTCGCATTTCATAGATTGAATAAGCCCCTTCTTGTGTGCTGGTAATGGCGGGCAATTAGACGGGTTAACGGATTAACCACACGATTCTCGCAGAGATCTCGAGCTGCTAAATGCTGTCATGCAAACAGCTAGCGAGTGCAATTCAAAAGTCATCCAACCCATTCGCCATCAATCGGCTCGCCTGAAAGGACCGAAGCCAATCAAGCGCCACAAAAAGTGCCTTGTTTTGATTCAATTTTAAACAAGTAATAATGCGCTATTACAGATGGATGCAGTTGGACACGACGCAGCAGTGCCAAAATAAAACAACGTGCGTCTGTGCAGGCTTAAATTCTGTGCAGGATTGACTCAATCCGAGTTCGATTTCATCTACACAGGAGTGTGTAAAATTAACACTTGCCAGAGTTACTATTTGAGTGTCTAGTGTTAATTTTCTATAAGTAAATGCCGAGCTAAACCGTGTTTGGAGGGAGAGTTGATTTTTTCGACCACAGTTGAGTAAATGATCAACACTGCAGAGAGTCATGTTTACACTCCCATGTTATTTAACCCGCAGTGTTAAATTGTATTAACACTCTGCAGTGTTAGCCAGTGTTAAATTTTTACTCCGTTTTGAGTGAATTTTATACTAAAATGTTATCACGATGGAAAGAGATACTTTCACACAAATTCTGATAATGACCAAATATCCTTGGACGCAGTGTTAAATTTAACTCTTTAAGTGTTGAATTACGACTTAAGAACATTTGCTGTAAGCCACTTTTGCTGCATACAAAATGCTGTACAAAGTGTTTTGTGAGGTTGTCTTCTTGTGTGAAGCATTTTTTTTTCGTTCTTTTTTTTTTTTTTTTACAAACACAAGCCCTAAACTGTTGATAAAACAAACAACTAGATCTTGGAATGACACGAAGCTACTTCCTGCCTCCTGGCCAGGTGCCTTTGAGCAAGGCACGCATGTCATTTAGTTGATCTGTATAGAGTATTATATTGCCATTTTTAGGTGAAGGTGACTTTCTGTATATACTGGAAATGCATTTTCCAAAAGTGTACATTGGAACCAAACACTTTTAAGTCATCATTGTTGCACAAACAGGCTGTTTGTCGTTTTAATTTTTTAAGGCATTCTTGAGTGACTGCCCTCTTATGTAAATAGATTTATGTCTCAAATACAGAAAATTGAGATCACATGATTGCGTCCTTATGAAAATGTTGTTTCGCTTTAAGAGGTTTGAAATTATTATGATGACATTTCTGAAGCATTTTAGATTGACTTTGACTGGAAACGTAATTAGTAGTTGTTGTTTTCAATGTTGTATAGGCCTTTTTATTTTTTATTTTTTTTACTGCAGCTCATCTTGGCCAGCAGGTCGCTTTCAATGTGCTAAACTTGATGAAAGGTTTCATTTAAAATCGCCGGATTGCTCATGAAGCACATGCCGAGATACTAAAGATCCGCATGTCATCAACAATTTGCTTTCAGCACCGCAAGCCGGACAGCTCCACAAACGAATACGACTTCACGAACAATTGCTTTCTATCGAATCTCAGAGCAGCAACAGCAAGCGCTTGCTTGCCTAAAATCTGCTTCCCCATCACGGCGGGAGCCTCCGGGTGACGGCGGGAGCCTCCGGGTGACAGCGATCGCACTCGTGCGTGCATCGCAGCGTCGTGTGGAGCGAACGGCAACATCGCTTGGGCCACATGCACGTGCGCGCGGGCGTGCGGGCACCTACCGGTCTCCACAGCTCCCGCGTCCTCCCGGTGATGGACGTGGAGATGACAATAAAGTGCGACGTGGCCAGCATGCCGCCGAACAGCACCGCCAGCAGCGTCCGCACCGGCAGCAGCATGTAAGCCACCAGCGTGACCAGCATGAGCTGCCACACGCCTTGCTCGGGCGCGGGGGCCCCCGCCGCCTCGGCCGAACCCAGGGCCAGCGGGAAGGGGCAGCAGAGCAGCGCGAAGGTGAAGCTGAAGAGCAGCGCCAGCTTGGCCGTTTGCTGCAGCTGCGTCACCTGCAGGTATTTGACGTTGGTGACGATGAAGAGCGAGAGGAAGACCACGCAGTGCACCGGGTTGGAGCCCTTGGAGAGGCTGAGCCGCGGGTTGGACAGCAGCTCCACCAGCGACAGCGACGACGCGGCCACGATCAGCACCGCCAGCGCCTTCAGGGTGGCCGTCTGCTCCAGATTCAGGTTGTAGTTCTGGAACAGAGCCTCCAGCTCGTGGCTGCCGAACTGGTCCTCGCACGCGATGGCGTCCAGCGGCGCGCCGGCCGGGCAGCGACCCCCCCTCCGCGGCCGCCGCCGCTGCCGCCGCCGGCTCTTGACGCTTTGGAATGGCATCGCGTCCATGATGGGGCCATTCACGAAGCGGGGACGGCGCGCGGACGACGCTTCAACTTTGGGCTCGCGCTCGGCTCGCGCCTGCACGATTTGGACGCCCCCGGCGCGACTTCACGGCGCCGTGGGAAAGTGTGATGGGGGTGGGGGCGCGTGCACGCCCCGTCCACAGGTTGACGAGATTTGGTGTTGTCACACAACTCAACCTCTCTCTCTCTCTCTCTCTCTCGCAGTCTTCCTTCATCTAAAATCATCATCCTTCAGCCTTCTTCCCTCTCGCTCTTCTCCTTCCCTCTATTCTCTCTCTCACATGTCGTTGATCACATGAGACAGAAAGGGTTAATAGTGTGTTCTGACAAAAAAGCACTGTCAGAAATGCGTCTAAGTTTGCATATGGTGACAATCAAAACACCCTGCAAACGGTCATAAACATGACATTCCCCTTTTTTTTTAATCCTGCTTATGGAGGACCGCATTATTACTGAGCTTTCCTCTAGAACGGGCTTGGGCACGCAGTGTGCGGTGTTTGGGTGAAGACGGCAGCGCCGGTGATTTCCCCTCAGCGTCTGCAGTCACAGCAGATGTAGTTCCCGGCTAAAAATAGCTGCAGCTGCACCAAGCATGGCAAGAATTTGATCTTTTCGACGTTTCTTCCCCCAACCCCCCCTCGCATGATTTTAGCGTTCTCGTGTTGGGAAACTATTTCAAACAACAACCTGATGTCAGGATTAAAAATAGCTCCCTCCCAAATAATAGGGAAAACGTGATGACGTGTGTCTTGGCGATACGATGAACCGTTGTTATGGTTTAGGGCACGTTTGGTCCAAATTTGCATATTTTATCCACGCATTGTGCACATCTGCCTCTAAGTGTGTGAATGGTACATCATTTCATGTTATTGGGTAACAAACAAGCAGTTGGGACGTGGACGGCGTTTTTTCCCAAAACAAAATTTGGAAATGAGCTTCATGTGTATGTACAACAACTTGTGTGTATAACAAATTGTGTGTCATGCTGCAAGGATGGCGCCTTGTCGCATTATTGATAAGGAATTGAGTTTTGGACTCACATGGGACAGATATGCACTTTTGCAGAACCGTAAGACTTTTGGGCCAAATCATCTTGTGAGGTGAAGAATTTGTGTTTCAAGAAAGGAGCCAAACCAACACAGAAAAACTGCAATATCGGGAATGTTCTATACGTGGCTTTCTTATTCCTGCCTTGTCGCCATTTTAAGCGAAAATGAAGTTACATTAAGAAGGACGCAAAATTGCAAACAATTGGATGGAAACCTTTTGACAGGAACGACAATCAAACCAACATCATTTTGTCAAGTGGTTCTTCTTACAGGACGGGAAGTCGGACCTTCCTTTAACTCTTTGACTGCCAAAAACGTTAAATAATGTTTAGTAAAATCCTATGGAGGAGTGCCAAAGACGTTAAAAGACGTTTGTTTCAAAACAGAGGTGAAACTAACCATTTTCTATTGTGGATTACTGAAAAACGGAATAAGGTAGAAACAAACTTTTTTTTTCTGATGAAAGATGAGAGTCCAATCTTTCATTTGGTAGGATGTGTGTTTCCATAGTCCAAACACTTAATTTTCTATGGACCTTGAAAGATCAGTCAAAATGCTTAAAATCGGCTGGCACCCACGGCATCCCTTTTCTGAAAACGTCTGGCAGTCAAAGAGTTAAAGGACACGAGGCAACTGGTTACCAGAACACTTTATGAAACAAAAGGTTTTGTTCAAAAGACCGGCAAGCGCGAAACTCAACCTCGCTTCTAGGACGGACGGCGTCGAGAAGGCGGTTGACCCCAAACGACGGCAAGGTTGAGGAATGCTGGAGCAGTCCGACATCATCGAGTTCAGAGCAGATGCAAAAGCAATTTGACGAGCGACGCACGAGACACGTTCGCATTCCCTTGCTTGGCAAAGTCAAGGAGGAGTTTGAGAAAATGGAAAATACGGGAGCAATTTCAAAGGCGAAAGAAGCAATTAGTGTTCTGGCATGGATCTTGTGCCGTCCAAAAAAATGTCCGGGTCTGCGGAATCGAGATTCCACTGTCATTAAAAAGAACTGAAATGGCATCAATTAAGTGCTGCTTCTTCTGTCCAAGTCACAATTTCCAAGGCCAAGTCAAGTTGGAGTCGACAAGGTCCGAGTCCGAGTCCGGATGAGATCAAGAGACAGAAAAATATTTTCACAAAATGAGAGAAATTTGCCTCTTAAAGAAAGAACAGCGGCGGGCGGCAACGTTATGTCTTTTTGGCAAATGTCAAACAAAGTTGGACGTGGTGCCGTCCGTGTCCAAAATTGTCTTTGTAGGTTGCTTCATGTTTGTTTGTTTTAAGACGTGGCTAACACAAGCTCTCCGTGTTTGGCAAAAGCAAACTTTATAACCCGACATGACTGACAGAAAAAGACTGCGTGCAAACATTTTGGGCTTGCAATCAAGTAACCCAAACAGATCACTTGCTGCCGGTAGCCATGGTTACCGGATGGCCAATGTTTAAACCGGTCTTCAGTATTTTCATTCCGAAAAACTTTATCTCAAGTTTCTTTTGAAGCGGGACGTTTATTTTCAGGAATAAAAACACAGTTGGACTATTCTGCGACTGCGAGTCCGAAGGAAGTTCAAGACAACAAAAAGGTGAAGTCCGGACTTGAGTACGACAAGGCAGGATATTGCAAGCATGCGATGGCAACGTCATTATCGGCAACTCATCGCAAGCATATTTTCTGCTGTGAGACAGAAAGCGAGCGTGCACACATCGCCCCCGTTTCTTTCCGTCTCCTGAAGTAAGTGACAGCTGCAATATTTGGAGCGTCCTCAATCCAGGATGCCTGCCAGTCCCTTATTGCCATGGCAACAGAGGCGGTAAGACGAGCAGTTAAGGACTGATGTGCCGCTGAGGTGTTTCCCAATTTAACACAATGGCTCGTTCTCGCTTTTCCCTCGTGTGACCCCCCCCCCCCGACTCGTTTTCAGGCGCTTTGAGCTGGTGTGTGTGTGTGTGTGTGTGTGTGTGTGTGTCAGAGGCGTTTGCATCCGTTCTCCGTCGCGGTGCCGCGGCCCGGCCGGCTCACGGTGCGCGCTGCCATTCGTCAAAATTGAAGCTCTGACATGAAAGTCGGGCTGGCGCTGATGACAGCTTCAGAGGTGACGGCACCATCACAAAACACGCGCCCGCCCCCACCTCCCGTCAACCGGGCGAAAAATTTGCAGTGTGACCCCCCCCCCCCCCCTCCCCCACCCAAAAAAAAAAAAAGTTGGGGGTTGTAGCTCTTCTCAGCTCTATGATGTCTTTTTGTGTCAATCTATAATCAACTTTGAAAAAAGATTCACAGCTCCCATGACTGACAAAGACCATGAGAAATATTACAGTGGCACTGACGTGCTGGGGCCCATTTTTTTTTCTTTTTACAGGGCCCTAAATTCCTGGCAGAACCCCCCAAATGTGTGTGTGTGTGTGCGTGCGTGCGTGCGTAGCGCCTCAATTTGCAGGGTGTGTGGGAGTGTTATTGAGAGATATTTTTAATTGTGTGTGTCAGCTCCCCTCATCTCCCTCAGCACGAGATGTCGAAGGGAAGCTGAAAACACTTCCACAGCAACCTCAAATCATCCCCGTTGCACACGCGCACACATTCACGCGGACATTCCCGCAAACACGTTCCGCTTCAGAGCGGTTTCATTTGGCAACAGTTGCATCTTGGGGAGCTAAAAAATAAAACCAGCCACATCGCCCATGCAGGTTAAAAAAAAAAAAAAATCGTGTTATTAATTTCTGCCGAGTGCGCTGATGAGGGAAATTGCACTCGTCTACATTATGTTACCTTGAACGACTGCAATTCTTGAGGACTTCAACATTTCCCTGTCAAGCATCTTTTTGCAAGAATTAATAAAAAAAAAAAGAGCTTTTAATTCTCTTGGCGCCACTACAACTTGGCACATATGGCAAATTGTATCGACTCCCTGTGGAGTTGACAAGCTATTGATTTTGTGAACCACTTTTAGAAGCGTATGAAGTCACAGCGGACTTTTAAGTAGGATTACGGCCATCCGGATGGAATATATATCTAGTAGGATTTCTCTCAGGTGAAAGGCAAATAAATGGCTTTTACACACACGCAGTCGCGCGCCTCTTAACGGTCAGACGCCATCTCAATTAGACAACACAAACATTTTTTTATGAAATATAGAACAGTTTGAAGTGGACGATCATTGAAATCGAATTGAAGCCAATCGAATCGTTCCACTTTGAAATATATCAAGATGCGTACCGAATCGTATTTTATCGATTAACAAGGAACCGGCACATTAACAGTACTGACAAGTTCATTCAAAAGTATGTGAAATCAAAAGTGAAAAAGCGATTGCGTCATACCCTCTTGAACCGAGCCACACCGTATCGAATCCAATCCCACTGAGTTGAACCAAATCAAATCGTTGCACTTTCATATTGAACCGTTTCGCTTTTTATGTTTTTGTTTTGTTTGTTTTTAACTCTTTGACTGCCAAAAACGTTAAATAACGTTTAGTAAAATCCTATGGAGGAGTGCCAAAGACGTTAAAAGACGTTTTTTTTTCAAAACAGAGGTGAAACTAACCATTTTCTATTATTGATTACTGAAAAACGGAATAAGGTAGAAACAAACTTTTTTTTCTGATGAAAGATGAGAGTTCAATCTTTCATTTGGTAGTATGTGTGTTTCCATAGTCCAAACAAACAAATAATTTTCTGTGGACCTTGAAAGATCAGTCAAAAATGCTTAAATCGGCTGGCACCCACGGCATCCCTTTTCTGAAAACGTCTGGCAGTCAAAGAGTTAAATGGGAACATTTGGTCTGTTCATGATGGATGACGACGACATCGGGTCTGCTTCTAATAGTGCGACTCGTTCCTTTTTTTTTTTCTTTTTTTCTTTTTTTTTTCTTTTTTTTTCTGGGAGATCTCAGTATTGATCATTTGAAATGTCATCATCATTGTTCTCCCTTTTTTTTTAAAATGTGTGTTTGTGCGTGCGTGCGTGTGTGTGTGCGTGCGTGAGAAAGAAAAAAAAATAAAAAATAAATAAGAATTCCCATACCGTTCACCTAAACCGAACACTTCAAAATCCAGCCAGAGTCGTGGGGCCGCCAGGAGACCCGAAGGGGGACCAAAGAAAAGAAAGAAAAGCGAAGCCCAGCACCGACCAGACACCACCCACCGGGCCACTAACCTTCACCAACCCCAGAGACATCTAAACTCCAACAAATCAGGGAAACCGCAAGGGCCCAAAGTGCGACTCGTTCCTACTGAATGGGGGAGAAGCCAAATCATTTTGCACCAACAATCCCAATGACAAGGTACGGATGTCCACAACCTTAAACACGCGTCAGTCCGATTCAGCCGGGGACCATCAGAGAAGTTGTGGGTGACCGCCCGCGGTCCGGGCTGGACTTCACAATCAAACTGGCAAATCAAATAGTGAGCAGCGGCTCGGCACAACTCTGGAGACAAAGTGTGGCGAAAGCTTGGGACATCATCACAAATACTCGCTGTCAGCCAGAGCTGTGCGTGTGTTCTCGGACAGATTAGGGCGCCACAAAGCAAATATGGAAGCAGCGGCGTGAATCACTGCAGCCGCTGTTTGCAGATCACAGCCGTTATCTGGCAGAGGTGGAGCTAATGAGGGGACAGCTGAGCGCCACCACAGAGCCCCCCCCCCCCCCCCACGCACAAATGCCATTCCGACAGCCATGATTAGCGCCGTCACGATAATTGCCAAGACATGAAACGAGCATACAACATCGGAGATGAGATGAATGATCTCAAAATGGGTTGGATTTGAGCTCAAGTGGAAGAAACGCCAGGATGTGCATATGGAAATATTTGTGTCAAATACGCCGAGAAGGCTTTGGCTGCTCCATCACATTCAATGATGTCACCAGTTTACAGCATCAGCGCTTTCCTTTTTTCGCAATAATTTGTCCATATAAAAGCAACAGCATGAAGACCGCGTCCCTTTTCTTTTTTTCAACTCTCATCTGGCCAGCAATCGTTGATTAACTCTCCCAACGTTTCCACCCCATGCAGCTGACCAATGGAGATTTCTTACTTTGAATTCTTCAACTGGAGAAAACAAGGGGATGAGGAATGAAATCTAAAGGGGTGGGGGGGGTGGGGGCTCTACACGTAAACAGTAGCACGCAGAGAAGCTTAACGGGGCTATAAATAGAGCGATGGAGAAAGCGAGGGAGCAGGCAAGAGAGATATAGAATGAGAAAGCTTTGCTTACGGTCAGGGATTAGGGCTTCCCTGGAGGATTTTCACTCCCAAAACCTAATCTGGGGTTGGGAAGAGCACCAGCTTCAGTCATCTTAATTCTGTTAAAGCCTGCCCAGCGTGGATGTGTGTGTGCGTGGATGTGTGTGTGTGTGTCTTTATACCCCGATTAAGCATCGAGATGGAGCTTTGGCTTTGTGTTTGGCTGCTCATAATTGAAAGATACGTACTCCAATGTATACACACACACACCACTGTGTACCTCATTACTAGCTACAGTGTATATTAAAAGTCTACACACCCTTTTTGAGATTTTTCTTATGGCAAAAATGACACCAAGATCATTATTTTAAAAACTTCTCCCACCCTTAATGTAACCTATAACATCAACAACCCAATTGAAAGTCTTTTCCTGACATAGTTTTGCTTTCCAGCAGAAGGTTGAAAGTTGTTTTGCGCCAACACTGACAATTTCCTATTGATGGTAATTCCCCGCACAACACTTGCAGCTGAATAAAAACACGCCCTAAGCACGCTACTGCCACATGATTTGATGTAGGCCTGGTGTGTTTTCTTTTGGCGATGACAAATGTTTGCGTCAACCATACCTTTAAGGATTCATGGCCACAAAGTTCAATCTTGGCTTCATTGGACAAAATCCACCCAAAACCAGAGAGAAAATGTATTACGGTCTGACGAGACCACGGTCCATCATTCCAAAATGTATGTTTGGTGCCAACGCAACACTGCAGAATAAGTCTAGAAATGATTTAATTTTGGTGTCTTTTTTTTTTTTTTAAATCACAAAAAAACTGGCATTTGAATAGGCGTGTGTAGACTCTTTAAATCCAAGGTAGATGACTGATCCTGCTTCGCTTGGTAAAAAGCACTGTTGTGGGGTAAACTCAACATACGGGATAAGGATAACAACGGTTACTACAGCATGGAATTCATATCGTTTCTGCCCCATGAGGAGAGAATGCTAAGCGAATGGCTAGATGTCTTTAATGTATTCTTAATGTACAGTTTTAATAAATGCCAGGATGACTTGATGAGCTTGAAGTGGAGGAGTTTGAGAGCATCAAACACCTTTGAGGTGCCACACGCCGTGGCATGCCTGTTTTATAAGGCTTCCTTCTTGGATTTGAATAGTATGTGAAAAGTCCAACGCTCGGCTTCAGTGTCTGAACGACTGCGCTCGTTTGGCCCAGACGTCGCTTGCCTTCACGAGCGGTCACTTGAAGAGCGCATACCGTTGGCCAAGGTAAGTGAACCCCTGACTCTCGACTCTCGTAGCCCAGGGCAGGCACTCCAATGCATCAACAAGCATATCCATCAACTTGACAAATATCAAAGCATCATCAGCAAAGTCAAGGACGGCCCTCTCTCACGCACTCCACAAGGAAACCTTTTTTACAAGGGAAAGAGTTTTCTCATCTCCTTCCTCACCACGCCAGACGGATGCTGAGTCAGTGTTACTGCGGATGCTGCACCAAATCCGCCAGTCAATGTCCTGCTCCACGCTTCCCTCACCCGTGGACCCCAATACAAATAAAGTCCTCCACTTGGGGCAGGATCTCATTGCCAATCTGTGGAGGGCTTTTTTTTTTTTCCCAGCTGAGGACAACGGCCTCGGATTTGTAAGCGCTGATTCTCAACTATTTCACACTCGGCTGTCAACTGCTCCATTGGGAGTCAAGGATCATCAACTGACACACATCACCCGCTAAAAGACGTAATCCTGAGGCCGCCGAGTCCAATCTACCAACCACATCTTTCAATGGCTTGGCTGCGTCTAGATATTCTGTCCATGAAGGTTACGGAGAGAATTGGTGACAAAGTGTAGTTTAACATAGTCCAACCCCCCAAAACAAAACAAAACCCTCTTACTGCCGCCAATGCAGACTAAACTCTTGACACCGGTTTTACAGACCGACAAGGTCCAATCTACGAACTCCACCATTTCCCTATTTATTTGTATACCGCAATATTTTTGCTCAAGGTTATCAAACCCTCAGAATCTATGAGACAGTCCTTCAATAAATACGACCACAGAGGTCATTTTGAAAAGGTGCGACCTCTATTGGCCATGTTAAATTGCGCAAAAATAAACGCCAGACTCGAACCCGGTCCGTCTGGTCGGAAGAGGAGTGTTTATCTGACTAAGCTATTTGTCCAGTGATTGTTTTAGTGTTGATGACATGAACCACAGTGTACAACCTCACTGTGCCTTTTTCTAATCTCAACCATTAGTGTCCCATGTAAAGATGTAACGTGTACTGTACAAGCTCACTGAAAGCCTCATCCTAACCCCAAGCATTAGTGCGTGACAACAAATTAACATACATGTCAACACTAAAAATGAACACTAAGGTCATTACTGGACTGTTAGCTCAGTCAGGTCGGCCAGACGATCCGGGTTAGAGTTTCATTTATTTATTTATTTCTGCTACTTAACATGGCCGATAGAGGACGCTAAACTACAATATGTGACACTTGGTCGTATTTTGGTGCATGGTAAAACCACCAAAATGGTCGTTATTGTTGTTGGACTTGTCGGAATCTGCAGTAATATCGACCTCGCCTACGCCAAAGCTCGGCAAATTACAACTAAAGCGAGGACATACCCTTAGAACCTGCTCACAGAACATGTACGTCTCTGCTAGTATTTAGTGACACATGCTCTGAACTAACATTGTTCCTGCGCTTGCTTTTCTTTTCTGTTCTGCCCTTTTGGACTTTGACTGCCCCGGCAATCTGGCAAAAACAACTCCGATTGGCATGAAATCATCGCTAAACAGGCGGGAAATTGGCTCTGTTATTTTTGGAGCACAGTCACGAGGGACCGTCGCACCATCATCTCCTCTCTAATGAGCAGGTGATGGCGGCAGTGCTTGGGAGGCAATAAGATGGCGTGTCAAAACATACGACTGGAGGGAAAGTGACGCTATGATGCAAGAGGACGACCCGAGAAAGAGCAAAGATAAGAAAGATGACGAGCCGAAACTGACGTGAGAAATCAGAACAGCCTGACATGAAAATAATGGACAGAAAGCATTTACAAATGTCGTGCACAAGCTAATCTTCAACCAAAACAGATCTTATCGACTAATAATACCACACAGAAAGCAAGGAAAAGTCTTACATTGATAAGAACATGCTTTTTTTTTCATTCTTTAATTGACATTTGCATATACCGTACATGTATATGAAAATGTCGGAATAAGTACGGCAGTACTTATTAAACTGCAGTACTGGCAGTTTTCATCAGTGCTTATGCTGTAACAACATACAACACTCATACAAATTGTCTCTACTCTTTACTGGAGGGATTCATACAGCAGCGTCTTAACACTGCCCCCTACTGCCAAATGTTTACTAGGCAAGGGACTCGCATACAGTGGGGTCAAAAAGTAGTTGGCCAAAATCCAATAGAAAGTCTATGGGAAACTGGCCAAATACTTTTACTGATAAATACTGTATTTGGTACATCTACATACATATGTACAAACAGAACCCAAAAAAAAGTTGCTTTGTAGTGTTCACATTTTTGACACTCAGGAACAAATAATTAGTGACGAACTACCCAAAAAGTCTTCTTCGTAGTCATCATCCAGCATTGTAGCAGTTGTTTCTGTGTATACATTTCATTGTTTTTCATCTGCATGGGGACTTAATGCAGGTGGTAAAGTCGTCCCACAAGGGCCATGAAAGTGAAACCTAAAAAAAAAAAAAAAAAAAAGTTGTCAAAAGAGTCAAGAACAAGGAGTTCAAATCGTAAAAATCTATCAAAGGCGACGAGAACCCACTTGAAACGCATTGTGGCCGGTGTGTTTTCCATGTTGAACTCGGCCACGGGTGCGCCTCTCGCGGCCACTTGAGGCGCAAACATGGCCGCTGGATACACCACAGACGACGTGCCAACCTATGTGCGCAACATTTTCATCATACCAATGACATCATTAGTGTAGCTGACATTCTTTATTGTAATACAGATTCATTTATTGCTTGTGTTGACTAAAATGTTTTGCTATTGATGACGAAAAAAAACAACTCACAATTAGATGACTGTATCTGTCAAAATTGTTCAGCTCTAGTAAAAAGGGTATAATTCTTGAACCTTAGCATACTTTGACAAACGTTTGTCCCAGACAAATGAAAATACAGTACTTGTAAACACTTTAAAATGTTAGCATTGTAGCATAAACTCACTCACCACTAAGCAAAGGTCACAGTTGTCAAGCACTTTCTCTGCTCGAACCAGAGTGTCCGAATCAAGAGCCTCCCCAAACCAAACGACAGCTGGTCTCAGAAGACCCGAACACTCTGCTTGCTCACACCTAAAAAAAAACATTCATACTCTCACACACAGACAGACAGAAAGCAAATAAGAGACGGCGAGGCTTCCTACCTGGGCAGGTCCTGGACGGGGATCTGAGCGTCGTGTGTTTCTGGATCTGGAGCTCTGAGAAAGCAATTTGATACCAGCGCTTAAGCATCAACAGGACGTCACTTGTAAAGAACTTTCATACATCAAAGCAAATTTGCTGTCTGTACAAATTCAAGCACCGAGACTGACCAATATTTTCTCTAAATTAGAAAATATAATTACACCACGATTAGACATGAATACAAAATGCTGCAAAAGTTGCAAGATAATAGTATTGTCATTTCAAATGATGTTGACAATTTTAGTTTTAATTTTCAAGTGAGCACAGGTGGCAAATCCAGGTCCAGAAAGTAAAAACCCTGCCACCGTTTGGCTTTGGCCCCAGGTGCTAACTAGTTAGCTAGCTAGCTAGCTCCCATGGTGCTCGTTTACCTGCTAGGGAGCTAGCTAGCTAGCTAGCATTGATGTCTAAAGCCAAACGGTGGCAGGGATTTTACTTTCTGGACCTGGATTTGCCACCTCTGCAAATGAGACATCTTAATCAGCCTGCTTTTTCCAATGCAGTGCTGTTATGTGAACGTTAAAAACAATGTCCATCAAAGTTTACAAACTCATTTATTACCCTCTGCCCTCCAGAGCAGCACAAATGGGGCTGTTGTAATTGTCCGCTTCATGACCACAACTCATACAACGGGTTTTAAACAGACTTCCTGGATTGAAATAATAGAGAGAAGGGACAAAATAGTGAAAGCGGAAAACACATTGACGGGTTATTAATGACGTCATAGTGGAACCACAAATGTCAAACAATTTGTAATTCAAGCAAAATGTTTTGTTAAAATGATCTACTGGTTTGAAACTATTCTGGTAGGATCACATTCAAAAGAAGAAAAGTTCTTGCTACCTGAAATGTTGCGGAATATCGTCAATGGCAACTTACAAGATTCTAGCAAGCATTTACTAAAACATTTTCACTAATTGCAGTTTGCTCATTGCTGAAACCTCAGCCAAGCTATACAAAAGCATACAGTAAGAATAGCACTAGCATACCAAACTATGCTAACGAACCGTTTGCTGTTCCACTTATATTTTCAGTCCTCAAAGGCAAAAATCCAATAAATTGTTAAATTACAGTATTTACCATGAATTTCAAGTATATTTTTTGATCCGGCACGGCGGTGGAGTTCATCAATGTTCTGAGTGATGACAGTGATTCCACGGCCCTGCCTGGCCAGACGCTCCTCACACTGGGCGATGGCCAGGTGAGCAGGATTGGGATTTTTCGTAAGCATGACTTCGCGACGGTAGTGGTAGAACTCCCAAACACGAGACGGGTTTCTGGAGAAGGCCTCGGGAGTGGCGAGATCCTAAAGAGGCACGGTAGCAAAATTCATCATAACACAAGCGTAGGCCTGCTTCTAGCCCCGTAGTGGACGCATTAAGAGAGCTTAACCACTACATTGTAAAACGAAAATAACACTAAAATACAGTAAAAAAAAAAGAAAAGAAAAAGAGATCCATTCTTAGTAGTGTGCAATTATTGTATTTAAATATCTTACTGTCTTTCATTTTAATTGTATGAATGCTAAAAACATTCTCCCGTTATTCCTATTTTTCTTGCGCCCATTATTTTTGACATGCATCTACTTCAAATTCAAATTTTAACATATTCCAAGAATGCCCGCCATGCAGGCTATTATTTTTCTCACAACAAATATTCATCATTTTCCCATAATTCATTCATTTCAACCAATTCATTCAACATAACAGATTCGTATTGTTTCAATCTGAAATTCAAAATGGTCAGCTCATTCAATTCACCTTGGGAACGATTTTCAACAAGCCAAAGATTTCCACATCCCAAAAATATATATATTTATTTATTTTAATTGCACATTTATTCCCATTCCACATGCAACCACATGTTTTCACTCAGCATTCACAAATGTCTAATTACTACAAAAACAGCTATAGTGACCACATCAGACAATGTGTCTGAAACATGTTTTTTCCTTGTACATTCCCATGCATTGAAATATATCACGCTTTGCAAGCCAAATGATGACGTGCAATAAATTGATAATTAGTATTTTAAGAAATGACGAGAACGCATACCTGAGCTTGCCACTTTCTCCAGTAGCCCCCTGCCCCTCTGAAGGTGGGGACTCCACTCTCTGCACTCACCCCTGCGCCGGTGAGAATGGCTATATTGGAGGCCTTGGAGAAGATCTCCCTAAATGCTGCCAGGTCTGTGCAAGAAAATGCATTCCCAACAGTGCCAATTAATTCTTATCTGTTCTCTATTTGAAGAGAATGTGAATGTGTGACAGGTGCTCTTACCTGAACTGGGTCTGGCCATACTTTGGCTGTCCCGACGTTTCCTCAGGAGAGCATGAAAGTTTATCAGGCCTCTCGAGGTCAGCTGGCGTACAATCATCGGGTTTCAATGACTAAAGGGGAAGTTTAAGCACAGCTTTAATACCTTTTGTGTGTGCGAAGGCTTGGAGTCATCACATCTTATTTTCACACAATAATTGGGCTTTGTCGCTTTGACTGATGCATATTACTCTCACCAGGCAGTTTATTAGATGTATGATCTTATGAGATTCAGCATTACATTAAACTTTAATAGTTTACAATGACAGTACAATTATGATTGACACATTCAGATATATAAATGTTTATTATCTCAATGTATACGTTCCACATCACCACCAAATGCCACAACAAAGCACATTAAGTTAACACCATTTCATTAAGTGTCAATTTCAAATTAATGATAAAGTGATAGAGGTTAAACTGTCTTCAGGCTGGCATTGTACGTAAGCACAGGTTGAAGGTAATAAAATATTTCTCCTAACCTCGAACATGCTAATGTTGACTGGTGAACATTATGCTATTACTGGTAGCTAGGCTAGTAGCTGTTTGTTTACTTAACAAGCAAACTAACACCGTTTCTCACAGTAGCTATGGTTCCAAAGCGGCATCTAAATAAAGTAACTGTAACGACGTGTGTACATACAGTTACACATTTCCAAGTTGGTTTGCAAGCCTGACTTAGTAACTTTAAAGTTCTCCACTACCTGCCAAAATGTGACGATGAAGCCGGCCTCACTTCCGCTTCCGGATGTCAGCCACTTCCGCACGTTTCATTATTTACAATTAATTAAAAGTGTTTCATTTTAAATATAAATAGCTGTATCTTCCAATGACAATCAAGATGCAATATAAAACAAGAGAGAGAACACGATTACATGATGTACAGATAACGATAAAGCGGAAATCACAAAGAATGCCTGATAATAAGGAACACGTGAAAAACATACCAGCAGAGGGCGAACTCATACCATTTACTGCAAATTTCTGGCGCAAGCACAGTATTTTTATTTATTATTTTACAGTAAATTCCACTGTGGTAACGTCAAAATAGTGAAAATTCAGAACAAATAAATATGTGTAGAGTAGTTTATGGTATGGTATGTACTAGTATTATGTCATTGTGCCCATTATGATAGTGACTCACATACTGTATATAGCCTATGGCCTTTAAAATAAAATAAGAGACTGCTTAAACTGCAAACTCTCCCTAATAATGCCGCGTTAATGCTCAAAATCAGAATAATGTTCCAGTGGCTTATATATAAACCTTTGCCTTGTTTTTTTATGGTGATATGACGCTACTGCATTTTAATATTGGCCATTAATTATTTTCTGAGGTGGTGAAAGGTTTGAGAACCAGGTACTGTTCTATATGATTATTGCCATCCTCTTGTCTGGAAGCCAATTTCATCCACACAATAGAATACATCACACCTCACCTTAAAGAACAGACAGACCATTTGGACTTTCCAGTGAAGGAAGACGAGCAGGTAAAGCCCAGTGTCACTTTGCAGAGAGACAGCACAGACCGAAGACTCACTATCTTCCCCCTCCTCCGCGCCGTCAGCCTTACAATAGCCCGCCCACTCGTGCACTGTCTGTCGGGGTGAGCGCTCGAGTGGCTGCGGCGGCTCGGAGTCTCGTCACGCCGGTCGCCTGTGGACGTCGCCCGGCTGGCCACTGGCAGGCCCTGGACATGGCGGCGGCGGCTCCGGAGCAGCAGGAGGACCGCAGACCGATCCGGAGGGTCCGTTCCAAGAGTGACACGCCTTACATCAATGAAGCGAGGATCTCTTTGCACCTGGAGACAGGTAA
Source organism: Vanacampus margaritifer (assembly GCF_051991255.1). NCBI lineage: Eukaryota > Metazoa > Chordata > Actinopteri > Syngnathiformes > Syngnathidae > Vanacampus > Vanacampus margaritifer. The sequence continues at coordinate 23,704,847 of NC_135444.1, forward strand.
CATTGAATTAGGCCAGAACGCAGATCATCTTGTTTTACACCTACAGCCTCTTGGGGACATAGTAAAACGCATCCTCGTCGCTTGACAGCCCCGAGACATCCCGATGACTCTGGGGTTTCATGATGCAGGTCTGACCGTACCCATGATGCTCCGCTCGCTGCACGTTGGAGGATACGAAGCTCACAGTGACTCATGCACTGTGGAAGCTTCCCAAATAGGGTGCTTTGATTTTTAATGCATTCGTGGAGATCAAATCCCGGTTGGGTAATGATCTCAAATAAAAAAGGACCGCAAACCGAAAGTGACGCTTCATCGTCGTCACGTGTGAACTGGGAGGAAAAGGCATAAATGTCAAATGGTGCTAGTTTAATGCTGTGCTTGACACAGTGAGTTTTCTTTGTTGCCATGGCCACGATGATACGCAAAGGCTGTGCAGCTGAAATATTGTTTTCTTGCTATATGCATCTTGAAAATGAGCTCTTGTCAGTTGTTCAGTGTCCTGTGGTGCTGAAACGAAAATATAGCAAAGCTACTATCTGGATCGGCGATCATGATCCTCCACATAATGACGGCTTCTCCCCCTCTTGCGCCACTGCATCAGAGTTGCACTCAACCCTCCCCCAGGAAAAAAATAAAAAAGACCAATCCTAATCACATGGCGTGCATTGACGACTACTCGTGGCTACATGCCACCTTTTCTTCCATCTTCATTTATGCTATAATGTCAGATGGATTACATATAAGCTACCGTATTGTTTTTAGAAACAAATATTGGGAAGGGTAAATGTGTAGGTCCTCAACCATGTTCCTCACCAATCACAGTACCACTTCCTGCCAGTAGGCGATGCTTGATTTGAGTTTGTCAAGCATGCTTGAAGAAGGGGAGGTGAAAAGTGCTGCCCCTGCTGTTTGCTGAAGCTGAGCACAGGCAAGCTGCAGCTGCATGATTCTCACATGACCAAAATCTACAGAAGATATTTTCCCCCCTTCATCTGCTTTGGACCTTCCTCCAATTTGTTATGCTCTCATTATATACAGTATTATTATTTTTTAACCAGTCAAGCCCTCACCCACACCAATATACCTATTTTATTGTAGATTATGTTTTTCACACACACACACAAAAAAAACATCCCACTTTTGTAGTTTAGATCTGATGTGTACGGTTTTCATGTGTAGTCCAAATATTCATAATATAAAAACCCAAAAAATAAACAGACAAACATCTGAATGATTTCTACACCGATGAGCCAAAAGTTGAGCTTCGGTGTCTTGTTACATCTGGCATAACACCGCATTTCAGAAAGAAAAAAAAACATCATACCAAGTCAAACATAGTGCTGGTAGTGTGATGGTGTGATAGTGATTTGGGGTCGCTTCGCTCCTTCAGGACCCGGGCGACTTGCTGTGATTGACAGAGCCATGAATTGTGGTCTGTGCCAGAAAATCCTCAGGCAGAACATTCAGCCCTCAGGTTCCATATTTGGGGAATATATGCTCTGCTACAAAGAGAAAAAGGAAAGTTTTAGAGGGTGGTCCGGGTCTTGGGGACCACTTTTCTCAACCACATCTGATGCAGTTAGCTTTTCTCAACATTTCTGTGGCATTCTTGAGCTTCCAAATGTTTTTAATCTATATGCAAGTCAACGCATTTCTGATGGATGTTCGCAGTAACATCATTTTAGACTTTTATTACACGTCTTACTCCTTCTTTTGCAGCTTGCTTGAAAGCTTTGATTTGAAATTTGTTAGTGGAGTTACTTTAAGTCTGACCCTTTGTGGTGTATTTTTGGACACATTAGCCATGGGGGATGTCGCTTGAATTTTACAAACATGTACGCTACATGCTAAGAGCTGTTTTATGACGATTGTTTTCCCATAAGATCACTGCCTGTATGGAAGCGGACAGAATAGGACACATGGAGACAGGAAGGAGATGTTGCGAGTGACTCATCGAGAAAGGCCGACTCTCATTCACACGTTTACGGAGATGTGCGCACATACACACACGCTGCGCTCACACAAATGCTGCTGTTATGCCCTTTTGTATTGATCAAACACACGCTGAGGCCAGTCCGTGAGGAAAGGGATTCGTTTTGAAGCTAAATGGATGTGAAAGTGTGTGTGTGTGTGTGTGTGTGGCAGATGAATCCAAATAAAAGAAGTAGGGTGCCCTTTGTTTTTTTGTTGCTTTGTGGCAGAATGTTGGTTGATTGGTAAGCACATCCGCCTCTCAGTTTAGAGGGTAGGTTCAAAAAACGGAATCCAGCCTCTCTCAACCGAACGTCCAGTAAAATCATCAGCTTCTAACCACAAAATGCTGGTTGCTGCTTAGGGGCGGAGCTACCATGTATTTTGTACATATTTTCGAGATGTGTTGAGCGAAACAAGACATGAACAGATATCGGCTTGGTCTTGGGAAAACTGATCAACATTTGTATCCATGTTCTTGGAGTTTGCTGGAGTGCCCCAATCCAGCCTGTTCTCCATGTCTCCCTCAGCCAACACAGCTGAGGATCGTTATCAGGCTTCATGCAGCTTGCTGATTAGCTGATCAATTGAAACAACTGTGTTGGCTGTGGGAGATATGGAAAACAGGCTGGATAGGGCTACTCGAGGATCGCGGCTGAGAACCAGGGTTCTAGGAGACCCTGATTGTGTTTGCAGGGAGTGTCACATCACACTCCGATGGGTCCGAGTACAATTCATTCAAGCCAGGATAACAGAGTTGTTTACAAACCGAATTGAAAATGTGATTCATTTCCCATTCATCTGGTGTTTTCACCGAGGGAATGTAGTGTTTTGTTTTTCATGGGAACGTTTGTTTGGTCACATCAGGGTGCTAACACTGGCTGACCGCAAAACTCAGCGGACTGGAGCAGTCTGGAAGGGGAAGTGGGTCAGAGAGTGCAGACTTGGGGGTTGAATGCTATTGCCGACTGCGACTACTGAGCTGGTGAACGAACATTTGTTTTGTAATGAAAGCTTACAAAGGTTGGCACTGGGTCGTCAAACCTCTTAGCCAAAAAGTGGCTAAAAAGCATTTCAATCTGTTAGCCACACTTCTGTGCATTTGTAGCCACAACATCACGTGTTCGTGTAGCCAAACCTTTAGCCCCTCTTATGCAATCCTCGTCACTTCCAAGTAAACCACCGCTACCAAGAAAGCTAGTTATGATGAACCAACCACGCTACACTTACATGCAGTACTCTTGGTAATGTAACGGCAAAGTAGCTTCAACAACAACATCAGTCTTCTCATCGACCATGGTTTGGAACACAGCCGACTCACGGCCAATTGAAGCGGCTCTCCTTATTACCATTCAAATCAAGGCCGTGGAAGCGTACACAGCGTTGACATTGCGAAAACGGACTCGCTGAGGTCCGTACATGAGATCGCTCAAGGGGATGCTATTCAAATAATTTCAAGGTGATAACGATAATAATTTGTTGAGTGATTCAGAGGGATTGTACCACACAGTTGTCATCTGTATGAAATACGATGACAGTCACCACACGTCCGCATACACATTGACCAAATCCACCAAAATCATGTTGCACTACCGGCGCCACCACTTAGACCTACTTTTTGCATACTTTCTTGTCACCAGATTGGGAGACGCGTGGCGGCTGCTGGAACGCCAAGCGAAGCCCGACATGCTCCCAAACACGGTAGACTAGACTTGCCCCGCAAAGATAGTCTACAAAAATTAGGCCCAATGTACGGTATGTAAAAAACAATCTCGGGTCCTTAACTCTTTGACTGCCAAAAACGTTAAAAAATGTTTAGTAAAATCCTATGGAGGAGTGCCAAAGACGTTAAAAGACGTTTGTTTCAAAACTGAGGTGAAACTAACCATTTTATATTGTGGATTACTGAAAAACGGAATAAGGTAGAAACAAACTTTTTTTTCTGATGAAAGATGAGAGTCCAATCTTTTTTTGGTGGTATGTGTGTTTCCATAGTCCAAACACATAATTTTCTATGGACCTTGAAAGATCAGTCAAAATGCTTAAAATCGGCTGGCACCCACGGCATTCCCTTTTCTGAAAACGTCTGGCAGTCAAAGAGTTAAATGGCAAACTGCACGGCAGGCTTATAATGAAAGATCTTTTGTTGGCTGAATAACAGACCGATGCTTTTCGAGCAAAGATCATCTGCTACGTTTCACACAATGAGCCGCAGGATGATCGTCCACGTTGGTCGGATTACGCAATTTTGTAGTCCTCACAGAGGGTTGAGTGCGGCACTTCCCAGAATCGATCCGTCAGGGCAGTGCTGGAATTGACCGGTAAGGACAACATGCACCTAAAAAAACTGATTGGTAGAATCTGTCCCTCTGGATGCTGGAGCTTCTGGGTACTCCTCACTGGGTAATACCGACAAAACCCGTGCACGGGTCCTTCTACAAATAGCATCTATATTTAAATGTTGAAACAAATGGAATATAAGCAGTTTAATATCGACTCAATTTTTCTTGTTCAAGACCATTTTGTTTGTTTCGTTCTGTGTTGCAGCTGAAGAAGTAGAACGGCTGGCAGCCATGCGCTCGGATTCACTCGTACCTGGCACGCACACCCCCCCAATTAGGCGGCGGAGTAAATTTGCCACCCTGGGGCGCCTCTTTAAACCTTGGAAATGGAGAAAGAAGAAGAGTGAAAAGTTCAAGCAGACCTCTGCTGGTGAGGACTAAAACACGTTTGCACTCTGTCACTCTACTGGTTATCGTCATCATTCTCTAAGTGAGTACAATAGATTCATTTACAAGGACACGGGTTTTACAGAACAATACGGATGCTTTTTAACAGCATATACTGTATACGCACAACACACCAAACGCATCTAACAGTAAGACGGGACAGCAAGACAACAGATACAGCAACACTACAAGTTATGCTTGCTAATGTTTTGCGGTCAAATTTGTTTACAGTCTTTAAAAAGTTCACTGTATATACAATTGTATGCCCTGTTGGTTCAGCCTGAAATATTCTTGCGAAGTAACTGAAGAGCGAAGCAGAATGATGACGTAACGCCTCATGTTCAAGACACTTAACGTGCACTTACGATCTGCCGCGGTATCTCTCAGTGCTGGAGAGAAAAATGTCGACGAGACAGAGCAGGGAGGAGCTGATCAAGAAAGGCGTCCTGAAGGAAGTTTATGAGAAAGGTGGGTCTTCGAATTTCTCATTGGACGTCAGGCATTGTCAGGCCTTCCTTTACCCTACCACGTGAATGTAAAGAAATTAAAAAAAATAAGCGGTTCAGATAATGGATGGATAGAAATATGTACCTGGAATTTTTAAAAGACATACAAATACGTCCTTGGTATTTAGTGGGATTTATTAATTTCTAACAAGTGATTATAATTCAGAACACGTGGCATTTAGCTCATATTCCTTGAATGCAATACACGATAGAGTAAGGCCATCATTTTTTCAATCCGTGTCTCATCCAATCATGACGTCCTACTCTTGTGCAGACGGTTCATCGTCATCTGTACGGGACGAGGAGAAGCTGCAAAATGGCCGTTCTCCGGTGCTCGGGTGCAGCTCGTCACAGTCCGAAGGTCCCGAGCCGATGGAAGGAGCGGCTGCAACTGGAGGTAGGCAACATTGAGGCCTCGTGTGTGCTCGGTCCAACTGTCCGTTTATTTTCCGTACCAATCATTCTGTAGCTCGAGGTTGTAAACGGTCGCAAAGACATTTGCCAACAGCATTCATGGTCGCAAACTTTATTTTTGTCGCATCTTTGTGACCTTGGACGAACCTTTTTGAAAAATATCAACATTCACTACCCTCGCCGCTCAGTGTGATCCTCAAGAGTCCAACTTCAAACCCAAGACCTTGCCAACGAGTAGTGTTTGACTTCCCTTGCTTTGTCCACAGGTTTACTGGAATTTGAAAACCCCGCTGATGGTCCAAGTCAACAGGAGCACCCTCAAAAACTGAACCAGGCTCCCCCAACAAAAAAGCCTTCTGTGTATCCAGGGGATGATACGGAATCAACTTTGCAAAGACCTCCGACGTTACACAAGCAACCTCCTGCACTACCGCCCAAACCCTTCACCAGGATCACAAACCACAGCACAGGTACGTTCGCCTGCGCGACATTCCCAGGTGAGCTTTGGCAATTCCGAAGCTACATATTCCTTTTGTCTATTTACAGACGGCACCCCGGTAAAGTTGCCGTGCATGTCGGTGAAGTTATCTCCCCCTCTACCTCCAAAGAAGCTCATGATCTCCGTACCAGCGGGGAGCACGGAACCCTTGCCGCCTTTTCTGGCCTTCCAGAAGTGCTCCGCCCCCGCCGGCCACGCCCCCGCCGGCGGCCACTCGCTGCACTACGGAACGCTGCCGGTTGCGCTTCATCCACCCAGCCGAATCATTGAGGAGCTTAACAAGACCCTGGCCCTTACCATGCAGAGGTTCGAGAGGTGAGGATCCAAACCATTTGACTCACGTATTATGGATTCATAGTTGTCAACTCGCCACATTTCTGCCGTAGATAACAGAATATTGTACCGAAATTATCTTCCACATTGTTTCTTTTACTTGACTGACATTTTGAGTCCTGCGATTCCTTAAACAAACACTACATTAAATTCTTCCATAAGGCGTACTGTTCTCTCACAACTTATAGCGACCATAAGCAAGCACTCGTGACCTCTGCCCTTTCCCACCAATCACAGTTCTGTGATGCGCGCCGTTCCCACGGTGATGATGGAATGTGACGACAAGGAAAATCTCCCCAATGAGACCGACTATGAGGATCTACCCGTCATGTACGGCGATGATGATGATGATGAAGAAGAAGACGAGGACGAGGAATTAGAGGAGGAAGAAGAAGTGGATGAGGAGGAGGAAGACGACGACGATGATGATGATGAAGCATTGTTTACAAGTAGGTGTTTGATGAGGATCTCTCGGTCTCAAATGAAAGTTGACGGCTGACATCGCCGACGCAGGCACGCTGGCGCTGAAGGTGTTGCGAAAGGACTCGTTAGCCATAAAGATCGGCAACCGTCCATCCAAGAGGGAGCTGGAGGAGAAGAACATTCTGCCGCTGCAGTCGGACCAGGAGAGACTCGAGTCCCGACAGCAAACGGCGACCAAGCTCACAAGGTGGAGAAAACGCCGGCGCTCACGCACTCACCCACACGCAGTCAAATGCAATTTGGAGCCTCAAAATAGATGACGCAAGTATCCGTCATTTCACATGAGCAATACGCAATTTTTTTTTAAAACAAAATATTATCCTAAATTGTCCCTTATATTGTAGAAGGGTCGATAAAAACGTTTTTCACATTTTATGGGGGAAAAAATAAAATAAGGCATATTTACATTCCAACATTTCAAATGATTATTAATGGAAGACCGAAGTGCATATTATTCACGAGAAAAGACGGTATAGCACAATTTAGGCTGAGATGCAAACTGACATGATTGTGAATACAATTCCAACAACTAAAAGACAAAAAAATCTTTTTGTTTTTATACATATTGCAGTATTTGTACATTTTCATTTGTTCCCTGCACAATTAGTGTCCGGTTCTTTTAAAACACAGAGCAAAACTGGTGTCATAAACCACACTCTGCTCCTTGTATGAATCCCTAAAAGAAAAACTTTCCCCCCCCCGCCAGACGGTTGAGTCAACGGCCAACCGCTGAAGAACTGGAACAGAGGAATATCCTGAAACGTACGTTACTTTTCATGCTAAAAACAGAACACAAAAGACAAAAAGCACCTACGAGATCCAGCTTCTTTTTTTTTTTTCTCCTTTTTAGCTCGAAACGATCAGGAGGAGCAGGAAGAGAAGAGGGAGATCAAGAGACATCTATCCAAAAAGGTAAGAAAGCAGATGACTGACTTTGACCAGCAAACTGATCAGTTCAATTATTCAGACGGAACGAGAAACGTGGTTGCCGTGGTGATCTGTGCGAACACGATGCAAATGACAGCACCTCGTTTTGTCATTTTTTTAAGAGCAAAAAGACAACTCGAGTTCACTTTGGCTTGAGTCGATTTGGACGTTGTATTATTTTGTCATAGATAGACTTTTTTTTTTTTTTTTAACTTTCAGATTTATTCAGTTATGCGATTATGATGCTGTACTAATTCCCCGATTCCGATTTTAACTTATTTACTGTACAAAAAAAGTGACAGTTTTAGCTTTTGTTTATTTTATCAAGCAATTAACTCTTTGACTGCCAGACGTTTTCAGAAACGGGACGTCGCCAGTGCCAGCCGATTTAAGCATTTTGACTGATCTTTCAAGGTCCACAGAAAATTATGTGTTTGGACTATGGAAACACACATACTACCAAATGAAAGATTGGACTCTCATCTTTCATCAGAAAAAAAAGTTTAATAAAAACCAAATATCAAAATTTATAGAAACATGGTCTACGTATATAGAATTTTTTAACCTAATTCCGGTTACTTAATTCTGTCTGTTAGCGAGAGCCACTACATCGTGATAACTTACATTGATGTTTCTGCATCTGGCAATTTATTATTATATTATATTATTAGTATGGGATTTTTTTTTAATGGGCTTTAGGTGAACTGATGAATACACACACGCTCGCACACACACACACACACATACACATACTCACCCACATACAAAAAAAAGGGTATATATATATATATATGTGTGTGTGTGTATATGTGTATATATATATATATGTATATGTATTTAAAAAAAAAAAACACTTATTAAAAAATGTTTTAATTGATTTGTTGGATTTTTAAAAAAAAAAAAAAGAAAAGAAAAGGAGAGCAATGATGATGTCAAATCGAATGAACAATACTGAGCTCAAAAAAATAAAAAATAAAAAAAAAATAAAAGTTTGTTTCTACCTTATTCCGTTTTTCAGTAATCAACAATAGAAAATGGTTAGTTTCACCTCTGTTTTGAAACAAACGTCTTTTAACGTCTTTGGCACTCCTCCATAGGATTTTACTAAACGTTATTTAACGTTTTTGGCAGTCAAAGAGTTAATAAGCTTTACGCGCTGGGCAGAATTGTGTTGAAGACGATATGCGGATAATCTGATGGTGGCTAACTACCAAATTGTTGTCATTTCAAAACTTTCATAGGAAATAATGTGAAGTGAATGTTTCAGGCCAAAATGCTGAGATCATCAACGTTTTATCTGTACTGGTGTGATTTTAGTACAATTGTAACATCTGTCATATGCATGAAAATGATTTTAACCAAGAACCATTGGGTTGTCCCCCGCACCAAAAAACAAAACAAAAAACCTACTACACAAAAAAAAAATAAAGTGAAATTATACATTGAAGATGCCAGTTTTTTTTTTTTTATTTAAACAATTTTTTCTTGTATTGTTGCACTGAGTAGTTTACACCTTTCATCACAAAACCTTCTTTGGTTGTATGATGAAAATCACAGAGGCCAATGAGTTTGTGGAATAGCAATTAAGCATTAAAATCCATCTCAGGAGGCGGCCATTTTGCCACTTGCTGTTGACCGACAATGACATCACAGCGCCCAAGGGCTGAGCTCGTGAACATCACTTGACCACACCCACAAAATAGGTGAGCCGTGACATTCGTTACCTGAGCCCTTTTAGGCACCGTGATGTCATTTTTCCAATCGACAGCAAGGCAAAATGGCCGCCCCCTCTAAGACTAGAGCGGGCGCATTTAACATAAGACAACTGTTCAGTGGAATCCTAAAAAAAAAAAAAATGTGTCCGTTAGTTGTCGTTCAAGTTTGTGGTTCCGTTCTGTAGCTCAGCCAGAGGCCAACAGTGGAAGAGCTGCGAGAAGCAAAGATCCTCATTCGCTTTAGCGACTACGTGGAAGTCGCTGAGGCGCAGGACTACGACAGGAGAGCCGATAAACCCTGGACCAGACTAACAGCTGCTGACAAGGTTTCTGCAGAACGACAACAACTTCCAATTCGGTGTGGACCATCTACATCAGATGACATTTTATTTAGCGGTTTGACTTTTGTTTGTCATTCAGGCCGCCATAAGGAGAGAGCTGAATGAGTTTAAAAGCACCGAGATGGATGTGCACGAGTCCAGTCGTCATCTCACCAGGTATTTTGCAGCTTTCTTTCCGTCTCAGGTACTAACTTAACTCTTTGACTGCCAAAAACGTTAAATAACGTTTGGTAAAATCCTATGGAGGAGTGCCAAAGACGTTAAAAGACGTTTGTTTCAAAACAGAGGTGAAACTAACCATTTTCTATTGTGGATTACTGAAAAACGGAATAAGGTAGAAACAAACTTTTTTTTCTGATGAAAGATGAGAGTCCAATCTTTCATTTGGTAGTATGTGTGTTTCCATAGTCCAAACACATAATTTACTGTGGACCTTGAAAGATCAGTCAAAAGATCAGTCAAAATGCTTAAATCGGCTGGCACCCACGGCATCCCTTTTCTGAAAACGTCTGGCAGTCAAAGAGTTAAAACATCAGATGATTAGTTTTGTGTTCAAAGTCAAATCTGATCAAGGTTTAGGGTCTGCCATTCGATTCAGAATCGATTTTCGATTCAAAATGATTTGGATTGGCAATCATTTCTGCTTCAATTTCTGGATGTGCAAAGAATCATCATGATCAACTCCAGTCTGACTCGCTAATGCTAATTAGTGTTCGCCTTGAGGAGAACGGCTATTCAATCTTACTAAACGAGAATCTCGATTCTTATGAGAATCGGTTTTTTTTTTTGGGGCAAAATGTTGGCTTTTTAGAAAAAAAATCTTTGGACATTTTGTCTACCACATCCATTATTAGCGCCTGAAGAAATTGCACGAGATGAAAGTCAGAGAATGTGTCAGGTAGACTTGCATCATCATTTATCAGCGCATGTATGTGACCTGTGTTACGTGACGGATTATGATCCAATGTCAGTTTACGTTACAGTCAAAGTGGAAGATATGTGAACTAGTACATCACAAGGCATACATGTCAACCCCATAAGGTTTGTCCGTATTTCTTACGGATTTTTAAGTGTTGCAAAAGCATACGGGCGTATTTGGAAATGAATACGGATTTAACTGTTTTCATGAAAATAATAATATTAGTATATATTGCTTACCCTTTTTAAATTGATTTTGTATTTACTGTCGGCTACGTGCTACACGTGTGCATAAGCTCGATTTAAACAACAACCCGTCACAAAATCTCGTCTATCGCGCGAGACTTCTAACAGTTTCCTGACATGCGAAGTTAAGAAATTTGGGTTAGCGCGAAAATTGCGAGTCGTTCGCAGTGGTTGAGAAAATGGGGGACAGGCCGGCCAAAAAAACAAGATACACCGGACGTTTTCGTTCGGAATGGACGGATTTATTTAAGGTAAAGAGTATGCATCATGTTCGCTTTGTTCACGGGACATTAAGGTTGCGGCATCTGGCATTTACGATGTCAAAGAACATTTGAAATCAAAGTTGCACGAGAGAAATGTGAAGCAACAAAAAAGTCAACCGTCCCTGTGATATTTAGAAATCGGTTTTTTCTTTGTGCAATAAAATGTCATTTGGAACAAGATACTGTCAATGTCTTCATATAAGAAAGAAAGTAAGGTAAGATTAATGTTATTGCATGAAACAGCTTTAGTATTGATAAAACTGACATAAGGATTTTTATGGGAAAATAAGGGTTTTATGGGTTTGTAATACAGGTGGGACCAAATTAGGGTTGACATGTATGACAAGGCCTCATTTGTAGGCCTAAATACCTAACTTTTATGTTTTTTTTTTATCTGATTTAGGCCATTGAAGAACACTTTCCCCCCAAATGACTGATGGAAATGTATCTTAAGTATGAAATTTGTTCTGCAGGTTCCATCGGCCCTAAAAGGGAACATTCCTGCACAAGCGAGCGGCAGTCGGACGGCTTTCTGCCTCCCTCGTCTCTTGTGATCGCGTCCCAGACGGCACACCTGGAAACTTTGCTTTCAAATCTCCTTTTAGTGTCGTTTTTAGACCGAGTCCGATTTTGTATCAACAAACTTTGCACTTTTGTCAAGTCAAATCTGTGCCAATTTTTTTGAATTTGAGGGAGACTGGACTTCAAAACGACTCATTCGGTAACGGACCTTTTCACATGTGACGTATTTACATATAGCCATCAATGTCCCGATTTTCTTCAGGTCGCGAAGCTCTTCGCAGCCAGCAACAATTCGATTCTATTCTGTGTGTGAAAATTGCACTATGTTGAGAATTTGTGACAGGGTACGACGACCGTGTTCCATAAACAAGCAGAACGAAATGAATGATGATGTGCAATGAGACTTAACTGGACAATTGCGACCTTTGATACGACGTCTAATTGGGAACGATGTCGGTGTTTGTTGTCGTGAGAATATTTTCATTGCTTCCAGGTGAGTTCAACATTCACCCAAACACTTGCTTCTCCCCAAAAAAATGAAACGTCTTCAACAGTGCAATAATTTCAGATTGATCTTTATTTATCCGTTTTTGAATTGCATTCAGAAGCTTGTCAAGTTTATTTATAGAACCCTTAAAGGGATACTTGACTCATGGAGCCATTTTTCAACAGTAAAAAGTTCAAACAATTGTAAAAAGAATGAATTTGATCATGTCATTATTTTTCATGTACAATTAATACATTTAGAAACAAATGTTTCCACCTGCTGTCGGCTGAAAATGATGGTGGAAAAATTAGTTTGGAAAGGTATTAATGGTTTATAAAAAATAACAAAGTTATCGCATTAACTATAGACAAAATATCTTCTTACTGTTGCAAATGGCTCAATAGATCAAGTATTCCTTTAATCACAAAAGAGTTTTGTTTCCAGTCTTAGAATCGGTGTGTGTGTGTGTGTGTGTGTGTGTGTGTGTGTGTGTGTGTGTGTGTGTTGCCAAGCTACTTGCTAGCATGTACAGAATGACATGCCTTGTAAATAACAAAGAAAGTGACGTTTCAAATGTTGGTTTTTGTAACGCAGAACAACTGCATGTATTATTTATTGTGAGTCTTCTACTTTATGATGTATGCGGTTTCTTAAAGAAAGAAATGTGATTTTGCCTGCGTGTTCTCTCTTTTTTTTTTCCCCCCCCCGTCAAGCCCGCTCCTCTCAATGTCCTTTCGAGCGATTCCTGGTTTCTTGATGCCGATCCGTACGCCCGTCGTCCCAGGCGGAAGTCTGAAGAAAAAGCTTGCCGCAGATTTGCCGGCAGTTTACATGGCATGCACGGGGTTGCCGCAATATTTGTGCCACAGATCGATGGCTTTGGTGACGATGGCGTCCGTGTTCTCTTGCGGTATCTGCAAGGGAAGCGCAAGGTGAGGCCGGCACGCCGAGGGCTCGCGAAATGCGGCTTTTTGGCGCCCGGCGCGCTCGTCGACTCACGTTGCAGAGAAACTTGACGACGCTCTCTGGTCGGCCGACGCCCAGCAACATAATCTTGTAGCTGAGCAAGATCTCCAGGGCCACAAACACCAGGATCTTGCAGGAGCCACTGATCACCTTGTCCCAAACTCTTTCAACATATCCAGATGTGCGATGTCATTTGTTTAGGAGGGGATCCATACGCTTGAAGTTCCCGGCGCCGTCAATGTTAAGTCCGTATTGCACTTCAGCGGAACAAAAGTCTTCAGAATGAAGGTCTCCAATTCAACAGCTAAAGTTAGTCAATATAGTGTTGAAGTTGGACTGTACTGAGTTTAGACATTTGGGTCTTACCAGTTGGACGGTTTTCTTGTTTTTTTCATTACAGCTGTTTTTCACTGCTTTTTAACGGTTGTCGAAACTTAAATATTCAAGTGAGATTTTATACTGGCCAAAAAGGCTTGAATATGAAATCTTTTGCTGCGCTAGAGACTTTGGTACCGTACTGGATATGTAGGAAATTATTAGCACACTCGTGTTTTAACTTGAAATTGTTTCACGTCAATTGTTCTCAAATCCGTACTTTAGAACCCCAAAAGGTGACATGGAGGGGAAATAAATCAAACATGAAGAAAACGTCCTCGTTCTACAGGAGAAACTTTCTCATCCTAACATGAAACATATTTCACTTTTTTATTCCCTCATGTCACTTTACTGTGTTTGAAAATTATATCTTTTTTTATGTGAAGTTGTTTAGGTGTCATCTATTATTCCACTGCCTTTTACTAATGCTTTCAGTTTTTACCAAGGTATCAATTCAATATCGGTCTTGAAGTACTTCATGTAAAGTCAAAAATGTTCGTATCATGACAATACTATTCAAGCATCGGGCCTTTCCTTTTTTTTTTCTTTTTTTTCTCTGCTCATGGGCTCACCTCTGCAAGCTGGACTCGGGCAGGCAGCCCGCGAAGCAGCGCCGGAACCAGAGGTTGTAAGGAAGTTGCGCCAAGGCGCCGCAGCTCTTCAAATGGTTGAGGAGGCCCGGCTCCTCCTGATTCAGGTAGTGCTCCAGGCTCTTCGGCTACACAAGCAAAGATGACACAGAATGACAGACGATTATACCCGCGAGCACATCGGCGAGATTGTGTTCCCGATTCATTGGGTGTAAAAATTCGCACACGGGAACTTGAGGCTGAATGGACACTGCTTGGTTTATGTGACACACTTTTGAATTTACGCTTTGAAGTGGTGACAAATTAAAAAGTGCAACTTTCAGTTACCGGTTGGCTATAATTATTTTGAAAAATAATATTTAAAAAAAAAAAATCTGTGTACTTTTAAACCACTAGGAGGGGGAAAATATTTTCCACAACATTCTAATTTCTTAAGATGCACTTCAATAAACAAGGCAATAAATCCGAATTGGGCATTTGAACCTGCTGCGCAAGTGTAGCCTTTGACAATGCGGTGACACTTACAAGATGCGGAAGTGAGTCTCCAAACTTGGTGTGGAACTGGCTGATGAAACTTTTAATGAGCCAGTAGCAGTCGACGGGATCCTCGACAATCTCCTCCATCGCTTGACTGATGGACAGGAAGTCCTCGTTCTCTTTGTCCTGAAAACCAGATTCGCACTCAGCATGCGCGCGTACAACACTGGAACTAATGGAACCTTCACCGAAGGATTGCGTTTTGGCAGCAGTGTGTTGGCTTGTCCATTTTCCGTGTGAATATGAATTTGATAATAGCAACGTCTTACCGGTGCTGAGATTTCCGAGCAACGCGGGAGCATGTGGCTCTCCAGCTGGAACATACGCAAGTACACATGGGTGGAGGCTGTCGAGGACTTGATGTATCTCATCACTTCCAGAGCCTCCATGACGTCTTGGTATTGCTCCTTTCTGTAGTTTCCAACCAGGGTATGAGAGTCGCTATGGGGCGGCAGGATGCCTGAAGAACACATAGAGAGAAAAAGTCAATATAGTGCCGTACTATGAAGAATGAACGCAAACAGTTTTGATCATCTACTTGTCAATCATACGACCAGATAGCATTTGATGAGCAACCCCGGAATACCACCACCACCATTTTTCAGGGATGCGATTTGACCAAAGTGAAATTATCTGAAAATTTAGCCGGGGGTCTGGGGGCCGCTGGCACCCAGCTAGGCCGCGGAGCTCATGGGTTTTTCGTGTTTTTAAGTACCTTCAATGCACTCACATGACAAAGAAATAGACAAAACAACAGCATAAATTTTCAATGTATATTGAACTATCCCATATAAAATGGCAGTTTTAGTCAACTCAAAATCAGTCACATTCAAAAACATTGAACTGCCTTTGCTTTTAAAAACTATCACTGAGAATATCATCATATCTAACTAATGTGATTACTAAGTTAACACATAAATAATGTTGAAGAGTTCAAATTTCATGAACAAATAATAACTCATATTAGAGCATACCACAAATGTCTTTGTTATAGCAGAAGATGTTATCTGTCGGAGTCATGCGCATACACAATGAACTACTATAAAAAAAATAAAATAAATAAAAATCGGATTTTTTTTTTGGGGGGGGGGAGATAAAAAAAAAAGCGGAATTCCGCGAATTAGCGGAAAAATCACATCCCTGATTTTTCCAAAGCTCAAATTGGTTCCTTGTACTCAAAATCGGCATCTTATTTAAATAAAGCTCATGTGCAATCCACAATATTATCATGCGTCTTACCTAACAAAACTTTCCACACATGGACCCTGTACATGGACGGGAGGGGAAAACGTTGACTGAAGGTGCTCAGCTTGTCAAGATCTTTTCAGAGACACAAAGTTCCAATAAATTAATTGGATCGCATTTCCACATTGTATACATAGTGAATGATATTGGAAATGAATTAAGTGCATCAATTTGACCACAAAACTGTCGTTCAATTCTCTGGTTAGTAGGGCCATCAGTCACTCAGTGTTTTAACAGTTTGTCACTTACCAAGTGGGTTATCCTTCAGTAGTATTTCCAGGGACTTTTTCTCCTCCACTCCTCTAAAGCCAACTTTCTCATAATAAGCTGAGCGAAAGTTCCTCTGTGGGTCGTCCGCCATTATTTCACCTGACCAAAGTAGTCACACAAAAAAAGGGAAACGTTAGCCTAATAGTCAAGGACCAACACCGAAATTGTTCATGTGTTCAGAATCCAAATCCACAGCATCCTAGTGATGGTCTAATGAAACTTTTGTGAAACACCGGACCGTTTGGACGAATTGCTTTGAAAATGGGTTCGATTCTTGACGTTTCAGTGATAGTGCCTTCTCCTGGAGAAAAGCAAGACTGCACTGGGTTTTAAGCATCTTTGCTAGTTTGCTTTGAAATCTTTGACGAGCATAGCCACATACTCACGCAGCCAATAAATCAATTAAATAAATGAAACACACGGCCCAAAACATGCAATTCACTTTAATTAAGCAGCTTATCAACCTCTGAGCCAAATGCCCGACATACTTGGTAGGGAGGATCATTTTCTAGAAAAGTGGCGTCCAAACTCGGTCCTCGGGTTTTGGATGTTTCCCTGCTCCAACGCACCCGCTTCCAATGAACAGGGTCGTTATCAGGCTTATGCAGAGCTTGCTGATGAGTTTAAGGTGCGTTTCAAGAAAGTGAAACCATGAAACGGAAAAAATAATAATAATATTTGCCGATATGATGAGATCAAAGTTCGACACCTGAGTAACAGTTATCGATGAGTGATACAGCGGCTGGATTTCTCCAAAGCACTACACGCACCGGTCCGACACGGAGTTTCTTCTACAAACTTGAAACATGCATCGATATTGCCGAACCCTTCACTACTTCAGTGTCAAACACCACTACGTCGTCCAGAAACGCAGCCTGACAAGTGTTTGTTTGTATTCAATGAGGCTAGTGATCCAAATATAAGTAAAGGGCTCACCTTAGCGCGTTTGGCGCCGTTTCTGAAGTGCTTCGTCCCCTACAGTTGAGACCTCGTTAGTTGCTGTACTTTTGGCATGGCAACAGAAATTGTTACCGTTGCTAGATTTTTACTTCGAGACACATTTCTAACCAAACGATGCGTTGCTTTGCACGTATGCTAACTGCTAAAGTACTGTCAAATGCTACTTCCATTCACTTCCGGGTACGGCTTTCGAAATAAAACAGGATGTAACAGCACTGCTGAAAGTTGACATTCCAGTCGTGTCGAGAGTGTCGACCACATAAAAAAAGGTCTTGTGCCTAAATCGTGACATTCCTCCAGATCACTTTTATGTAAGTATTTTGTCATTTGCTTCAATGGACAATTCATAACATCCGGGCATTTGTGATATTTCCGCAATGCAACGCTTCCCCCGGTGAAAACAAACTGTGTAGCCTATATTGTATTGCTTTTGCCTGTGACTAGTATACAACCCATGCAGATTGTTACAGTGGTCAAATGACATTTCACCACATTTTGAAATCATCCTCACAAATCAAATTACAACGATCCAAAGTCCAAGACAGAGCTTCTTTTCACCGAGGAAGACGGCCATTTTGTCCTGTGACGTAAGCTCGGGAGTCGGAACTGCACATAGGAACACGTAAGAAACATTTATTCAATATTTGGATTTATCCATCTTGACCGTCAAGGGTCTCATGTGGCTGAGTGGTTTACACATCAACCTCACGGTTGAGAGGTTGGGCTTAGTTTAATATTTGTGCTCCAGGCAGGCCCAGGAGCATGTAGTGACCCGGGACAAGTGCTGAAAGTTTTAAAGGGGGCACATTGAACTTTTAATGTGAAAACAATAGAAATATATAACCTATAGGCCCTACACAAAATGCTCATTTGTGGTCATTCAATACAAACGTGTTGTTCCTACTGAACAGGTGAGCAAGCGAATCATGAGCAAATACTAAGGCTTAGGTAGAAGCCAAGGCTAAAAACAATAGACAGGCATACAGTGGTAAGATTGAATTTTATTTTAAACTGGGAATAAGCTACAAAGACATTCTGGTAAACCTGGTATTGCAGGCTATTGATAAGAACAGAATGAGAAATGACACTTGCTTGGACAGCAGGCATGTGACGCCCAAATGAGTATTTTGTCCGCCCATTAAGTCTATTCCAAGGCCTCAAAAAGGTATTTTGTGTCCATGTTTTATCAATATTGTGGCCATTTTTAAAATCTTTTCTTTTTAATGAAACACACAATTGAGAAAGTCCACCTCACTTTCCTCATCCACGGAATATCATTTCTTCTCTGTACTCAATTATTTGGTGTTTTATTTATTTATTTTTATATATACAGAGTAACATGGGACACTGAACATTCAAGCACCTTTTGTATTGCAATAATAGGGGGGAATACCTATGAAAATTGGCTATACCTCATTATAAATGTTTAAATCTAAATTTAAGACTTTTATTTACACTCTGGCATTTAGTCCAGCTACCTGTTTTACTGCCACTTCTTCTCTCTCCTCCTCCAACCTCCCCAGATTTGAGAGGGAGCTTGGTGGTGATGACCGAATCTGAGGCTGTTGCTGTATGAATTCTGCACCGATCAACCAGGACGAGGTCTGTACCGGATCACTTCTCCGGGGACATCGCTGTGGAGGATTCTGCATCAACCGGCCGGGCCAGAACCACTTTCCCTAAGGTATCCGTCTACCTGCAGCGTTTCATCTTATAAAATGGACTCTAATGCATTTAGCTAACATTGTGTAGCAACATATTATGTGATAAATGCTGCCCGCTCTGCATCCATGATTAACGCCACGGCAGCACAAACTACAGTAACTTGAAATGCACCGCTACAGTAAAGCACTGACTGGGCACACTCATGAAATAGGATCTATTGAAAAAATGCTGGAGTGAGAAATTCACTGTGTATGTAGCTACTAACCAACTTACTGGCCAGTAAGGCAGAATGAACATTAACACATGGACAGTTGGACACCTATTAATTCACTCGAACAAGGAATCAAAAGGTTAATGTTTTTATTTATAGACTATTACAGAACTTAAAGCTCTAAACTGTAAGAAACAATGACACAATGAAGTTCAAAATCCCCTAAATGTGTACAATCTGGTGTTTGATCAAACTTTGGGCAAAAAATCTTTAAAAAGAAAAACAGACAACTAAAAAATACACTGTTTTGAGTTGATACCTGCTGCACCTTTTTGTTATTTTCAATGAAGACGACAGAAAGAACATCCGTCGACCTAATTTTAGACAGGATGGAATGATGACCTCTGCATATGTTGGCTCACATGCTAAGCAGAAAAGACTTGCGTTTTCCAAGTACATTACTTTTTTTGTTTTAGTGTCATGATGGTTGGAAATGTTTTCATGTGGATGATTGAGTGTCAGGGTTGCTTGTTTGCGCAGTTCAAAGCTCTGAGTGAAAATGTAGAG
Organism: Vanacampus margaritifer; assembly: GCF_051991255.1. Classification (NCBI taxonomy): domain Eukaryota; kingdom Metazoa; phylum Chordata; class Actinopteri; order Syngnathiformes; family Syngnathidae; genus Vanacampus; species Vanacampus margaritifer. Next base: position 23,724,587 of record NC_135444.1, read on the forward strand.
CGGGATACTGTATGTTAGCATCTCACACTAGCTAGCCAGCTAGCATGAGGATTTCACAACCCTGATTCTGCATTCAAATGAAGTGATTGTTGAATGCATGTTTTACTGATTAATACTGATTGTTAATTTTGCTAAACACTAAACATCTTATAATGTACTTGCAAGACTGTTAAAATGTTACAGAACTAATAATTGTGAGAGTTTAGACTGAATAATTATTCTCAATGAGCAATTTAAACAAATCAACATCAGATTGTGGTTGAACTTCAAGGTACATGCAACTAACCTTGCACCGATCCCAAGACAAAACAAACAGAGTAAGTAGCCTAATAAATGCAGAATAAATGCAAACACAGCGTCTTTATGTTCCCAAAGCAAAAAAAGCCCCTTTTTCAGACAGCAAACAAAGCAGGTCATTGGCGTTCAGAAAGTGCTTGTGGCACTGCACATTCCGATTTGTGTGTCAATATTAATGCCAGTGTCTCGCGCAGTGACAAAAGGTGTTGTTGGCAGTCTCGGGTGTTAAAATGTGCACGCTGGTCGTCCTTGTCTGTTATGCATTGATTGCTTGATTGTATTCGCAAGTCAACTTCAATCTCCCTATTCCAAACGGGTCCATTACACATAGGACAGTGAGGGCCTGTTTAATACCTTGCTCTTGTCCAATTGGAATTTCCCCCCAGCACTTTCAAAATACGTATCAACTCTTCAGATTTGTTAACAATAAAATAGCAATGATGTTATAGGTGGCAACTCTAAATGGATTATTTTTTCTTTGTTAATTTAGGATCTGGTGGAAAGGTTGGTAATGATTGTATAACTGGTGGACAAGGATGTGGGAGAACCCAAATCCAGACTGCTCCTTCGGGAACTTCGTCGTGAGCCACTTCGAGAGCCTGTGCTGGATCCTGGGGCAGATGAAAAATTGTAAGGACTGCTTATTCCTCTAGAGGACACGGATGATGCTTGAAGCATTCGAAGCCCAGTGCTCTCCTCAACTAGACAATTGTCTAGAGCCTCCTTATAAGAGATCTTCAGTTTGCTCTTGGGACATGTTAAATTCTTTGTGTGGTGTCTGATGTCTTGGAGTTTCATAGCAGTGCTGCCATCAATCCAACCCATTTTCAAAGCATCTTCTGTGGTTCGTCTACAGCCCAGTTCTGGGTCATAAAGTCCTCCTGTCACAAATTGGAACTCCATAAACCTCTGGCCTGCCTCATAAGGTAGCCACATTTCCTTAATGGCTTCAGCAGCAGACATTTTCTTGCCACTTTTGACATCCTCATAGCCAATGAACGCTTTCTGAGCAGGCTTGAGTCTTGCAGCCATATCATCATTAATTATACCTTGACGGGAAGCTTCTTGGATGCTGAGCCGACGCCCGTTTTCTGGATTTACGATTCCTCCTGTGCAAGCTTGTGCCTCCAGCAATCTCTGAGCCGTGATGGTATCAACCAGACCAGTATTTAGAGCTTCCATAATTGATATTTTGTCTAAAGTCTCCGTATCAAATATGGCGCCCACAGGATCCTTTTCACCAACACTTTCAGCGGGGGAGGCCAGGGTGAAAGAAACACTCGATATTTGATTTTGGGTGTCCGATGAGCCTCGAGAACCACTGCTGGTTGCAAAGCTTTGCTCTTGAATAGTCGGAGGTCTTGTTGTAGATATCTTTGTGATGGAAGAAGATTTTGAAATGACTGTTGATGATGATGGCACTGAAGTTGGAAACGAAGCCTGTGATGTGGAAGTTAATTTTGGCACTCCGTGCTGAGTTTTTTCAGTGATGATATCGGCAAACTGCGTTAAGGTGATGACACGTGAGCGATACTGGTCAACAACTGACTGGTCAATGGCTCCTTTCTCAAGCAGTTCATTGATGTGGTACTCTCTACCTGTCTTCCTGTCAATGATGACAAAACGTTTAGAACCGTCTGGTTCAGTGATGGTGATCTCTTCCCACTCACACTCCTGTTGAGAAAGCTCCTGGTAGGTCTTAAAGTCAATATAACCTTTATCATATGCCTCACGTATAGACATCTCCTTGTTGGTCTGCGGATCCACAATTTTTACTCTCCTCTTTCTTAAGGTGTTTTTCATAGTTGCCTCTTGTTTTTCCTTGTCAACAATTGGCAAAAGGATTAGGCCAGTCTTCTCATCAGTAATGCAGCGTTTCTTAAGCTCCAGGTATGTTACCTTTTCCTCTGTGTTAGGATCAAAGAAATCCTTACTAGCAACATTCTGATTGGTTATGATCGTGTTCATTTCCTCGTCTAAGCATCCTTTGTGGTAGGCCACATCTATATCAAGCCGATGGCTGTGTTCAGGATCAATAATACCACCACTGGCAATCTGGGCCTCTAGCAGACGGATGCCATGTCCTTTCGCAACTAGACCCCTCTTGATTGCCTGGAAAAGAGAGATAACATTTTCCGTACCAGGCAGTTTGTAACCTGTCACAGCTCTTTCTGCTGATCGTAGGGTGTCCAGACACTCTGGCCCAAATAGTCCTTTATTATAGGCGTCACCAACAGTGAGGTGAACATTGTTCACTGGGTCGACTATAAAACCCGATGCGGCCTGGGCTTCAAGAAGCTCTAGAGCGGTCCCGGGTCGCAATAGTCTATCTTTTTTGGCTTCATAAAATGTCATCACCCTATCACTGGTTTCGTCAATGAGTCCTGCTATGCAAGTGGACCTGCCCAAATAGGAACGCAGGCGGTACTCAATGTCCTGACTTGTCAATCTCCCTCTCTTCAATTCATCAATATCGGATGGCTCCAGCAGGTTGGCATCTACTAGATCTATGACAGAGACCTGACTCCGAAGCCCTTGGACAGTTGTTGGTTTTTTAGGTTCTGGGAGAAGTAAAAAACCTGTGCCAATGTCTGCTCTGCATCTTTTTTTAAGGGACAAGTAGCTAACTGGCAGGTGGGTGTCTGGATCCAGATAGCATTCAGGATCCTGACTGAGGGCCTTGTATAGGTCTGCACCTATCAGATCTCGATCCATAGCAATGTCTCTAGGGAGGTATACACTGAGTGTAGGGTCCAAAATACCTCCTGCACACTCTTGAGCCTGAAGTATGCGAAGAGCTGTGTCCTTGTCAATCAGTCCTTTTTTCATGGCCTGGCCAGCTGACAAGAGCTTTGAAGTATTTGGGTCTCTGTAACCTATGGCAGCAGCTTCAGCAGCAAATAATTTTGATTCATCTTCCTTACAGACTACACCTCTTGCACATGCTTCCTTAACGGTGAATTTCTGATTTGTCTGTGGGTTAATGATGTGTCCTGTGGCTGCCAGAGCTTCAAGTAACAAGTCGGCACTGTCAGGGGAAATAACACTTTGTTTCTTGGCCTCAGTAAAGGACATTTTTTGGAATGATCCAGCTGCAACCCCAGCAATTAAACCAGTCCCTTTGAGGAACACCTGTTTTTCCACAGACACCTCCGGTACAGTTTTCTCTCCAGTAACTAGTTGATTTAATGTCGCTTTGTCCAAGATTCCACAGTCAAACAATTGTTGTGCTGTTACTGTCTTGCGGACACCATCAAATATCAATTTGGAGGGATCCATTTTTTCTGAAATTGGTAAAAGTTGCAGACCACTGTGAGATTCTATCTTGCATCTTTGTTTCAAAGCACCATAACTTACGTCAAGCTCAGGTTCAGGATTAATGTAGTATGCGTGACTCTGATTTAGAGAATTGCGGAGGTCTTCATCTAATAAATTGCGTTTGATCGCTGTGTCTTTTGGGAGGAATACACTGAGATTGGGGTCAAGTATGCCTCCAACACACTCTTGGGCCTGCAGGAAGCGTAAACCAGTTTTCCAATTAATTATTCCCCTTTTCATTGCCTCATAGACCGACAAAGGTTTTGCCGTACTTGGATCTTTATAGCCAATAGCAGCAGCCTCTGCGACCAATAATTTATCCCTGTCCTTTATATCAACTATTCCTCTGGCGCAAGCCTCGTCTACTGTTAGCTTCTGATAGGTAGTGGGGTCAATTATGTGTCCTGTGGCAGCCTGAGCTTCCAGTAGCCAATCTGCAGTCTGTGGGGACAAGAGGCATTGTTTTTTAGCTTCTGACAAAGAAACTTTTCCCTGATTCTCAGCTTGAACCCCAGCAATCGGTCCAGTACCCTTCAGATAGACCACCTTTTCAGCAGACACCTCAGAGACGGTCTTCTCCCCTTTCACTAACTGGTCGAATGTAGGCTTATCAAGCACTCCGCACTCAAACAACTGCTTGGCTGAGACTGACTTGCGAACCCCATCAAACATCAGTTTTGAAGGATCTTTTCTCTCGATAATTGGTAGAATTATCAAACCAGTGTTGAATTCGGTTTTGCATTTTTTCTTTAAAGCCTCATAGCTGACATCAAATTCAGTATCTGGGTCAAGGTAAAACTCTGCATTTCGATTTAGAGCCTTACAAAGACCTTCATCCAAAAGGTTGCGATTCATAGCTATGTCTTTGGGGAAGAACACACTCAGATTAGGATCTATAACACCCCCAGAAAAGTACTGGGCCTGCAACAAGCGTAGCCCAGTTTTCTTATCAATGAGTCCTTTGTTTATGGCTTGAAAGACTGAAAGAGGTTTAGCTGTACGAGGATCCCGATAGCCTAAAGCGGCAGATTCTGCTGCCAAGAGCCGATCTCGATCTCTTATGTCCACCAGTCCTCTGGTACATGCCTCCTCTACTGTGAATCTCTGATTGGTCCTGGGATCAATAATGTGGCCGGTTGCTGCCTGGGCGTCAAGTAGTAAATCTGCACAATGTGGGGGCATCAGCAACTGTTTTTTGGCTTCTGATAAAGACACAGTCCCCAAAGATCCAACTGCTACACCAGCAATTGGTCCTATCCCCTTTAAAAATACTTTCTTGTCTTCTGACAATTGTGGGACAGTTTTTTGTCCCTTTGTTAATTGGTCGAATGAATGTTTGTCCAAGATCCCGCAATCATGCAATTGTTGTGCTGTGACTGGCTTACGAACACCATCAAAAATAAATTTGGAGGGGTCTTTCCGCTCAGTGACTGGCAACAGTAGCAGACCAGTATGAGCCTCTGTCTTGCTTCTTTTCTTCAAATCTCCATAATTGACGTCCTGGTCAGTGTCTGGGTCAAGATAACACTTTGGATTCTGGGTCAGAGCATAACCGATGTTTTCATCCAAAATATTACGACTAATAGCCGTGACTTTGGGAAGGAACACACTGAGATTTGGATCCAGTATGCCTCCAACGCACTCCTGAGCCTGCAATAAACGCAGTCCAATTTTCTTGTCAATCACTCCCCTTTTCAAGGCCTCGTACACTGAAAGTGGCTTGAGTGCACCGCGATCCTTGTAGCCAATGGCAGCAGCCTGTGCTGCTAAAAGTCTGTCTTGATCTCTTGGGTCTACCACTCCGGCAGCAACTGCCTCCTCTACCGTTAGCTTTTGATTAGTTCTGGGATCAATTATATGGCCTGTGGCTGCCTGGGCATCTAGTAGCAGGTCAACGGCAGCTGGTGGTAGAAGACGCTCTTTCTTTGCCTCAGTTAAGCTTATTTTATAGGGACATCCAGAAATAAAACTGTCAGACTGTGGGTTTTCAATGATCACCCCTGCTATTGGGCCTGTTCCTTTTAGACTAACTTTTATATCGACAGATGCATCAGGAACACTTTTTTGCCCTTTGATGACCTGGTTAAAAGTGAACTTATCCAAAACACCACACTCAAGCAATTGGGCCGCTGTAACTGGTTTGCGGACACCATCAAAAATGACAGTGGAGGGATCCACGGTTTGGGGTTCTCTAGTTTTCTTTAACTCATTCTGCATAGTTTGTCTTACAATAGTCAACTCTGTGAATTCTTTCTCGAGGACTGACAGCTTTCCTTTATATGTTTTCTCAAGCTCACTAAGTTCCCTTAGAAGCCTCTCGATCTCCCTTTTCAAAGTAGTGTTTTCCCTTTCCAGACGTTCCTTGTCTGCATCATATTGGTTGACAAGACCCTTCTTACTTTCAAATTGTTCCTTCCAGTAACTTAAGTCTCTTTTCACCCTCTCATTCTCCTCCTGTGCACGTTGCTTATTTTGAAGCTCAGACTCAAGCGACAACTTAATGCGTCGGAGTTCCTCCTCGAGCCTTTGGAGGTGATCTTTGTCTGTCCCAGACAACTGGAGTTTCAACAGCAGTGCATCTCTCTCTTTCACAATATCGTCGTACTGTGACTGCAGTGATAGCATTGTGGTTGATGTCTGTGGAAAAATAGTGGGATAAACAAAAAGAAAAAAGTTGGAAATTAGACAATTGTACAAGCCACATCTCTTTGAAAAAGTGGTGTGAGAGAAAACAGTATGGAGAGATCAACTACCATCGGCTACGCTTGAATGACAAGTCATGCAGTTCATTTATACGTACAGATAGACAACTTCCTGATTTCAAAAGTCCGGGTGCTGGGTAGAATAAAATTTCAAAAGTTATTTCTAATTTGGTGTAGTTATTTATGTTTATAAGGGCTAATTCACAACCAAATTCACCTCAAGGCACTTTTAATTTGGAGCAAGTACTGCTTAACTCATTCACTCCCAGCCATTTTCACTAAAGCAATCCCCTTCACTCCGCTGTTTTACTGGATTGTGACTGATTTTGCAAGGCCCACGGAATATTGTGTTCCTTTGCTATAAAAACATGAAACATACCAAAAGAAAGATTAAAGTCTCTTCTTTCATCAAAAAAAAAGTACATTTCTATCCGTTTCCGTTTTGCAGCAATTAGCATTAGAATATAGCTAACTTTCATCATTATTCACAAATCTATTTCGAATTCTGAGTAATTGAGGTTTTTTTTCAACATGGTCCTGGTTCATTTCCTATGCTCTCATGCTTCCTCTGCTGCCACCTGTTGGCCGTTTGTGTAATAACTACCATTTATTCAACCTTTTTTTGCAGTTGAGAGGCTGCATCAAAACCTTCTGTATGCTCCAGCATTAAAAACAGCAACATAAAACGTATAAATACGTCTTTGGGACACTTAAAATAGAATGTATTCATATGTTTTTTGGGAGCAAATGAGTTAATATGCAATAATTGAGAATTTGATGCCTGCAACACAAACTGCACATAATGTTTTTCTTTGTAGACACCACTCAAACTCTTGGGAAATCAGAAGCTTATTGAGAAACAACTAGAGAAGATGATTTTGAGGTTCATGCAAGCAATCAAGGATCTTTCTCTTGGCAGTGGTGACTACTTGATTCATCTGGAAAGATGAAAGAAGTCTGGGATTAGGTTTCAGACTTCCAAGTACCTTAGTAGCCTGAATTAGCATTTTCTCAGTCTCCAGTTTGAGGTTGTCCCTCTCCAAGGAGAGCTCTGACACAACGTTGTGGTAGTCAAGATTGCTGCGCTCGCTGGCCTGCAGCTGCAGCTCCAGGGCAGTAATTTGAGAGGAGACCTCATCATCATGTTCCTCTTTGAATCTCTGAAGTTCTGCTTTATTGTGTCGCGTTGTCCTAAGCTCCTCTTCCAGCCTCAGTCTTTCTTTCGTCAAGGTTTCAGTCATCTCCTTCAGAGTTTGAAGTTCAGAATAGTTCTCGTTTAGAGCTTTACTCTTCTCCTCTATAGTTCTATACAGACCCTCGTTTCTTTGGTTCACCTCTTTAACTTTTGCTTGCTCCTGTAACAATTGATGTCGCAGGGCTTTTCGCTCGGTGCTGAGTTGTGCTAACTGTTCCTCAGAGGCACTGTTTTTTTCCAAGCTTCTTTCCAGTTCCTCCTGCATCATGAGGCACTGTTGTTCACCTCTCATTTCTCGCTCTTGGTTCTGACGTAAAGTGGTGACGGTGCAGTAGTATTCTCTCATCGTCATAGCGGTCTTTTCTAACTCGATCTCAATCTGTCTCCTTTTCGACACTTCCTCTTGGTTGGCTTCTCTTACGTTAGCCAACTGGATCTCCAGGCCATCTCTTACAGATTGAATGTCCTTCATGCGGCCCTGTAGCCGATTCAGGTTTTCTTCTAGTCTACTTCGATCCCTGTTCTCCCTCTCCAGCTCCAAATGCACATTCTGAAGCTCTGCCTCACACTCCCTTAATTGGGCCACAGCCATAGCTGAACTCGCGACCTTTGCTTGAAGCTCGGCCAAGGTGTGTCCGAGCACACCTTTTCCTTCTTCTGTAGTTTTCCTCCTTCGCACCTCTTCCTCCAGACTGTGGGTGACATAGGCCAACTGCTCAGTCTTCTTCTGTAGCTCTTGTTTGACTTCAGCCAGATCCTCCTTGTACTTGTTGTTTTCCTCTTTCCGCTGCTTGATCAAAACCGCAATCTGACTTTCCAGTTTCCTTCTCATGTGCCCTTCTTCTGCGATTACGGAGCGCTGCCGATGGGCTTCTTCCTCTGCCTGGCTGGCAGACATCATCAGCCTCCTGAGCTCCTCCTCCACAACCCTCCCCTCTATTTGCATCCTGTCGTATTGCAGTTGAAGCTGAGATGTGTCGTCCTCCCTTTGGGCTGAAAGCCTTTGAATTGTGGTGTGACTGACCTGCATCTGGGATTCATAGTTGAGCTTTAAGTTATTGATCTTTGCATTGCATTGACTTCTTACCTTTGAAATCTCCTTCTGGAGTTCTGCCACCTTGGCGGTTTCCTCTCCTAGCTTCCGCTGCAGCTGTTGAATCTCATGCTCTTGATTTGCCATCGTCTTTTCCACTTCCACTTTGGACCAGCTGACACTGTCTAACTCTGTATGCCTCTTTCTAAGGACAGACTCGTACTCCTCTTGTTGTTGGGTGTGGCGCTCCTCTGCCAATTTCCTCTTCCTCTTTTCTTCCTCCAGCAAGTAGTTGAGACGTGTCACCTGATCTTCGAGGTCCGCCAGCTGGTTGTGAGTGTCATCGAGGCTGTCTTTTGCGGCATTGCACTGCAGAGCAGTGGTTCGCTTCATCTCCTCCATTGACAGCAGCTTTGCCTGTGACTGGGATAGCTCGAGTTGATAGCGCGCAACGGCGTCTTCAAGAGATTTATTCTTGCTATCGCGGTCTTCCATAGCCTCCCTCAACGTGCGAAGCTCTTCCTCTAACAGGTCGATCCGAGTGCTTCGAATCTGGAACCAAAAGCAGAGCCATTCAAGATCACTGCAGTTCACGAATGCAAAAATCTTGTTGCCATTTCAAAATCATGTTATCGTACAACGCTGCCATATTTACATATTAACAAATCCAAGTTTCAGTACCTTAAGATCCTCCATGTTTTTGAGAAGCTCTCCTATGAATTTCAAGTAGTCGTCTGACAAAGTAAGCAACTCCATGTAACGGGTCTGCAGTTGCGTAGCCTAACAGAAACAGAACTCAGTGATTACTTAATTGTTCAATATAAATGTTATCACTTATCACATATCAAATTCAAAGATTTAACATTTAGTTTTGAAGGGATTGTACAGTTCCACATGGGTCTATTTTACCTCCTGAACAAGATCCATGGATGGCGATCTTAGCATCGTTCTCTTGATAGGGATGTTAAGCAAAGTCTCTAAACCAGACGTGTAACAGCCTAGGTCTGTTTCATAATCCTGTAAAACAATACGACATACATTTGAACATGGATCCACATTGGAAATATGCCACCAGAAAAGCTCAGTTTGCTTTGAGTCCTTCCGGCGATTACTACAACTATTACGGTTAGTAGGACTACATTTCCCATGATTTTTAGACACGGAATATGTGATGAATAATAGTTGTTTATATCCCATCACTAATCTGTGTTGTCAGTGTTGGTTTATGTTTACGGGAGGAATGTAGCATAGAGGAAAGACATTTGACAACGTTTATTTGGTCTCATTCACAAAACTTTCAAATGTGTGAGCACACTTCACACAGTCTAGGCTACTTTTAACACGTTTATGTCTCTCATTCTTGAGTAAAATCATTGTTTATTGCATTTCTGTGATCCTGTAGTTCAAGATAATATTTAATAAATATAATCAATTAATCAGTGAAGTGTTGACCTCCTTACCTTGATGGAAGTCACACAGGCATCATTGTCTTTCTGGACACTTTCTAACGTGTCCCTTTTGGCTTTAATTTCTGCATTCAGGGCCTTGACAACATTACAAACGCAAAGATGTCAGAACAAACATGACACGGGCACCAATCACAATGACAAAACGTTAGAAAGTTGGTCATGAAACCTTCTGAT